>NC_081853.1:7211256-7543621 GCF_963259705.1 Myotis daubentonii | reverse complement strand
AATAATAAGTTAATGCTAGGTTCAGTATCCATGAATGCAAAACCCCATCTTTCTATTAACCACTAGATTCCCAGTACCCAGCACACTGCCTTTTAGAAAAGCATTTAATTCCTATCTGCTGCATGAGGGAGCAAGTGGATGAAAGAATGAGGATGATAATAACAACAAATATAAATGACAACATATGGAGTACTTCCTGGGTACCAGGTACTACTCAAAGCACTTCCTATGCATTAGCACATTTCAATCTCCCACCTTCTAAACTGTACCTATGGCACTTACCTTCTGGGCTTAGTACCAACCAACACGCCCATTTCACAAATCCAAAAACTGAGACACAGAGAGAGGTTAAGTAACCTGGTAAAGGTACCCACTAGGAAGTGGCTGCTCTAACTACTGTTTCCATCCACACTAGGAATTGCATGAGTGAGGGCCTAAGTGAATAATGAAGAAGGAAGGACAGAGAAGTTATTTATTTAAAACTGCTCACTAGCCCTGGCTGGATGGCCCAGTTGGTTGGAGCTTTGTCCCATACACCAAAAGGTTATGGGTTTGATTCCCTGGTTGGGGTGCATACAGGAGACAACCAATCTATGTTTCTCTCTCACACAGACGCCTCTCTGTCTCTCTCTTCCTCTCTCTCTAAAAATCAATATATCTCCATCCATCCTCAGGTGAGGATTTAAAAATAGAAAAGAAAAAAAAAAAAGACTGCCCACCAAAGCGTTCAGCTTGATTTTTAAAAAACAGAATATTTACCTAAATTTACCTAAAAGAAACTGTATTTAGAAGAGGATTCAAATTTGGAATGATGCTACCTAAATCTCATCTGCTCAAATTATTTTCATCCAAATGCTGTGAGCAAATTTTAAAAGACAGAAGAGTCCCGAGTTGCAGTGATTTGAAAGGCATTTCCAAGACCTGGGAGACGGCATTAGCCTCCACATTCTCTGGATAAAAGGACTTCATTTAATTTTCACAGCTTCAAAACAGACAGCGGTCCATAGTCAGTAACTACTGAAGCTGAAAGCAAGACGAGAGAAATAAGTCACAAGTCCACATAAGAAAGAAACGCAAACGCAGGGGTGGGCAAAGGTAGGCTTACAGGTGTTCGTATGGAAAAAGACCTGCAGGTTCTGGTTGTTACAATAGCTTTATTAATGCAAAATAATGCAAGAATAAACTGCTCCACGTACTCACAACTGTAAGCCTCCTTTTGCCCACCTGTATTTGTGTCAGAAAGCAAGCTTTTTCTTTATGATGTTTCCTGACTTCTCCACTTCTTTATAAAACCCCATGCATTAAAATACCCATGTTCCTGGCTGTTGAAAAATTTAAAAACATATTTATATGATAAACCTTGCACTCTCGGGACCTATCCTGAGGGCTTTTAGTCCCCGGCTTCAACCTCAGGCTCCTGGCAGATTCTCATTCTGAGTTTAGATACAGTGACTATAACCTACTGACTGGCTTAAGTTCCACTACACTCACTACACCTTCACACACGAACCCCTTCACCGGGCCATCCGTGCTCCAAGACATTGATAATGAAGACTGTTTACGAAACCATAACTATCCAGTAATGGTGGCCACTCCACACGGCGTATTACGCATGCATTAGGCATAAATATTTAAAATGCGACATCACTTTATATAGCCGTGTTTCGGCATTTCTCCCCTTTATGAAGGCACCATGGAAATCTCCCAAGTGCCTCAAACTCTGCCGTGACCTGTCTCGCTGGCCAGGAAGAGAAAGGTAACCGAACAGAAACCTGCCTTTTTCTGAGCTGCACCTCGAATATGAAATCTCACCCAAGACCAGGAGCACGCGGCTTGCCCCAGGGTAGCCCTAGATAAGCAGAGGGTGGGAACGAGCCCGCAGGCTGGTCTCCGGCTGAAAGCTCACGGAAATTCTCTAAGTCAAGCCCTCTCCCAGAGCCACTAGGAAAGGCCAGGTGCCCAGGTGCCGGGAGCTGGTCCATCCTTGCTGCTTGACACAGTCGCTGCAGGGAAGGAACATCTGCACAGCATATGTTTCAAGGGACCTGGCGTATATGGCATACTGTTCTTAATATGTTTGCTCACCTTCTTGGCACTATGTGTTTTAACCAAGGTCACCTCTCCGAGAAAGGTTGTTTCCCCAGGTAGGGATTTTCCCCTGAAGTTAAGGAGGGAATAAAACCCCTTAACTAAGTGCCAGGCGGGTAGTTAATCACTTTAACTACGATCAATCACACTTAAGCTACATAATCTTTACTCCCTGGAATGGAGATAAGAAACGCCCTAACCTTTGGAATAGAGATTGATAGGATTGGAATCAACTGGTATAAATACAGATGTAACAAGACAACAGGACACAGAACCTAGACACAGAACCTAGAGACAGAACCTAGCGAGAGAACCTGGCTGAAGAACCTAGAGACAGAACCTGGCTACAGAACCCGGATAGAACATGGCAAGAGAACCTGACTAGAACCTGGTGACCATACCTGGCTGGAGAACCTAGCGAGGGAACATGGACACAGAACCTGGCTGGAGATCCTAACCAGAACTTGGCTGGAGATCCTAACCAGAACTTGGCTAGAGATCCTGGCTAGGCTGCTGATCAACTGAACGCTGTCTCCGTGTCATTCCTTCTTCGCTGACTCCGTCCACACCTTTGGGAACCCCTGGACCTGCTGGGGTTGGACCCCAGCACCCAGGGAACTGGGCCAAGAGGTGCAGGCACCACTCTGCAGAGCCAATACAGCTCGGCCGAAACAGAGCTGCAGGAAAATACCCATCCCTGCTTGTTCCAAACTCCACGGTCAAGCTCGCCATTCCTGGCAGGTCAGGAGGTGCTCAATGCAGGAGAGTTTAAAAACCTGGACCCTAAAGGCAGACAGAGGCCATGCCTACAAGGCTGGGGCAAGGACTCAGCTACATGTAAAAGATATGCACCATCTTTTGAGCATTTAGTACATGTCTCATGTAATATTTACAAGTTCCTAAGTCGGCTATTACTATCCCAATTTTACAGATGATCAATTTGAAGCTTAAAGAGGCTAAGTTGCCTCATGTCAATCAGATCATTAGTGGAGAAGTAAAGATTAGAGCCGGAAGTCAGCATAACTCCAAGATCATCCTCTTCATGGCCTTATTTCACCAAAGCCCCCAAAAGGCACACCATGGGCCGCACAGCTCACCTGCCTGCCAGAGCAGCCCCGTCGGGTAGCACTTTCGGCGACGCCCGCATGTTTCCCAGCCGGGCTGTCCAACACTAGCCACCAGCCACGTGTGGCCACTGAGCTCTGGAAAGTTGGCTAACGTGACTATGAAATTAAATTTATTCTTTTATTTTATGTGATTGTAATTATTTACATGTAAGTACCATACACATAAGAGAAGGTAAGAGGGGCCCATGTGCCAGTTCTCACCATCACTGAGCCAGGCTGAACCTCGGCTATGAATTAGCAACTCTGCACTAAGTCCCCATGTTTTCCACGATATCCTTTTATTCTCCATGTCCTCGCGTACTGTGTTATTACAGTCCATGAAACTGTGGCTCGGAGAAGCTAAGACATTTGCCCATGTCACCCAGCTAATAAGTGATAGGACCCAGGACTCAAAACGTTAATCTTCCAACTCCCTTAAAGCTAAACCTTAGCAGCCGTCACCATTTACTGGTATCAAATGAGGAAAATTCCTTTCCCTATTACCTCACATTGTTATAATGCAATGAGATCATGGATCTGAAAATGCATTGAAGACATAAGGCAGGTGTCAGTTTTTATCTGGGCACTTATTTTAAAGTTTGAAAGAAAAAAAACCTTCTCAACTTTTCAGTTTATTACTGTGAACTTACGACATCCCAGTCAAATAAAAATCCTAAGCTGGTAAGTAATGGAAATATTCAGGAACGTATCCAAGTCACTCAAGTCTACGCTTGTCTTCAAATTCAAGGTACTTGTTTATGTCTGTGAGGTCCCTGTTTTTTCAGCCAATGGTTCCTAAAAGCCAGAGTCCCCAGCTAGTTTCGGGTTGAAGGTTAAGTCGGGCAGAATTATGTTCTGGGCAATGTTAGCAACTGACTGTAGTAAAGGGGGGGTCCAGGTAGCCCCCTAACTCCAGGGCGAGTGCGATGTCCCTTCACCCACATCACTGCTGAGCCAGCGTCGGCTGCAGAGCAAGATTTCTACCAATGATGTGGAAGCGTGCAGCGTCCCAGGACTCCACCCACAAATGCGGGCAACTCCAGAGCTGACTAACCCACATGGCAAAAGCACATGGAGACACAGCGACAGGGCACCTACCACTAGACACCGACAAAAGTCGGGCCGTGCTTTTGTTTAGGGGTAGCTGGCAGGTGCTGTCTGCAAACAGCAAGACGAGCCCAGCGTCCCAGTCTGAGGACTCGGAGCAGTCCCAGAGTGGCAATGGGGGCTACGTTCCACAATGATCATCAGCAAGAAGTCGTTTTTTAAATCATCACCACTAATGTGAAAGAGAGTCTCAAATTCTTTCCTATTTGTAAAGCTTCCCGGACTTAATAATAATAGTTATATGTACCCTGCAGAAAGTTGACAATAAATTTAAAAATGCATTTTCTCATTGGACCCTAACTTTATTCTGGGAAATACTGATGGTAGGCATTGGTCTCTCCATGTGACAACGAACGGAACCACGGCTCAGAAAGATGCAGTCAATTACCTGCCATCCCCAAGGCACTGTGTGGCAGAACTGAGCCTAGAACGCAAGTCTGCGCACTTCCATCCAATGCCCTGTCACAAAACTGCGACTAAAATGTCCCGGGTGCTGGCACTATCCAGAGCACCGTGATGGTTTCTGCCTAACCATTAAGTCTCGAAAAAGACACTTTAAAGGGGATTAATATAGAAACAGAGTAAAGTATGGGTTAAAATGGGTGGACACTAAAGATAGCAGGGCTGTTTGGCCATATTCTGAGCTCACTGTTTTCCATTTTGGCTGCACACTAGACTCTTCCGAGAAACTTTTTGGAAAAACTCTCTATGCCTATATCCCACTCCCAGAAATTTTGACCTAACTGGAGAAGCTTCGAACATCGGGCTTTTTTACTATCTCCCCCACCCCCAAGAATCTAATGCTATGCTTCAGCTGAGAACCACTGCTGTAGGTCAAAGGTTGTCCCAATAGTATATGGGCAAGGTACAGTTTTTTAAAATGTTAACAGTTGTGAGTTCATTTTAGTGAGTAATTAGAAAAAGTTAGCTGCCATATAAATCTGATCATTTTACATATTTTTACATGAAGTGTAAAAAGCATTTGATTGAAAAAATATGTAAGTAAAACCTAGGACAGGTGGTCCATACATAAGAAGACATTCTAAAGGCAGCTCAAGGATGAGCAATGTCTAGCTACCTAATGACGAACACTGCAGGGGGTTCTGCTGGGGGTGGGAAGGAAGAAGCAGGCGCAGAGGAGGACCCTGCAGGGCCTGCAGTGACCGAGTGAGGCAGGGAAGAGAGGAGCGAGCGAGCGAGAACCAAGCGTGACAAAGCCAATGCTGCATTTTGCTCCCAGTACTATCAACGGCTGGTAGGAGGGCACTAGGCCTCGCACCACGGGCAGAAACAGAAAAGCTGAAGATTGAGGAGGTTACTGGTGGAAGACCAACATCGAAATCAACTGCCCAGGCTTGTTCCTTTAGAACACTTTTTTCTGCCCAGGGCCATTTGCATATTTATAACACCATTCAAGGGCCACGCAACATTATCCACTTAAAAATTAGTCTGCTATAGTTTTAACCTTTAATTAACTCACCCCTAATGCCTTGGCAAGCCCAGACCAAATGGTTTCTCGGGCCTTATGTTCCCCACCCCTGCTTTCGAAAGAACTACAAATCCCTTGATAATGGCGCCACCTGCTAAGGTTGCCCGGCAAAGAAAGGCCACGTGGTAAGGGCGCCTCTCCTCGTTTAGCTGAGGCTTCTAAGCCCCAGGAGCGTGCTGTCATGTTTCACTCTTCAGACTCAGCTGCCAGGACGCTCTGACCTGGGAGCCAGTCTGCCTCTGCCACAGGCCGGCAAGCATGCGCCCAGCACACTAAGCTCTCCTGAAGGCCAAACGCTGCGGACGACAACTTGCTCAGGGGTGGCTCTGCAAAGGGAATTCCAACTTCGAAAGCTTGCTTCTCTTCAGTCACAGCTGCCAATGTGCAGAGGAGCTTAGATGGTACACAGACCCAGAAACAAGTAACAGTGAGCTACATTTTGAGAAAAAGACTTCCTCTGCAATCTTCTTTCAACCCTTCCCATTCTGAATCTGAGGTCGCGGGTTGGAACTGTAGGGATTTTTCCACCTCGCATTTGCTTAACTGTCCACCTTAATGAAGGGATGACAGGACTCAGGCTCAGAAGCCTGGATTCATGTGTGTTATTATAATCGTGGCAAATAGTGGAGGTTTCCACCTATGACTGTGATATAAAATACATTTAGCTTTTTAAGTGAATCAGTCACAGGAAACGGGTCAGTTGCATACACAGTGACAATATGAGTGGGGCCACGTTGTGCAGGTGCTTTACAAGCCAGCCACTCACAATTGAGGACTTTGCTTGAGATGCCATGTGTCACCGTTCTTGTCCAGTGGCATCAGAAATGTGTTTCTCTGCGGCTTCGGTATATTTATGAAATGCAGGTGTTGGAAACGCAGCATGAGACATCCCTTTCTCTCGTTCCCAGAAAAATGAAGCAATAGCTCGGATGAGCTCATCCTAGCAGACTGCCTCCTGGCCTGCTTCTGGGGCAATGAAATTCAAATATTTACCAACCACTACCTCTCGGACTTTGCTTTGACTAATCAATATGAGTTTGGTTGTAGAATCTTCTCTTGGTGGGATTCTTCCCTATACTGCATGTTGGTATCAGTTTTAAAAATCAATCCCAATGCTATGAGAAAGAAGACGTGTGCAGAGTGATGGCAGTAGGGGTAGGTGCCATGGAGATGTGGTGTTTGATCCACAAGTTAACCTCACGAAACCTCCACAGCCTCACGAAGGTGTCAGAGGACTGAAGGAAACAAGGTACAGATGCGCCTTCTACACTAACTGACATACAACAGGCACTTCGTAAAGGTCAGCTCTTTCCATTTCTGAATAACACGGCCAGTTACACAGGTAAGGAAACACTGCCTCACCCTGGCCAGTGTGGCTCAGTTGGATGGGCATCGTCAGGTGCACCGAAGGGTTTCCGGTTCAATTCCCGGTCAGAGCACATGCCCAGGTTCCGGCCTGATCCCGCAGTGGTTCTCAACCTTCTGGCCCTTTAAATACAGTTCCTCATGTTGTGACCCAACCAGAAAATTACTTTCGTTGCTACTTCATAACTGTAATGTTGCTACTGTTATGAATCGTAATGGAAATATCTGATATGCAGGATGGTCTTAGGCGACCCCTGTGAAAGGGTTGTTCGACCGCCAAAGGGGTCGCGACCCACAGGTTGAGAACCACTGCGGTAGGGGGCGTGCAGGAGGCAGCTGATTGATGTTATGTTCTCACATCAGTGTTTCTCTCTTCCTCTCCCTTTCTCTCTCTAAGGAAAGAGAGAAAACAACCCACAACTGGGAGGTAGTTAAAACTCAATTTAAAAAAAAAAATTTTTAAGCAAACACTGCCTCACCAGTGTCCTGATGGAGACATTCACCCCATGAATAACTCGGCACAAGCATTTGCTCTCCTTTCCCAGGTCCTGAGCACCATCTCTCATATCTGTAATGCAGTAGCATGGACTGAGTCCTGAAGAAAACCTGAGCCAGAACAGTGCGCAGCTTTGTGATCAACGTTCATTGTGTAGTAGTGGTTGTGTCTTGCCTGCCCAAAAGTCACACTTCTCCTGTAACAGTCATTGCCTCACTATACAAGGACCATCTAACCATAGCTTCCCAGTCACCCTCCCAAGCCCAGGTTTACTGCGTCAAGGCATCACCGGGGACCTTGATAACATGAAACTTCTCATCTAGCAGGTCTGGGAAGGGGACAGAGATTCCGTATTTAATAAGCTCTCGGGCTTATTAAATACCAATACCGGTCAGTCCATGGACCACGTTTCAAGCAGCAAAACTCGAAACAGCATCAACCCTTCCAGGCCAGCGAGTAGACCAACCAAAGGAAGGGCATATTCACTATCAGTTTTTCACAAATTCCCTTCTTTCCAAGAGTTTGGCCATCATCTCAGCTTTATTCCCAAATGTTCCAGGAGGGAAATGAACATCTAGCCAAACATCCCATTTAACGGAGCACAACTACAACAAACCCTGTGGAGTGGGTCATAATGACACATTACTAATTTGGTTATTACTTCACACGATTTTACCGGCAACCCACCTGATGCCAGTTTCCCCAAAGACACTTCCAACCCACAGTGCTGCCTGCTATTCCACAGGGTGTGGCCGCACACTGACAGAACAAGAACCCGGGTAGCTCGAGGCTGGTGAGTCACAGGCAATCAGCACCAAGAAGCCCTGCTGAACACCTACTGGCCAGGAATAACTTACGTCCAAGTAGACCACACATCAGTCATTCAGTCACACACGCTTGCTGGGCATTAGCCGGGTGCCAAGCACACTTGGACCCAAGCAGTTGTTCACCCTTGGGAGACACTTCATTATTCTGATCAAACTGAATGAAATTCGATCACAGCGAGCCTGAGTTAGGAAGTTCAAATATCATCTCATCAGACCCTACACTGCATCATCTAACATAATGTTCAGATTCCACGAGGTAAATGTTAGCTGTAGTTGAGAGATTGAGAGATCACATATTCTTAGACTCAGACACACACACACACACACACACACACACACACACACACACACACCCCTCTTCAGGTAGACAAGTAAAATTCTCCCAAGTCACACAGCTAGTAAACCCCAACCAAATCCCCCCTGGCTGCAAGATCCATGCTCTGTCCCCCATCATGCTCACTCCTCACAGGACAAAGGCAATTCCCTGCCCATCCTGAAGAAGTTTATCATCTCAGGAAAGAGACAGAACAACCCACAGCTAGGAGGCAGTTAAACAAATGCTTTCAACACAAAATGCTCTAGAACTCAGCATCCAGTGAAAAACCCACTTTCCTTTTTAAAATATTTTTAGCTTTAAAAATGTATGGAATATCTTTCTTCCTACCCATACTGGTACACAAGATCCCTGTAGGAGAGACCAGCCCCAGTGCTGGTCCCCCACTTGGTGCTGCCTAAACATGTCCCAAATGCATTTATTTTTATTATCTTTTTTTATACCAAACTACACAAAGCTTAGTGGCTTAGAACAAACAACCACCATTTCATTACTTCCCCCAATTCTCAATTCGGAATTTGGACAGCACGCAGCAGGATGCTGTCTTGACTCCCGATGGCATCTGCCTGGGCTGCAGCACCCAAGCACCAGGCCCCTACACTCACAGGCCTGGGTCCCGGCTAGAATGGCTCTCGCAGCTGATCAGGAATGCTCACAAAGTCAAGTGCTAAATGTGAGGGGCTTGCAGTTCTTGGACGGGAAGCTCCTTCATCGACCTGCAGTAGTCCCCACTTGCCCACGGTTTCAGCTACTTATGGTCAACCATGGTCCAAAAACATTCAATGGAAAACTCCAGAAGTAAACAATTTGTACGCTTTAAATTGTGTGCCTTTTTGAGTTTCTCACTTCCTCTCATCACATAAGCATTGTATCATCTCACATCATCACAAGAAGAAGCATGAGGACAGCACAATAAGGTGTTTGAGAGACCACGTTCACATAACTTTTACTACAGTACACTGTTACAACTGTTTTGTTATTATTGTTGTTAACCTTTTACTGTGCCTAACTTACAAATTAAACTTTAAAATAGAAGTGTATGTACATATAGGGGAAAACATAATCTATATAGAGTTCAGTTCCAAGCATCCACTGGGGATCTTGGAGCGTATCTCCGTGGACAAGGAGGGACTATTGTCTAAGTTTCTGGGGGCAGGAATATTGTATTGTTCCCCAAGGATCCCCAATGCTTACACACTGCAGGCCCCAGACAAGCACGGGAGGACCCATGCCCCTCTGATGAGTCACTGAGCTTTGGCTCCTCCACAGTGCAGACAGACAACAAGAAACACATTTCACAAAGGCCCTGCGATAAGCAGCCACATAAATAACAAAAGCAATATGGTCTTGGGATGGACGGCTCCCGACAGTGCCTGTCCAGAGGGGTCCAGCCAGAGCTAATAATTACAATGCGTCCTTAGTAGGTAAGTGGCTGGAGCTGTCCCAACACAGAGCAGCAGAGAAAATAAAAACCAGATCTGGTCCCACTGAACACTCAAGTTAATTAGAAATTAAAAATACCTTTTAAACAGAACTACTGACAGAAACAAGAAGACATCTCTTCATGCACTGTCCCTGGAGGGATTTATGGCCTCCCTAAGGTTCCATAGAGATGGGGTCGGATCCAAAGTTAGTTACCAGGCCCCGAACAATTAATTCCAATCCGACTCCAGCTATAGTCAGGAAAGGCGGGAAAATAACAGACCAGCAAGCACATTCCTAAAACAGCAAACTTAACAACCTCCCATAATCTCTTCCAGCTGAGCGTGCACGGCTCCGTGGGGCCTTCTAGTCCCATTTGTAATTACTCAGGTGCGATTGTTTCCATGGCACTCCATGTCTACCTAAACTTATGCTCTGGGAATCCTGGGAATGGATTTTTTCAGATAAAAGTGTGTGCAATTCAACAGGCTCCTCTTCTTTCTAAAAAAATAAAATAACTAGAGCTCTAAATATTTGGGCCCCGGAGGATGCAGGGGTGGACTGGAATCCAGGACCTGCCATTCATTAGCTAGGTGACCTGGGGCAATTGCTGAACTTCCCTGAGCCTCAGCTTCCTCATCTATATTATGGGATAATGATAGCACCCACCTCACAGGGTGGTTAGAAGGATAAAGAGAGAGAGAGAGAGAGAGATACCACATCTGTCAAGTGCTTACTCTGGGACAAGGCACCCAATAAGCTCTCAATAATTGCTAGCTACTATTATAACTTGTCTTTTTATACTGTAGCTAACCTAAATTAACAGTGAGACAACTTTAAGACTCATAATTTCCCTCCATTCAAATGTAACTGAATTTAAAATATACACCAAACACTAAAAAAGAGATACAGGCACAGCTGCCAAATGGCAAGTAAAAAGCCATCATTTCCCATCGTTGGAATATATTTAGTGATAACTATAAATGAAAGACGAAGGGGGAAAAATTCTCCAACTTAAAGTTAGCCTCCCAGTCTGACAGTCTGAAAACCAAAAGCGAAGTCCGCCTCCTCCAGTTTTGCTTCCACTCCTGCTGTCAGGGTTGGGTGGAGACCGCCCACATTTCCTGTTCTGAGCCAGGAGCACTCTGCCAGGTAAAGCAGGAGACACTCCAGCTCGCGTGGGACACCTGGGACAGTCGGAGGGCTGGGAACTCAGGAAGCGATCTCCCACTCCCTCTGCGTTATTTCCGACGGCATCAGCATCTTGAACTGTGAGAGGGCCCCAGCCAGCCAGGGTGAAAGGTTCACACATCTTAACAAGCAACGCCTGTGTTAACATACACAGTTGCATGATGTCATCCTCAGCACACACCTTGTTAGGTGTTCTAGTCCCAATTTCTCACAGCTTTACAAAACCATCAACCTACTGGCTCCTCAATCTGCTCAGTGGAGGCAGAAATTTAATTGGGGTATAATGATTCCTTAGATTTTCTCCTGCAGACTATGTAGCCACCAGCAATTTACACATCCTAGACCAGTGGTTCTCAACCTGTGGGTCGCGACCCCTTTGGCGGTCAACGACCCTTTCACAGGGGTCGCCTAAGACCATCCTGCATATCAGATATTTACATTACGATTCATAACAGCAGCAACATGACAGTTATGAAGTAGCAACGAAAATAATTTTCTGGTTGGGTCACAACATGAGGAACTGTATCTAAAGGGCCAGAAGGTTGAGAACCACTGTCCTAGACCACAGTGTCCGATCTAGGGGGCACTTAAAAACGTGCATTTGTACAGACCCCCCCTCTTGATGGACATCAGATGTCCTCACTTACACTAACCACCGTGTGTGTAAAACTTCATATAAGATCCAAACCACCAAAACCTCCACCAACTATCCACAGACCAAAGTTCAGATCTGCCAACGTAATATATGTAACTATAGCAATGTTATACCAGCAAGGAAAGAACATCAGCCATAAAGAACTCAATAAAAATGACAAAATATGATGTATATGACTACATTCCACCCAGTCATGCTCTACCACATCACCCTGCCCACTCTCTGAAATCATCTTGTTCAGCTGATTGCTTTTTTACTGTCTTCTTTTCCCTCCACCCCGACCCTCCAAAAGAGAAGGTAAGACCCATGAGAGGAAGGACTTCATTGATCTTGTTCATTGCGATAACTCTAGTCTCCCAGGAAATGGTAAATACTCGTGTGGTGGACTAGATTATTTTTGGCAAATGTTCTCTCCCTCCTCCTCCTCCTCCAGCCTCTGCAGAAGGACTATGCCGCCCTGGTGTGCTTTGGATATGTGCTGAAATGGCAGTGTCATGTCCACTCCCAGACAGCTTCACTGTCTGCACCTGTGCTTGCTTGCCCCTCTAGGGAGCTTCAATTTTTGGCAGAAGAACCTGCCCTAAGTCCCACTGCCCTGTCCAGCCTGGAACCCAGAATGAGACAGAACATAGCTCCCCAACGAATTTGTTGACCCAGGAGTGTGAGAATAACTACTTAATGCTCAGTGTCACAGAGTTTCAGGTGATTTGTTACAAAGCATTCTTATGCCAACAGGTGACCAATACAGCCTACAGCCGGCCCTCAATAAATACCTGCTGAACAAATTAAACAAATTCACTTGTCATTCACAAATTAACAAAGGAATTAACAATGAAAAAAATTCACTATACTTAGTACTTCCAAAAGCCATTAATTTAATTGTGACAATTCTGTAACATATCAAGTTTTAAGCCTGGTTTTGCTTTAGAATCCACTCCTTTGTGTTATTCAGAAACTGGGACTTAAGGAGACCAAGGCTGATCTGTTTTTACTGAAGCCAAAAGATAAGGACTACTTCTTCCATTTGTAGCTTATACTCAAACCACTGATGGTTTGTTTGGTTTTTGTTACTCTCTTCTTTCCTAAAATGCTGATGAAAGTTTTAAACTCATAAAATACCAACTTTTTTTTTAATCTAGTCCAAAAAACCTTGAAGCTCGTAAAAAGGAGGCTGTAAACTTTGAAGGCATATAGCTTTGTAGGGTTACTGTTGATGTGTTTCCATTACTTGAAACATTTAATGGAAGTAGGTCTACAGCTCACTTACATATGGTATTTACAACTGCTTCATTTCTTAGCAGAGAATACAATCACATCTAAATGGAGTAAAACCAAGTTACAGCTCATAAGTATCTTTTCTTTCTTACCCTTTATCCCTCAAGGTAATGGCTATAAAAGATTCTCTTTTTAATGAAATTACAAGTGGGGGCGGGGGGTTGACAGATAGACAGAAAGGGGATAGGACCAATACATCTGAGAACAATATGTTTCCCATCGATGATATTGATATTCTTAATCTGAATGTGCTAAGCATATGAAATACCAAAATTTCCTATAGGCAGATGGTTAAAATCTATCAATGCCTTCCCCTTCTCCAAGTGTGAAAAAAATATAAAAGTACCCAGAGCCTTATGGTGAAATATTCAGTGAATAAAACAAGTTTATTTTAATATATATTTTAATGACCTAAAATTCAGATTAATTCAAAATGTTTTCCAGGCCACCCAGAAAGGCCATCATTTTTTCTATGTCAGAAAGCTCCTATCAATTTTTGATGCATGCAGTAATATCGGCTCATTCCCTTACTTATTACCAAGTTTTTAAGCTTCTTTTTAAGGTATGACAGCATATGCCAGCGGTCCACAATCCTCTTATGTCAAGGACTAATTGCATCATATTTTGCGAACGCAGCCCAGTCCTGAGAAGTCGGCGCTCCCCCACGGACTACCGAACTAATGAGTAACTTGTCTGGCCCCAAGGCAGCCAGTGTAACCAACGAGCTGCGATAATTCTGCCGAAAAGTAAAGAAACTTGACTTTTTAGTTAACCTAGGTAACCGTACCTTTACAATGTACTCTTGTCCAGTGGGGTTTGCTCTTAGTAATGAAAACAGCTTGACATTCCTTCCCCAAGAGCCTTTTAAGGGCTCCAGGGAGAGTCAGAAAACCAGGTTGGGAGGTGGAGGTCATGTTCAGTGTTAATCCCTACTTCCCCTTCTCTTTTTCCTACCCCAGCTAAACTTTCATACTGAAATAAAAGTAGGTTAAAAATAAAACCCATCTAAACTGACTGAGACAAAAATACCCCCAGTATACACACTCTGATACTTCTAATAATGGCACAGGATGGGCCTTGTGGGGAATAAACCTAAGACCATCCAAAGGCACCAGACGAGACGCAAGGTGTGCAAACTGGAGTGCAGCACGGCAGTAGGAAGCAGGTGGCTGAGACGCAGGCTGGCCTCCAGGCCTCCTCAGGGGGACAAGACGGCACCAGGGGCCGGGCCTGCAGTGGGCTTCCGTAAACGTTCATTCCCTGTCAGCGACGGGGCAACACCCTGTCTCGTGGGCTAAATCTTTCACAGGAGGCCGTTATAAAAGGTCAGCAACTATTTCCTCTCTCAGTCCACCAACCTCAATGGGAATCCAGTACATGCCCGGCCCTGCCTAAAGGGCTTCACACCCCGTTTCATTTAATCATCCCAGTGATCCCGTGGACAGAGGAATCGCGGCTGCGGACGTGCAGGCAGCCTGGGTGAGGCGCTAGGAAGGTGACCTGCCCTGGTGCTGGAGATGCAGCGACTTCTCTAATCAGCGCCTGCAGGACTGCTCCTACCTGCCCTTCAGCTTCTGCTCCTGTCCAGCTCAGACTAGTGTGTCTGCTAATCAAAAACAAGGAGTCTGCAGAACGATGGAAAATTTTGGACATCTGTGCCAATTTTAATAGAATAATTGCTCGCCCACAGGCCAAGCTGTGAAAGCCCTTAGAAAAAGATGGA
The DNA here is from genome assembly GCF_963259705.1 of Myotis daubentonii. NCBI lineage: Eukaryota > Metazoa > Chordata > Mammalia > Chiroptera > Vespertilionidae > Myotis > Myotis daubentonii. Next base: position 7,528,543 of record NC_081853.1, on the reverse strand, counting down.
CATTGAAGGCTCTCGTGCATATAAAACCAAGAGCTAGCTGTATGAGGGCTGTCAAGGTCAGAGCCTTCCCGGAGCCCCTGTACTCTTCCCAACAGAAAGCTCAGGGTGATGAGCAGCTTCCTGCCTCAAGTCCTGCGAGTCCCCCAGCGCTCAGCCCTCGGGAGCCCCTGCCAGGCCTGCCGCCTGCGTCATGGAGTAAGAACAAAAGGCCGATCTGGCTCAGTGGATAGAGCGCAGGCCTGTGGACTGAAGGATCCCAGGTTCGATTCGGGTCAAGGACTTGTGCCTCCGTTGCAGGCTCGCAGCCCTGGTCGAGGGCATATGGGAGACAACCAATCGATGTCTCTCTCTCACATGTTTCTCTCTGTCTCCCCCTCTCCCTTCCACTATCTGTAAAAATCAAAAGAAAAAAATATTGTTGAGTAAGGATTAAAAAAACAACAACACAAGAGCCCTAGCTGGTTTGGCTCAGTGGATAGAGCATCGGCCTGCGGACTGAAGGGTGCCGGGTTAGATTCCGGTCAAGGGCACATGCCCAGGTTGCAAGCTCAACCCCCAGTAGGGGGCATGCAGGAGGCAGCCGATCAATGATTCTCTCTCATCATTGATGTTTCTATCTCTCCCTCTCCCTTCCTCTCTTAAATCAATAAACAATATATTCCAAAATACACAACAAACAAAAGAACAAAAGGCCGGCACAGAGACCAGAGACAGCCTGCCAGGACAGGGTCTCGCATTAGTTCTCCTCAGACAAAACATCGCCTGCAATAATTACTTACAAAGAAAGCATGTGTAATTAGTATTTTTGGAAACAAAGGGCAAATTGGCAGAAAAAAATGTTAGCCTGGGGGAGGTGAGATCCACTCATTTGAATATCTCTATAACAAAGAATCTCCTAAACTACCAATTTCAGTCACTTGACATTTTGTTTCCTTTGGATGCAAATATGCAGAAGACAATACTACATCTCCCATTTCATTTGTAAGGACTCAGGTCTTAGGCAAGAATGAGGGCCTGTTTTGAAGACATTTGGAGGAGGGGAAGAGCTAGGTATTCTCCAGCATGACTGGGTCCTCCCCCTGTCCCCATGCGGACTATTTTGTAAAAGTGTTGCCTCTGACTCCCTACACTTCAAAGCTGGCCTCTCTGACACTCACATGGCACAGGAAGGGCCATTTGCCCAGGCAGGTAAATTACATCTAATGAGTGACACTAAAGGAAAATTAGTACGGGGCTGGGATTAACGAGAGAGAGAGAGAGAGAGAGAGAGAGAGAGAGAGAGAGAGAGAGAGAGAGAGAGAGAGAGAGAGAATGAATTAGCTCCATCTTCATTATTAGGGAAAACGTCCCCTTGAACTACTCTGACCTGTCCGCCATGGACAAATGAAAGAAGAAAGGATAGCTTTCATATCCGTGAACTGTGAAGATGAACAGGACAGCTGATGCAAAACGGCAAAGGCCTTCGCGGGACCCCAGCATCGCAGGCAGGCCGTGCACAGGGACCCTTCCTTCCTCCCTCCCTTCCCCACCGCCGCGCTCTGTGCCTGAACACAGGACACAGGACAGCAATGGCAATCCAGCCACAGTGTGAGGGGAAGTGCTGGTTTGCCTGGAGGATTCCTGCGGTTAAAGGGACAGGCATGAGAGAAAGCTATTCATTACAGAAGAAGGGGGGATCTACTGTCCTATTATTTGTTTCTATCACTCACAGACAGATACAGCTTTCTTAATGGCTAGGAAAGAAAGGAATACACTAGTTCCCAGGAGTCCTGTGGACATAGAGCCTTTATTGACACAAGCCCAGCTTTGGCCACGCCTTCCTGAAGGACAGTGTGGTGCCGGGAACGCGCCGGCTGGGAGCCAGGAGCCAGGAGCCAGGAGCCGGAGCCCAGCCTGAGCCCAGCCACTTCGGAGCTGTGGGAGCTCAGCAAGTCACTCCGCTCTGGGCGTGGGTTTCTGCACGATAAGCCCAACAGGTGAGGAGGCCGCTAAGGCCCAAGACTCTTGAGCAGAAAGTGTTCTTTACCGAACACACAGTAAATCAGGCTTGGAGAATGCATCATGGGTAGGAAGCTACGAAAGGACCGGCACACACAGGTCTATGGGGTGTCAGGAGACCAAATGCCTTCTGTTTTTAAGGCGAGCCTGCCAACTGCCTGGAGCAATTCTCACTTTTTTTGTTTGTTTCTAATAATAGTACAGAACCAAGAGAAGGTGAGTCCAACACAATCTTCCTCTACCCCAGTGGTTCTCAACCTTCTGGCCCTTTAAATGCAGTTCCTCGTGTTGTGACCCAACCAGAAAATTATTTTCGTTGCTACTTCATAACTGTAATGTTGCTACTGTTATGAATCGTAATGTAAATATCTGATATGCAGGATGGTCTTAGGCGATCCCTGTGAGAGGGTGGTTCGACCACCAAAGGGGTCGCGACCCACAGGTTGAGAACCGCTGCTCTACCTTCACTTTAAGCTGACAGTGCCACTTCCTTTCTACCTGGGAGACAAGCTAAAACAGTTCATGAGGTCATGCTTCATGCTCCCAAAAAACAAATGTGGAGGGAGATCCCACTCAGCTCGCTCTCACTCTCTCTCTCTTTCTCCCAATCATTATTGCTCTCACTCTCTCTCTCTTTCTCCCAATCATTATTAACGCTCCAAAACAAACCACCCCAAACCTTTGGCGTATAAAACCACCATTTTGTTGTCCTAGGTTCAGACATTCAGGTGGAGTCCAGTGGAAATGGTTGGGCTCTACAGTGCCCGCGGCCTCAGCCGGGGTGACTGGCCATGTGGGTGTGAAATATCTGGAGGCGTCCAGACTCACAGTCTGGAGGCTGGCACTGGCTGTCCCTGGACCCCTACACGTGGACTCCACGCATGGTCTCCGCTCGGCAAGGGAGGGCTCGCACAGCACGGTGGCTGGGTTCCAGGAGTCAGCACCCAAGGGGGCAATGCAGACGCACCTGGCACTTTTACGGTCTTGCCTCAAACGTTATATAGTGTGACTGACTTCTGTCACCTCTGCTGGTTGAGACCATCACAAAGGTCTGCCCAGGTCCAAGAGGAGAGAGATCTGGGGAGGACAGTCAAGGTCGTGTTGTCAGCTGAGCATGCGGGATGGGGGACAGTTTCACAGCCGTCCCTGGAAAATGCCATCTGCTGTGCCACTACTGACAAAAGAACTCTACGAACAAGATGAGTACAAAAATCTGGGTCTCAGGCCTCTCTGACTATTGCAAACACTTTAACAGGCAACAGACCATGGCCAAGAGCTAGCGCAATGGCAGTCAGCCAGAGGCGCCCAACAAGTTGCCTCTGAAGCCATGACTACAAATACTCGTCCTGGTAACAACTGAAAGGGTCCTCGACTTGCATACCTTTGCTGTTTCCTTACAGCTCGGCTCCTCCTGTATCCCACTGGCATCTAATTTTAAGTGCACAAGAGTATTAAAACATCTGCTGACTCATCATTCCAAAGCTCAAAGACACTGAGATGAAATCTACGAAACTATGAACTCATCGTGTTAACTAGGTTTTTTATTTTTAATGGAATACAGAGAGCAGCTGTTTCTAAAGCAGCCGACATGCAAAGCCATGGGTCAAGGTTACGTCACAGCTGATGTGACCTGCGATCTTTGGACGTGCTGCGGGAGAGACCTTGGTCTTCAATGATGCCGCATCTCACAGCAGCCCTGCTCTCGGGAGGTGGTTGACACTGAGCAGCCCACGCCTTCATTTTCAGCATCTTTTCTCTCCTTCTTAACCTGAAAACCATGTTCCAGCCTCTTCTTCTACTTTAAGGATGTAACAGGCCCATTTTTCAGGGTTTCTAGTTCCATCATTAACCAGGTTCACCATCACTATCAGATATGAAGCTACTATCCTTCTGCCAAGGATTTTATTTGGAGTTTTAAAGTCTTAAACTTTCATAAAGTCACACCAATAATTATGTTTCAATAAAAGACATATAAACTGTACACACGCTGTAGTTTTCAACCTGTCCTCATGAGCATATTAACCGTTGGAGCTAAAAATATATACTTTATTTAAAAAAAAAAAAAGAAGAAGAAGAAGAATCATTGGCCTGTAACAACGCTAAGCCCTCACTTCACGTCATTTTGTTAAGTCGTCACAATAACTGCATGCCGTGGGTGCTGCTGTGAACTCCAATTCACAACAAAGCACAGGAGGCTCTGCCCTTGCTCGGGCCTTGGGTGGGAGTCTGCTCTCAGCAGGCTCTGACTCCCAGGGCCCTACACAGCCGGTTGGCAATTCACAGACGGCTCCCCACTCGCCTTCCGGCTCTTTGAAACATGGGAATCTCATGCTGATGTTCACTGATGCCCAACAAGGCCTGGGGCACTCAAATCCTCCCTGAGTTCAGGCTTGAATGAGGAGCCCACCCCTAGACCAGGGCTAGAAGCAGGTGGGGCGTAAGAACGGCTGAAAGCAGGTGGACTTCATGCAGGTTCCCCATGTACTCTGTCTAGTGAAGAGAGGCCTTCGCTGGCTGGCTGGACTGGAGTGTCCTTCGCAGGCCGCCTGCCTTAAAACCCCCATGGACTGAGTTTTGATAAAACGTAGCTTCCTCTTCCAAATTTCCTGTGTGGGCTCTTTGGAAGAAGAGCCGAATCCCTGCTTTATTCAGTCACAAACTGAACTGCTTTTACCCCCAAATTTCTGCACACCACAGCCACCACTAACTTGGTATTTACAAAACATCATTGCCCTTGAGATTTCCAGGCAGTGATGAGGAAGGCACAGAGGAAACAGCTGTGCTGGTCCCACTCCAGGAATGCGGGGCCTGCAGGAGCCGGGCAGCTGTGAGCACAGCCCGGGCTCCAGCCGGGTCAGAAGAAGCCAAGTGCTACCTGTGTATTTAAATGATAAGAGGCCTGTGAGTAAAGTGCTTCCCCAGGGAATTGGAGGGACATCCATTTGCTCAAAGTCACCTGTGGCTGGGGAATATAATAGAGGACTCAAGTTCAAACTTTTATTCCAGGTGATGATTCATTTAGGACAAATGATGTTACCTTTCCTTTCATACCCCTGTGACAAAAGGTAGATTGGAGAAAGCCAATTCAGCAAACTTCAAGGGTGTCCCCGCACTGCAGCGACCTAAAGCAACAGGGAAAGGGAAAGGGCCTGCCCAAGGTATTTTTTCCTGTGACAACGAACACTGCAGTAGTTGTATAGCAGCAAAGGTAGAGGTTTAGGAACTAGTCAAACGTGAGTTCAAAACCAAACACATCCGCCCTGACCGGTTTGGCTCAGTGGATAGAACATTGGCCTTCAGACTGAAGGGTCCCAGGTTCGATTCCGGTCAAGGGCATGTACCTTGGTTGCAGGCACATTCCCAGTAGGGGGTGTGCAGGAGGCAGCTGATTGATGTTTCTCTCTCATCGACGTTTCTAACTTTCTATCCCTCTCCCTTCCTCTCTGGAAAAAATATTAAAAAAAACAACCCAAACACATCCTCTTCCCAGATGTGTGTTCTTGGTCAAGTTACTGAAGAAAGTGTCAGTTAAATTAACACACACACACACACACACACACACACACACACCAGCATCCCGAGCGCATGTGCAATGAGCGCTGTGCTATGCCCTCTCTCCAGGATCCCCTGTGGGACTATCGCGACTGCAGAGAGCTCCTTTCCCTGGGTCACATCCGTCCCAGAGGTGCCCGCACCCAAGGGCCAGTTGACATGACAAGCCTGCCACCTTGTCTCAACTCAGGACAACGCTGCAGAAACATGTCAACATCCGAGCCTGGGCCTCTGCTGCAACTACCTCGCCCCCCAACTTCTTCCATCCCCCCTACAGGCTGGCTCCTAGGCATTCCCTAACAAGCACCCCAACTTCTCCCATCCCCCCTACAGGCTGGCTCCTAGGCATTCCCTAACAAGCACCCCAACTTCTTCCATCCCCCCTACAGGCTGGCTCCTAGGCATTCCCTAACAAGCACCCCAACTTCTTCCATCCCTTCTACTGCTGGCTCCTAGGCATTCCCTATCCAATGTCTGGTCTGGGAATCTCCATCTCAGGCTGTCTTCCAGACAGCCAAACTATGTGCTTCACCAAAACCCTGGGAGGACAGCACTGTACCACGTGACTTGTCCTGTTTCCAAGGTCAAATAAAATGCGAAACTGCAAAGATCTGAGTTAACTCTTCAAAGAGCTGATTGATATCCAACAGACACTGGACCTTTCCTTTGTGCTTGGCTCGAACTCTCCCTCCATCACACAGCCTGACCTACACTGGATGTGCTTCTGTTTGTTTTAATTAAGATGAAGAGCCAAGTGGGTGTTTGAAAGTTCTATTTTTGAAATTTAAAAAAAAAAATGACAGCTACTGAAACTATCTGTAATCAGCTAACCTGAAACACCCACCTTAACATGCATGCAGGCAGTAATCTCTCAAAAACTTAACTGAAACTTTTCTTGGACAATTAATCAAGTAATATATTAGAAAGTATTTTTTAGCAGAGGGCAAAGAATTACACCCTGATCCACTAAATTTGAATAGCACACACTATACTTTCTCTAGGAAACAGTCATTCCAAGTTGTTCTTACGAATATAAATATGGGAAGAGATAGTATTAGAAGTCCCCTATCACCAGCCTTTCCTCAAAACACAAAGAAAAGATATTAAGGCTCAGTAATAGCCAGCTAATGATGTGTGATAAAAGCAGATGGTGAGTCTTTGTTAACTAGTTTAATTCACTTACAAAGGACTTCCCAGGAATGAGCCATGAAGTGGCTGAGAAATAGACGATAATGGCCAAATACCACTAATTATATCACCAAATGCTCTAAGCAGCACTTCTGAAGCCTCTTGCTATAACTCTGAATGGAGTCACGTGGAATTCGGAATATGCGCCTTCACAGTTATAGCACATCCCTGACTGACCAGGGCAAAGAGAAGCAGATATCTGACAAAGGGTGGGCAAGATTAACAAGCCAATAAATGTCTTCTTAGTTCAATGTTTTCAGCCTCTTCAACATTTTGACCAGAGCCATTAATTGACTAATAGAATTTCCAATTACTTTTTCCTATTTCCCAAGGTAATGAACAAAAATGAAAAGCAAAGAAAATTAGACCTGGAAGGAAACACAAGCTGTCAGGTGCAAGAGTCTGTCTGCCTCAGCTGGCTACTCTTAAATCTTGGCTTGTCTGGATTCTACGATATCCTTCAATTTTGGTAAAGTCATTCTTAACCAGGGACTGTCTGTCCCCCTGCCCTGGGGACTTCTAGCAATGTCTAAACAGTTTTTGGCTGTTACAATTTGGGGGCAGGGGAGCTGGCATCTAATAGGCAGAGGCCAAGGATGTAACCAAATATCATACAACACCCACCACAGCCCCAATGATAAAGAATTACCCAACAGTCCTGACCTGTTTGGCTCAGTGGATAGAGCGTTAGCCTGCGGACTGAAAGGTCCCAGGTTCGATTCCAGTCAAAGGCATGTACCTTGGTTACGGGCACATCCCCAGTGTGGGGTGTGCAGGAGGCAGCTGATCGATGTTTCTCTTTCATCGATGTTTCTAGCTCTCTATCCCTCTCCCTTCCTCTCTGTAAAAAATCAATAAAATATATTTTTAAAAAAAGAATTACCCAGCAAAAAATGTCAACAGTGCTGAGATTGAGAAACGCTAGTGGCCTGAACTGGGCACTAAAATTCCAAATCAAAGAAGCTTGATTTGAATCCCAAATTCCTGGGGATGGTACTTAGCTTTTCTGAGCCTCAGTTTCTACATGTATAAAATGGGAATGATAATACTCTTCAAAAGTTTAAGAAATAAATGAGCTGACAGATGAGACATCACCTACACAGTGCCTGGCACATCAAAGGTGTCTGTGAGTCTGGTAAGTCTGAATCACCACTATTTTTTAACTGCCACTATTTCCCAGCCCCACCCCCACCCCATTTCCTCCAGGATTTACTGGGAAGCAAAGAAAAGAGGAACCCAGCCAACTCTCAAGCCCACTCTAGGTCAATAGTTTGCATGTAGCTCATTTAATAATTTTGACTCCTATTGTGTCTAAATTTATGTTTGAGGAACTGGGGGTGGGGCGGGCCACAATTTCTACATTTTTTAAAAGGTGTGTTGTTTTTCCAAGGGGGAATTTTCAATTCAGTGACCTGGGAGCCAAATGAAAGAAGGAAATACAAAAATCCCCACTAGATCTTTTAAAAAGCATGTTAGTATTGAATGCTAAGTAGTTTTCTCAGACAATAAGTATCTTAAATGAGTTAACTGAAGACTTATTTAAGTAGAACAAAGTACATGCTTAGATATCTGACCCCAAAACACAAAAAACGGTAACTTCTTCCTTAGTAATGACCATGTGGGTGACCCAGGGTGGACCACTACATAATGTAGCAAGGCTCTGATACTCCATTTACCTTGTAAAAATAATGTGTACCTGCTGTAAGCGACACCAGGAAGTCACATGTGTAAAAGCAGGTTCCCATTACTCCTGCCCCAATTCCAGTCCTCAGAGGACGGTAAGGTAACCACATAATCCATCGTCCAAAGTAGGACACTGAAGCCTGAAAGGGGCACTATTAATTATTAGGCCAGGATAGCAGGTGTGACCAGGTATTTCTCAAATAAACTGGCCACCCTACTCGGAGGTGGCCAAGGGGAACAGTTCCCCACCACACAAGCGCGTCCACCCAGTCAGCATCCAGATGCTGTTCTGGCTCTAGCTTTTTTAATTTAATACCTATTTCATGAGATGTTTACATGTCAAGGTAGAGTGATCAACCTCAGTCTTTTTGACTGACTGCAGAATGTGCCAATGTAGGGAGATGCCATCATTTTCCCACTACCCATAGCCAATATGTCAAATTTATATTTTTGTCATTATGAGCAATGCTATAGAGAGCACAGCTCTACATCCATCTTGTATAGGCTGGAGTATTTGCAGAGAATAGGTTTCTAATGGTGGGAACGCCAGGTGAAAATGTTACCATTTTTGATGGATTCTTCCCAAATGCTCTCCAAAAAGGCTTTACAAGCCTTATCAAGACCAACAGGTAATGAACACTTCTGAGTTTCTGCCAGGCTGACAAAGGGACATGCTATCTCATTCCAGTCCTGCCTGCGTGTCCCCTCCTCAGCTCCATTCAGTCTGAGCTGGGGGTGTAGCAGCAATTTTGCTGCCTCTGGGTCTCGGCTCGTGTTTGCTGAGTGAAGCCTTTGACTGCTGTTGCTCACTAGGTCCAACCGTAATAACATCGCCTGCTCAGGATGTACCATGCCCTCTGATGAGTGTTTCTCATGCATCGCCTTACTTAATCCTCACAAGCATTCTGTGCGGTAGGATCGTTACAGATAAGAAAACAGACCTGGAGCGGCGGTAAGTCTCACCAGCGCCAGGGTGCAGAGGGGTCCAGATCCACCCTCGCCGGACTCAGAGCATATTCCAGAGCCGGGGCCTTACGTGGCATCAGATGCTACGTGGGAGAGAGACGTCGACAGAGTCCCCACACCTAGTCTTACTCACATACAGACTCTTTTTAAAAATATAAATGTCTTTACATGTGTGCAGACTGGAGTTCAGAGGTGAAAATGCTGCGACTCAATGCAATGCTACCCAGGGATGCTGCCCCTTGCTCACCCCACCCTCCCAGCTCCCACCAATGAAACCAAGTAGTTGTGAGTATGTAAAACACAGATTTTATTCTTGTATTATTTATTAATTATTGTATCACTGTCCATATGAACTGTAAACCTATATTTGCCCACCCCGGATTTACTTTAAAAATGAAATGAGTACTGAGGGCAGAGTCAGATGCAACAATCCTATAGAGGTACAAGTCCAAGTCCCCAAGGCCAGCACCACTAAGGTCCTTCCGGTCCAGTGGATCCTGGACTTGACCCACACTGTAGCCTTCAGGGCCAAAATCACAGTCCTACAGTCCTACAGCAGCATGCTGCCCGAGACAGGAAACACGCCTGGGCACTCTGACAGCTTGGGGAATGGTTCCAAGTGAGCCTTGCACGTGCCCACATGTCTGGAACTTCCAGCCCCACAGCCACTCTGCAAACTCGGTCCCCACAGCACAGACCATGTCCTCAGGAGGCTGCAATGAGCAGCCTCCCTGCTTTCCCTACAGCTTATCTCCCATCTATAAATATGGCACAGCATTCTTTCCACAGAGGGAGAAACTGAGGCACGGGCATTATAAAATGGCAGAGTCCTGGATGACTTGAAAGTAGAAATAAAATGGGACTGTCAGCCCAGCTGGCGTGGCTCAGTGGTTGAGCTTCCACCTATGAACCAGGAGGTCATGGCTCAATTCCCAGTCAGGGCACATGCCCGGGTTGTAGGCTCGATCCCCAGTGTGGGGTGCGCAGGAGGCAGCCTATCAATAATTCTCTCTCATCCTTGATGTTCCTATCTCTCTTCCCCTCTCCCTTTCTCTCTGAAATCAATAAAAATATATTTTTTAAAAATAAAAATAAATTTTTTAAAAAAATGGTACTGCCAGTAAGCACCATGTCTCCCCACGACAGCCACCCTGCTGTGTCACATCACTCGCAGCACTTCTCCTACCTGGACTGGGAAATGTAAAAGGAAGACATAGTGGACAGGGACTGCCACATGAAGGCAGCCGTGGTGAGTCGCAATCAGCGCGGGACGCGGCATCCAAGACCGGGACACAGAGCTCTGGCTCGGCTGATCCCGGGGACGGCCATCTGCTCATCAGTCGGTGCAGACACACCAGCCACTCCCACCGCTGGAAGAGCATCCATCAGGGCAGGACCGAAGCACCTGTTTGAATCCTGGCTCTGCTGTTAACAGCAGGGGCGGGAAATAACTTCTCCGAGCCTCAATTTCTTCTGCAAAATGGGAATAATTATAGTATCTCCACTTCATAGAGTTGTCTGAGGAGTAAACGGGATAATATAGAGCACTTACAGCAAAGTAGAGCATACAGGGAGGATTAAATGAGAGAAAAGCATATGTAACTTCTATAAGCAATAAATGTCTAGCGGCTCCTTTTTGACCTCATTCACAGCCAGAACAATCAATTGAAAAAAGGCTGACCAACCATTCATCTGCCCTGGCATAGAGTTTATTGCCGAATGCCTGTGCGCATTTGCCCCCTCCTGTCTTTACACCGATCATTCTAGAATTCTACAGACTCCAGAATCATTTAATTGTGCTGTAATCATCTGTAGCTTCCTACACGGTGGTGACTAAATTCAGACCTCAAACAAGAGATCTAACGAAAATAACCTGAACAGATACAGATACGTAGAACGTGTTTCTATCAAATATGCTCCATATAATTTGGTCCAACAAATTCAACTCCATAATATCTAAGAGAAGGTGGTAGTGCCAGGAAGGAAGATAAAAACCCAGAGTACTACACAGAAGTGTTTTGAGCCATTTACACAGCCAACTCAGTGCCTCCACTAACCTAAAATCAAAAGTTATCAGACTCAAGAGAGGAAAACTGACCAATCCAGTGCAATGATAGCCATCATTGATTCAACACTGCCTCTGCTTATGACCCATGCTGAGAGTCTCGCTGCAACATTTCCTTAATCCATACAAGGTGTGTATTCTTATCTCTGTGTCACAGGAAGGTCACACACCCAAGGTCACAGAGCAGGAGAGCAGTGGGACTGGATTTGAGCCCGGACTACTTGAAATGCAAAGCCGGTGAGCATAACTACTCATGAACTTGAACCTAGAAAGGTGGAATGTTGGCCAGGTCAACGCTGATGGTACAGCTGGAGCCCCTAAGACCAGATGACTGACATGCACACCTTAGCAAACGGCTCTAAGTGCCAAAGGGATGACAAGGAAACATTCCCCATACTCGGAGCTAGAGACACTAGGCAGGTGGTGCTCCTGGGAGACCTGGGGAGGGCGGGCAAAGCAATGAGAAAAGCAGCAAAGCTGAAGGGAAGGAGGCAAGACAGCAAGAAAACTTAACTGCACCTGCTTCTGCGGGCAGAAGGAAGACAAAACTCAAAGAGAAAAGGTGGAAACCCAAATGTCCATCGGCAAATGAATGGATAAACAAAATACGGTTCACATGTAGGATGGAATATTCTTCAGCCTTCAGAAGGAAGAAAATCTGACACGTGCCACAGCCTGGATGAACCTTGAAGGCATTATATTAAGTGAAATAATGGCCAGAAAAGGACAAATACTGTCTGATCCACTTGCATGGGCACTTATAGTCTGAATTACAGGCAGAAAGTAGGATGGTGGTTGCCAGGGTCGGGGGGAGGGGAGTTAGAATTTAATGGGTAGAGAATGTGGAATGATGAAAAAGTTTTGGCGAATGGATGGTGGTGATGGCTGTACAACAAGGTGACTATACTTAATGCCACTGAACTGCGCACTTAAAAATGGTTTAAATTGTAAATTGTGTTATGTATATTTGCCTCAACTTTTAAAAGGTCAAATAGAACCTTGTTATGTCCATGATGTGCAAGTTCCAATGCCTAGAACGGTGTCTGAGACAGCTGCAGTCAGCGGAGCTGGAAGCCACGGGTGTCGGAACCTGCGCAGGGCACAGCTGCAGATGGACAAACAGAAGCTCTGAGGTGTGACTGCCCAAACCCATGTCCCGGCACAGACATGTCCTTCCCCATGGAGGACACAGGACTGCAGCTGTCCCACTGCAAGAAAGGATGGCTGGCTGCTGGAGACCACGCCTGGACATTGCCTACTCTGAGTTCACATGATGCTGTGATGCTGTTTGAGGAGATCCCACCGCATGCCGCGAGGCAGTGCCGCAGCACCCTGCTGGAAGCCCGGACGGACTCCAAGCTGGAGGAAACCCACCGCTGTCACTGTCTCAGCTGAGTACCTGGGTCAGGGAACAACTCCTCAGGCCTCAGTGTCCTGACCTCTACAATGGGAGGATGGTGCATAGACCTCACAGCTCGTGCTGACGTTAAAAATTATTCCGTGTGGCCTTTGGAGCAAGGCCTGACCAACAAGCACGGGGTCCAGGGCCACTGTTGTTGCATCCTCTGTGTTCATCCTCTCCCCTCGGTTTTCACTCCCACACTGGAAGCCCAACAGGCAGATGACATGACAGGCAAGGAGTGAGAGCTGGAAGGCTCCCCAACTTTGACCAGAAAGAAGGACACGCAGGCACACAATGGAGAGGAGAAAGCCAGGGAGCAGTCAACACTGAGGATGCCGGGAACCAACAATAAAAGGAAAAGCAAACATCTCTACTCTTCTTTGGAAGTTAATATCCATAAATTGCTGTATTATATTGGATTTATTTATTTTTGCTTCTTTCATCCTGGTCAGAGATGGGTCCCTAATTATTGCCGGCTGTCCTCTCTCTCTCTCTCTCTCTCTCTCTCATGAAATGAAACAAAAATAAGATTAGGGCACTGGTGTGTGTGCATTTGATGTTGTCTTTTTTTACAAGCCAAGAACAAAATACCTTTAACCACCCCTGCCACACACACACACAGCTCCTTCATATTTCCACATTTGTAACTTTCTGCTACCACCACTTGGGGGATGCAAAAGCAGAGGATTTTCCTCCATAGACTATATATCAGGCAGCAGCATGTGGCTCTCTTCCCCTAAAGATGGTATCCATCCCCCTCTCCACCCCCCAAGCAGGGTATTCTAGTCAGGGTCTGGACCCAAAATGCATTTCTAAAATTCTTAAGCACAGAGCTGTGTGGGTTCCAGTCAGATACTGTTATTATCATCGCTTCTTACAGATGGAACAACTGAGGCACGGAGAGGCTCGGTGCCCACGGTCACACAGCTGGCAGGGGTGGCGCAGGAACTGAAACCAGGGCAGCCCACGGCAACCACTTCGCTCTCCCGATTCACCTGTGGCCAGGCTTCCAGGTGTACCTGCTACCGCCTTTGGTGGCCACTTTGGGGTGGTGATCTTCTTGGCATCCCCCTGCATTCTGAGTGCTCAGGGTCCTATCAGCTACTCAAGCTCAGTCTCACCTCACTGTGCACAACACAGGTTGGTCCTGGTTACTTATCTCCCTTTCTGCTCTTCAAGTCACTGCTTGTCAAGTTTGGCCAGCAGACCAAAAACTTGTCTGCTCTTCTCTCACTCTGCCTTTTGGGGACCCAGTGTGTCCCCATAGATAACAGCACTGTTCAACACTTCTGGCTATTCTCACATCTTCCCTGAGCCATGTCCATATATGGTAGCACCTACCCACTACAAGAAGGAAGCATTTGGGTTGGTTCACTCATTTATTCATTCATTCATTCATTCATCTGACAAATGCTTATGCTGCTCACTGCCAGGTGCCAGGAGTACTGCCTAGCCATAATAATAATAATAATAATAATAATAATAATAATAATAATATAAGTACACAGACTCAGGTTCCTATCCTCAAGGTAATTACACTCCAGTGGGATAGAATAAATAATTTCAGATTCACGTGATGAACGTTAACATGAAAAGAGAGTGGTGAGTGACTGGAGGAGGAGATTCTATGAGAAGGTAACACAAGTCTAGAGCAGGGTTTCAAAATCTTGGTTCTATTGACATCTGGGGCCACATAATTCCTTGTTGTGGGGGACTGTCCTATGCATTGTGGGATGTTTCACAGCCCCCTAGTCTCTACTCACTAGATCAGGGGTGGGCAAACTTTTTGACTCGAGGGCCACAATGGGTTCTTAAACTGGACCGGAGGGCCAGAACAAAAGCATGGATGGAGTGTTTGTGTGAACTAATATAAATTCAAAGTAAACATCATTACATAAAAGGGTACAGTCTTTTTTTTTTTTTTTTTAGTTTTAGTTTTATTCATTTCAAACAGGCAGTAGTTTGCCCACGGCTGCACTAGATGCTAGTAGCCCCTCCCCAGCTGTAACAACCAATACTGTCTTCAGATTTGTTTGATTCAGGTGGAGGATGGGAGCAAAATCACCCGGGTTAGAAACTTCTGGTCTTAAATAATGTTTAACAGCACAGGTTCTGGAGGTAGAACCACTGCTTATTAGCTGTTTTGAGGGGCAAATTACTTAATGTAAGCTTCAGTTTCTTCATCAGTAAAATAGGGAAAACAGTATCTACTTCAAAAGTCACTGTAAAGAAAAACAAGATGTCTGTTGTCATTGACTGAGTATTTGTGCTCCCCCCTCCAATCACCACCAAATTCACATGTTGAATCGATAGTCCCTATTGTGGCTATATTCAGAGATGGGGCCTTAAAGGAAGCAATTAGGATTAAATGAGGGTGGGGCCATAATCCAGTATGTAAAATCAGTACACTTATAAGAAGAAACACCAAAGATAAGAAAGCAGCCATCTGCAAGCCAGAAAGAGAGCCCTCACCAAAAACTGAAATCTGCCATCACCTGGATCATGAACTTCTAGGCCAGAACTGTGAAAAAAATGTCTTGTTTAAGTCTGCGGCATTTTGTTATGGCAGCCCAAGCAGGACTATAATAACAAAGGGTCAGAAAATGGAGCTGTTACTATTCTTGAATCCATCAACTACTAAACTCATGCCCAAAGACTCTGTTCTGACCTCATCTATACTCAATCACAATTGAAATTCTCATGGCTTCTGTCCAATCTGACTCCCTCTAAATTCACCATCACATTGGGGGCAGGTGCAAGAATTAGGCCTCATTCACTAGCATCCATCCCATAGCTTCTCCCTTCTTAACAGCACCTACATGTCTCCCCCACTGTAACAGTGACTTGGTTCAGATGAGGACCCACTCCTCACACACACCCCCAACTGCAAGTGAGTGCTGATTTGCATAAGCTTCCCTGATTGGTTTAGGGGCTGCAGGCCTAAGCCACTCAGTGCCCAGCCTGAGACACTCCTCTAGGCCTCCCTGTGAATAAGCAGGCGCTTCACCCCCTTTTGCCAACCACCCACCTGCAAAGGAGGGAAGCCATCCTGAGGCCAAAGCCAGCAAAGTGAAGAGCGCAGCCCTGAGAGAACCAAGACTGTCCCTAACAAGACTGTCCCTAGGTTATATTCTTACAGGTGGTGAATATGGGCCAGAATCCTGCCCAGACTCTGCTCTCCAGGACACGCTGGGTTGGTCTGCCCAGAAAATATATACTTTCTGGCTTGAACAAAGGCATCATATGGGCTAATAGCAGTTCTGAGGCAAATCAGAGAAACGTGACCCGTGTCCTGCGCAAACCCTACCTGAAGCTCCCTCTTTCTTCTGACAGTCTTAGTTATATGCATCAGCTAATCCCCTTCGTTGTTTTGGCCATTTGTTTTTTATTACTTGTAACCAAAAACATCAAGGTAAATAGTTTATGCAACACAAAGGTAACTGAGACTCTCCCTGTCTGTACAAAATACTCCAAGTGAAATCATTTTTTCAATCACCCATTTATAGCAGCTGCTGGAGACAAGCCACAGGAACAGCGTCATGCCTAGCCTCATGGAACATACCTGTTCCATACAAACTACTCTGTTTTGGGAGAATCAGCCCACTGCCATTCACTGAGCTTCTTTAAGAAAACTGTCACCAGGGAACATCTGAATAAAAAAGGTAAAAAGTACACTTAAAAACTACTGAGCCCAAGCTTTCACATTTAACAGGGATCAACCCAAAGGGCCACTCCACCCTCTTCTTCATGGAGCAGGTAAATATGACACCAGAGAACTGTGACTGTCCTCACCACTTGTAATGGCATTGTCTCCTGTGCTGTTCAGTCTGGTAGATGAGTCTACTTAGAGTTACATTTAAATTAACTGAAAGGAAATAAAAGGAAAAGTTTCCTTTTCATAGTGTGGCTAACAAAATGTGGCCACACTAGCCACCATAAAAGTACACAATCTCCACGTGTAGCTAGTGGGTAAAATAATGAACAAAGTAGCTGAAGAACATGCCCATTCCTGCAGGGTGTTCTGTCGGATAGTACTGTCTTTCCCCGGAGCTCCTTTGCCATTTTATAAAGGCAAGTGCGGTGCTGAGGACGAGGTCCCTCGGGATTATCAGACTAATGCCAGGATCCGGAAGCAAGAACCTGACCTTCCACCTGCACAGATGCACACACCCAGTATTTGCCGCCCTTGAACTAGTAGCTCAAATCAATCAATCTTTCTGTTCTTGACTCCCTCCTGCAGTCAGTGTTCATTCAAATATAGAGTGGGGTCTGTTACCATCATTTATTACAGCGGTTCTCAACCTGTGGGTCGCGACCCCTTTGGCGGTCGAACGACCCTTTCACGGGGGTCGCCTAAGACCATCCTGCATATCCGATATTTACATTACGATTCATAACAGTAGCAACATTACAGTTATGAAGTAGCAACGAAAATAATTTTATGGTTGGGTCACAACATGAGGAACTGTATTTAAAGGGCCAGAAGGTTGAGAACCACTGATTTATTAGGTAACTAGAATTGAAAAGGCCAGTATTTTAGGACTTCCCACAATCAGCCAGAACTTTTTTAAACACTGGTGGGGTCACAGGGCCTACTGCCCAGGGTTCTGATCATAAGATCTGGACTGGGGCCTAGTGATCCCCATATTTCATGAACACCTGGGTGATTCTGAATCAGTGGCTGTGTGTGGACCACTCTCTGGGGTCGGGGCATCAGGCTGTGCTGGGCAGGGAGACTTGAGTCAGCACCACTAATGAAGTCACCCCCAGACGCCCACACCTTGAAAATTCTCCCGGGTAATTCTGATGCACTTTCCTTTCATGCAAACTTAATTTGTGGGCCCCTATTTCCAAAGCTGATCATTTTCTCCGAGCAGCTCTGCCTGCAAGCTGCCGGCAGCCACCAGGTCAAGGCAAGTGCCTGGCAACAGGTACACAGGGCCCAAAGACCCTGCAGCCTTTTCAGAACATCTCTTCCCCTCAGGAATTCTGGCAATAGGATGACTCACCACCATGTTTTATTAAACCAGACAGGCTCCTTCCACCAAAAAGGACTTCAACAGTAACCAGCTATCACATTCCCACTAATGCCTTCCCACAGTCACCTTCCCGTGAGATCATTATTTCACACAGAATTGCTTGAGCTTCCACTTTTAGCTAAAATGAACCCCAGGAAGATGCACACTGCTTACGAAAGCCAGGCGTTTCTTACTGATGGCAGTATTTCCCCACAGATTTGGAGAGACAGAAATAGACAACAGCGACGTGAATTTTTTTCCCTGCTGGGCATCCTCTCTCTGACTCCTCTCTTCTGAATAATGAGATGTGTACACTATGTGAATATAGAGAGAACACTGTGCTTTCTAAAGAACTGCCATATACACCATGGAGATGCTTAACCGGGGCTCTGCACTCGGCATGGCTCACTGTGGCTGCACTCTCCTCTTTCCCAAAGACCAAAGCCCGGGGATTTTATCAGGCACTTCCCGTACTAAAACACCATGGAATACGGGCTTTCCCTGCTGCATCTTATCCTGAAGCATTTTAAAGAAACAGAAGCCAAAGTTCATGCCAACTCAGGGGAACTGTGGGTGCCCCAGAAGTGATTATAATAAAGAAGGGAGTGGATCAGGGCATACAGTTGTCGAAACTTGAAAACTGTCCTGAGTCTTATCTCACATCCAAAGTCCTAATTACATATAGAATATCCTATCTAAGCTTTGAGTTACTTGACAGCCTCTTGAAATGTTCTTAAGGAGAACAGAAACACAGTCCAAATCCAAACCTCGCAAAACGTGAACTCCATGTTGAGCTTTTACTGCCCACGGTATAGTCCTCATTGTATTGAGGCCCTTCCTGGACTGGCTCCTTGATAGAAAACTGCACTGACTTACCTTCTACTCTGAATTACCGGAGCCCCTTCCCCCACCCTGCTGCCGGAGGCCCAGCACCCAACATGAATATGCAGAGCAATCCATGACATCGCAGGAAAGCCAGAAGGTCTGCACTGGTTTTCAAACAACAAAACTACCTTTAACACGGTCCCTGAAAAACAGATGCCCACTGGTCTTAGAGTTAATCATGTTCAGAAAGCATCCACTCTTGGAATAAAGGTTAGGGTCCTTATTTACCTGTATAATGTCCAAACAAGTCATGGTATTAGGAACTTCCCAGATACATTTAAAACCAAACCTCCCTAAAAGATTTACATAAAGTTCATTCATTCTTTTATTTGTAAGGCTACATATTTCACAGTATAAACAGTTAAAAGCAGAGAATATATATTTCCAGTACATATTCATATAAATGTCATCATCAAGATGCTATTTTATACCCAGTTCTAAGAGTCAGCAGACCAGAACCATGAATTACGATCAGCTGTCAAAATATACCCTCTCCCCAGCTCTTCACAATTAGAATGGAGGTGTTGTCACCAGGTGGGCCCCAAATAAACTAACATGGACTAAAGTGACAAACTAGACCACTTCTGGAACTTATTATTCACTCTGACGCACACCTACGGGCCCTCACTGCGCGTTGGTCAGTCTCCTGGGCCCTGAGAATATAGACAGGGGTAAGAAATGTGATCACTGTAATTAAGAGATGAAGTGTGAGAGACATCAAGTGAGAGACAAATGCATAAATAAGAGGTTGCAAGCTTGTCGCCTGAGGACCAAATATGGCTCCCAGATGTGTTTTGTTTGGTTCATCCATGCTTTGAAATGACTCTGAACCAACATTTTTAAAATGGCAGAGTTGGTGGTTTTTTTTAACATATTCAAACTTCTGGTTTCTCGTGAAAACTTGAACAACCTGGCAGCACTGGGCCAATGTTCGCACGTGGTAGCAGTAAGCTGAAGCTGAGTGTCAGCTGCTCCCTCTGAGCAAGACATGCTCTTCCCATTCACCCCAGTCCCCACCGCTCCCTAATGTCTTTTCAAATACCTGCTCAGTATTTGAGTTTGTGATGACTATTATAAATAAACAATTCCAGTGCTAGGTAGTATCTATTCTAACTGAGATAAGTGAAGAAATACAAGACTCACACAATATAAGTTGCAGGGACAGAAGTTGACATGCTCTCTGAAGAGCACCACAGTGGTAGCTATTAAGTCTTAAAAAGATAAAATCCATGTCTGCCAAGAATTCTAGACACCTATCTGAAGAAGTTCACTAACATACATGTATTAGAATATTCATCAATGTGTGTGAAAAGTAGAAAACTGAAAACAGCCTAACCGTTCATCCTTTAATATGTTATAATTTATTAGATTATAATGGTTTAATACATTATAATACAACTGAAGCATGGCTTAATACATTATAATACAACCAAAAAATTGTAATGATAAAGTAGATATATAAAGATAGTGAAGAAAAAACATCCCTGATATATCGTTAGGCACAAAGTATGTATTGTATGTTCCAATTTTCATAAGAAAAAGACCCTAAAAAGTCTATAAAAATATATATGTTTGTGTGTATTTCATATATATGTATATATGTGTGTGCATGAATACATATATACATATATATATGGTTAACAATGTGTATTTCTCTGCAATGAATGAGCAATGTGGATACATTTTTCTTTTATATTCACATCTTTCTGTATTGCACACACTGTTTAAATGAAGGGACAAAACTAAATTTCA
Organism: Myotis daubentonii; assembly: GCF_963259705.1. Taxonomy (NCBI): domain Eukaryota; kingdom Metazoa; phylum Chordata; class Mammalia; order Chiroptera; family Vespertilionidae; genus Myotis; species Myotis daubentonii. The sequence goes on along the minus strand of NC_081853.1, from coordinate 7,508,034 downwards.
CCAGGAAAAACAAGCTGTAAAAGCACAGACCAACGATGGACAGTCACAATACTATTTGAGTTTTTAAAAGATCAGAAACCAAAATCTAGAAGCCTATGCTTTAAAAAAAAAAAATCAGTAAAAATATAAAACCCATGTGCTCCAAACTGAAGTTCTTTCTTAACAACTTGACCTTGAGTTTTGAATTTCTAACCAAGTCGCACAGACTGCAGCAGGCTGATGGTAGCTGGAGGAGGAAATGAACAGGCTTTCCCTCTCAGATGTAAATTCTAACGCTGGGCCAAGAATCCAGGTGGTAAAAAACTGACTATTTAAATCAAGCCCAAGTGATGCCTTCCGTGGCCACATTACATAAGCAATAGGTTCACTCTCTGAACACATCTGGTCAGAATGAAGGCCCTCTGCGACCTTCAACACAATTAATTCAATATTTTCTCTACAGTTCAAAATGCTACAACAACTGGCAGACAACCATGTTAAATCATCACGGAAAAGTCAGACATATGGCTAAGTATATTTAATATGCCTTTAAAAAAAGCCATGGATTTTCTAGCCAACAAGATCTTAAACAAGAATTTTTTTTTAATCTAAAAGTTATGCCTACTCGTTACCCTCAAAAGAATTCAATGCAACAAATATTCATTGAACACCGACAGAAGACAGAGATTACAAAAGCTCAAAAACAAGGATGCTGGCTTCAAGAATTCAAGAAGCATATAGCCCAGAGCAGCAAATCTGAATTACTAGTACAAGTCTGTTGTGACCCTTGAAATCCTGACATTCGTGGGAGAAAAAGGAGAGCAGAGAGGAAGGAATCGGCAGGGTTGTAAGGGAGATCGGAGAAAACAGAAGGCAGACGAGCAGAACTGAGGCAGCCCGCTCTGTGTTCGGCAGGTAAACACGCTGGAGTCGATGGTCTATTTCTAGGACTGTCTTCGCTGGGGCCACCTGGCCTGTCCTGCTGTCTCAAGCAGCAGTGGGACAGCCTCTGAGAGGTGCATCCACACTGACTCCCACAGGAAAAGGACATGGAGTCAAGACTTTTCTAATGTAGAAACTGACAAGAGAAAAATGCTGAATGAATTAAATTACAGCAGACCAAAGGGTGGGAAGAGGAGACGAGGAGAGTTCATCAGTTATCAGCCATGGGCCAAAACCAACAAAATACTGCTCACATACCTGATGTGTATCAGCACTGAATCCACCTCCAAGCAGCTACTCAGTTCTTACCTAACAGGATTAGCTGACCACTGGATGCCACCACAACTTGCTTATGCACGAACTTTCCCAACTTTAACCCACAACCAATCTAGAAGCATCAAATACTTCTTCATTACCATGCACCTGTCCCAGAACTTTCTCGGCTTCACCTTCTCCCACCCCCTGGATCTACAGCCAATGTAGATTCTTTCAAATCAATTGACACCTTCCTTCTCCAAACTCATTATATAGAAGGGCCCATCAACCCCAGGATGTCAGACATGCTTGTCTTCCCCATCTAGCCCAGCGGCTGGGGGTTCAGACTGGATGCCCCAGCACCTGGTCCTTTTTCTGGACAAAACCAAGGATAAGAATGTTGGAACCAGGATCCTAATTTGAATCTCATCCGTGTCAGCTGCCTGGGCGCCAGGATAATTACCTGACCTCCCCAGCTAAGTTTCTCATGGCTAAAACAGAATGACATCATCTACCCAGGTGAAGCCCAAACCTATGTCAGTGACATGTCAGAAGATCAACAGAGAACAGGCAGATGGAGGCCAGAGGGAAGAGGGGAGGGAGACTGGGTATAAAAGGTGAAGCGATTGGGAAGAACAGATTGGTGGTTACAGAACAGTCATGGGGATGTAAAACTACAACATAAGAAATAGTGTCAATAATACTGTAATAACTATGTATGGTTCCAGGTGAGCACTGGAAATGTCAGGGGGAACACTTTGTAAAGTATACACTATGCTGTACACTTGAAACCAATACCAAATAATATTGAATGTAAACTGCAATTGAAAAAAAATTAATTTTTTAGTTAAAAAAATTAAAAATGTAGCAATAAATAATAGTTATTATTAGTTTACCACTCCGAATTCACATTCCCAATCTTAAGCATGGAGTTTTTCCTTACAGCCACTTTCTCAACCTCAGCCTTATTGCTCTTTGGGGCTCAGAATTCTCTGGTGCAAGGCTATGCTTTGCATGTTCAGCAGCATCCCTGGCCTCTACTCCCTAAATGCCAGTAGCACGCCCTACCCTCAGCTGTTAACCAAAAATGTTTCCAAACATTGCCAGATGTCCCCTGGGGGCAAATTTCCCGGGAAGAACCACTCCTTTAGAGGAACTCACTGAGGAGTCTCCATTTCTCAAATGAAAATTAACACAGCTGCCACCATGAAGGTATTTCGGTAAGCACCACTTAAGTGCCAAGCAAAGGACTGAGTGTTTTGCATACATTTTCTCATTTCATCCTCACAACCACCCTACGAGTATTATTCTCATTTTCAACTGAGGTTCTGGGAGGTTAATGTGCCCATGGTGGCTAGGCTGGGAAGTGGCAGAGCCTGGACTTGAACACAACCAGTCTGACTGCAAACCCTTATAACACCAAGTTCCACTTTCTTCCCAGCCATTCCTGATCTGGGAGCCCAGGTCTGATGCCAGGAAGACCACAGGTCCTCAGTGTAATGTTCTCAAGGCTCATCCCTGCTGCCCAGGACGCCCAGAAAAAAAAGGAGAGGACTTGTCATTCCTTCGTGCCTTACCGCAACCTGCAGCCTGATGACAATCATTAGAATCCATTGTCACCAATGACAATGTGGGAGAAGTTCAGGCAGCTTAGACCTCCACCTACGCTTGCTGAGATCTAAAGGTTTTCTTCAATTTGTCTGACCTAATCCCAACCTTTTTAAAAAGCAGCATCTGAATCATGCAGAAAAATGAGGGTTTTTTTCAGACTTGAAAAGCTCTCCAGGGACCTGTGTACCACAATCTCCATCTCTCAAGAGATTCCTCTCTTCCAAGTGCATTCAGACAAGGAACATTCAAATAATAGTGGCCCTGTGCCATGAGGCTTACTTAAATGTCACGTTAGTCTTCCATCAGCCCTAAGAAGTAGGTACCGTTACTATCCCTATTTTCAGAGGGAGACATCGGGCATAAAGAGGTGAAGTCTCTCGCCCTGGGTCACCCACTAAGATATGGAGGAGCCTGCCTTCTACCCCAGCCAACCTGAGTCCAAAACCTGAGAACCGACAACACTGAGAAGCTGATATTTGCGGATAATTTTACAAGCAGCGCTGCAATCCTGTTAACACTGTATATTGCAATCATTTTGAAACATAGCTTACAATCAGGGCATAATTGCCTTTTAATTGCACCATCAAGCCACTGTCCATAAAGAGAGCTTCGAAACTTACCTCATAATGGGCTGAAAGATTAGCCTTGCCGTGGAAAACATAACTGAATCCCATGAAAGGCCCACCAAATGCCTCCATAGGCAGTAATGCTGGGGTTGACACCTTAGCCGAGAGAGTGTAATTCTCTTACATAACTTGCTCTCCCGACACTGGAGATGGTGACAGAGTCGGTACACACAGCCGACAGTGCCCGCAAAACCTCTCCTAGTCCATGTGAGGCTGAGAGTCTGCAAAGTCCCCTGACACTCAGCACGTGCTGCCCTAAACCCGTAACGGAAGCAGGCTAGCAATGCTCTCTGTCTTGGAAAATATTCCTACATCCATCAGCTAAGCTCTACTTATCCCCAGCCAGAGACTGCAAATGTTAAACCCTTAGCAAGTTTAACGTGATCCATCACAAAATACCTAAATTGCCAGAGACTTTCAAACATCGGAATTTTTAGAGGCAACTGAGCTCGACAGAGACTTATTCTAAACTTGACAGTGGCTGTCAAGAAATACTTGAACAACTCCTCTGTACCAGGCACTATTCTGGGGGCTGGGGGGGCAGTAGGGAACAGGATCAAACACATCCCTGCCCTCTCAGAGCTTATGTTCTAGAAAGAAGAGACAAAACACGGAACTTACTTATTCTGAAATTATTTACATACTACAGAGTAAAATAAGGCAGAGAAGGGGAAGAGGGAATGACAAGAGGCAGTGGAGTTACGGTTTTAAATAATGAGGTCAGAGGAGGAGGTGTCATTGAGAAGGTGACATTTGGAAGAGACTTGAAGTTCATGAGGAAGCAATCCTTCCAGATGTCCACGTAAAGACCTGCAGGCCACGGACAGGGCAGAGAAGGCATGTCCTGGGCCATATCCTGGGGGTCCTGCCAGTCACTGTAAGGACCTGGCTTTCACTCTGGGATAGAGACTATGGAAATTATCATAAATAAGGGGTTACTCCATTATTTAATTACTTAGCTATAAAAAGAGAAGCTTATTTAATCATAGAAGACACTGTTCAAATTACATTTTCTAATTTCGCAACATGCCTTCTGAAAAGATGACATCCAGAACACACCGGATGCTCCCCAGGACACCGGACTATAGAGCACAAGTTAATATGACAGGCATGTCCTTGACGTCACGGGGGTGCAGCTATGGAAACGCCAACACAAATCCATCAGAAATACTACATGGGGATGCGGACATCCACAGGGATGCACACAGCAAAGCTCCAGTATTGACTAGGGATTTTTCAAGGTTATGGAGCTCAACTTATGAGCTGCATGAAGACAGACGGGAACGCACTAACCTACTTTCTTAGGATGTGAATGTCAGTCCTTAACAAATTTGACAGCCTTTATTCTCAGTGTATACAAAATCAGTATATCCTGTTACACACATATACAAACTCAAGGAAGAGACCGCTAACATCAGAGACGGGTGTTTTGCATTAAATAACCATCGTTTATAAAGCAACATCCTTCATATAAACCCTTGTGGTACGGAGATGTCAGAATGTTTTCGCTTATAAACCACTTAATTCCCTTTGGTGGATATCATCAATTCTGCCCTCTAAAACCAGCAGGGGAATGGATGCCAGCAAACGTAGTGAGCCAACTGTATGCATTGCATCATAAAGTGAAGTTAGTCTATTTTTAAATACCACAGCCATTGGCAAAGGGTGGCCACTGGAAACAATGCACGAGTTGGGCTGCCTGTCCTTGCATTATTTTTTGTAAAAACTATGGAATGTTCCACAGTGGAACCTAAAACACCCTTCAGAGAGTGGTCTGTTGGCACCAAGAACAAAAACAGATTGATCTTTGAAAGTTTAAGTTAAAAAAGAAAAAAGATATATAAACACAAAACACAATTTAAGAGCAAGAAAGGACAAAATCAGACTTTCTGTAGCAAAGATCTGATTTGCTGGTGGTTGGGAAAATTGTACAAAGAGACAATGCTACAAGAAAACGGAGGTAAAGGGTCATTCTTATAGATCTTAACATAGCGCAGGTCCCACACCAACAGAAAACAGAACAACCCCCTATCATCCTGCCTGCGGAACATCTGAATTTTCACTTCGCAAACTCCAGGAGTCAACAGGCAGAAATACTGAAATATAATTCATTAAATGTCAGTCATTTGTTTATTTATAGCTCAGTCTAAATTATTAGACACGGGGAACCAGCTAAATGAAAGATCTGGTGATGAGGAAGTGAACGTTTTATGATCCTAAATGAGAAGAAATGAAAGATGAATAGGGAGTTAAGAGGGAAATATGTTGAAGATGGTCTAGTCTGCACTTATGTAAGAAGCGACACTGGAAAATTCATTCATGCATCCAAAGTATTTTAGTGAGCACCTATGATTTGCCGGGTACTATTTTAGGCCCGGACAAATGGAGGGACGGATAAGTGAGTAAAGCTCCTTGTTTTCGTGGATCTTACATTCCAGTGGGAGAGGAGACAAACAATAAAGAAGAAACAAGACTATGAAAATGTGACAAGGCTATGAAGACACACACAAGATTAGGGGTGACGAGGGGCCCGGGAGCTGTCCTCCGCAGGTGAGCGGAGTGCAAGGCCAGCTCACACTGACTCTGGAAAACTGATCGCACGCAGCTCTTCCCATCTCCAGTGATGCTACAAACCAGGGCCTCCCTTTCCGGAGCTGGTCGTAGTCATGGAGCAGCACAGCACCGATGAGCAGCCCGCTGAAGGTCTCTCTGAAGGGACACCAGGGGAGAAGTCAACCTTGTGACTTTACGGGGGGGAAGAAAAAGCAAGCCCAGAGACCCTGAAGCAGAATTTGTGGGAAACCAAGAAAGACGAAGCGCTGTGTTTTCAGATGAGAACAGAATTTTGTTTTAGAACTACTGTCACATCTTCCAATTGTTCAAAATAAACACATAACATCAAAACAAAACAAAGAAAGGCACAGAGAACTATATTCAATTGTATGTGTCATCATCCCCTCATTCCCGTGAAGGAAGGGCCAGGTGGTGGTGCTGTAGTTTCTAAATTGTGTCTTATTTATTGTCTCTATTTTGTCTCAAAAAAAAAATAAAATAAAAGTGGAGAGACTGTTTCGGTTCCTGGGTAATTTGCAAAAACCACAAAATTCACCTACAAAAATATGTACGCATAGCCTATAATATTACCAGTTTGGGAAACTACAATCACACCATTTTAAACTTTTGAAGTCTAAGTTATTCGTGGAATTGCCGCATTTTGAGTACAAAAGACCTGCAGGGGCACACCCACTCCTTTCTGGCAAGAAGAAACTTGGGCCCAAAGAGGGTGACTAGCTGGCTGACCTGGAGCCCAGGTCACCTGCCTCAGCTACTGCCATTTCCTCACTGTATGTCCATACCCTACAGCAGTGGTACTCAGTACTGAGCAGGCATCAGAATCAGGGGGGGCTTGTTACAAACACCCCACAGGCTGCACCCCCATGAGCTTCAGCGTCAGTGGGGACGGAATGTGCAATCTGACCAGTTTCCCGATGATATCAATGCCACTGGTCAGGGGTCCCTACTTGAGACCCACTCACCCAGGACTGGGAGTATAGGTTTTTAAATCCAACACAGCTAAGCTCCAGCTCTACTTCTGCCACTTGTATGGCCCTTAGAAAAGCCACCCAAACTCTCCGGCCCTCAGTTCCTGACGCCTAAGTTATGAGGAATAAAAATCAAAATGCCCATCAAGCACTAGCTTAGCCAAGGGCCTGGCACAGTCTAATGCAAGTGCTTCATAAGACTCGCTACATCCTGTAGCAAATTCTCCTGAATTACTTTTTTCTTTTCCCACATAAGAATGGCTCAACATCAAAAAACAGACAAGATCAAAGATTAGCAAAAATGTGGAGCAACTACAACATTTGTAACAGCTTTATTCACCTAGCTATTATTCAATAGCCAAAAAATGATCAATAGTCCAAATGTCCATAGATGAACAAAAATATAAACAAACTGGTATGTGTATACAGTGAAATACTACTCAATAATAAAAAGGAACAATGATGCTCACAATAATATGAAATCTCCAAAATATTTTGCTGCGTGAAAATAGCCAGACAAAGAGTACATACTGCCGAAACCGGTTTGGCTCAGTGGATAGAGCTTCGGCCTGCGGACTGAAAGGTCCCGGGTTCGATTCCGGTCAAGGGCATGTACCTGGGTTGCGGGCACATCCCCAGTGGGGGATGTGCAGGAGGCAGCTGATCAATGTTTCTCTCTCATCGATGTTTCTGGCTCTCTATCTCTCTCCCTTCCTCTCTGTAAGAAATCAATAAAAAAACAAAAAAAAGAGTACATACTGCATCATTTCACTTGTGTGAATTTCAATAATAGACAGAAGTAATTCCTGGTGAAAGAAATCAAACAGCCTTTGCCTCTGGAGGGTGGGGGGGAACTGACTGGAAGGAGACATGACAGAAATTTCTGGGGTTCTATATCTTGATCTGGGTGAAGATAACATGAGCATATACCATGGTCAAAACTCAGCAAACAATATACTTAAAAGTGTGCATCTAGATCAGTGATGGCGAACCTATGACACACGTGTCAGAGGTGACAGGCGAACTCATTTTTTTGGTTGATTTTTCTTTGTTAAATGGCTTTTAAATATATAAAATAAATATCAAAAATATAAATCTTTGTTTTACTATGGTTGCAAATATCAAAAAATTTCTATATGTGGCACGGCACCAGAGTTAAGTTAGGGTTTCCAAAATGCTGGCACGCCGAGCTCAAAAGGTTCGCCATCACTGATCTATATACATAAAAGGCTAATATGCTAAGTGTCCGACCATCTGACCGATCTCTATGATGTGCACTGACCACCAGGGGGCAGACACTAAACACAGGAGCTGCCAAGCTGCAGTGACTTGGCAGTAGTGGTTCTTGGGTGATGCACCCCAAAACCAGAGAGGAGGGAGCCCGAGTCCTCGTGGGGCTGCACGATTCCACCTTCGGCCATGGGTTACGTTGTTGTTGGGGCACTGTCGACCCTAAATCTGGTTTACTGCACACCCTGTAGGACAGCAACTTTGCAGAGTGCCCTCTCTCACTCCAGGACCCCTCAGGGCATGTCAGAGAGCCAGTTTCAGCCTGATCCCTGCAGGCCAGGCCGAGAGACCCCACCTGCCAGAGGGACCCGCTCACTCTGCAGACACTGGGGAGGAGGAACAGTGGGGGGTTGGCTCCAGGGCGTGTCCAGCCCATCTCAGCCAGTCCCACCCTGCTGGCCACCTTCTAATTAATTTCCATTCAATGTGCACGAATCCATGCACCGAGTCACTAGTTTTACTATAGGTAAATATATACTTATAAAGTATACATATATGCTTTATTATCTATACTAATAAAACCCTAGGTGGTCCTCGTGCCCTCACGCGATGCCCTCACGTCACCACAAGATGGCCAGCAGGGGAGGGCAATTGTGGGCAATCAGGCCGGCAGGGGAGGACAGCTGGGAGCAACCAGGCCTGCAGGGGAGGGCAATTGGGGGCGACCAGGCCAGCAGGGGAGGGCAGTTGGGGGTGACTAGGCTGGCAGGGGAGGGCAGTTGAGGGGGACCAGGCCTGCAGGGGAGGGCAGTTGTGGGCGATCAGGCCGGCAGGGGAGGACAGTTGGGGGCGATCAGGCCCCAAGGGGAGCAGTTAGGCGTCAATCAAGCTGGCAGGGGAGTGGTTAGGGGGTGATCAGGCTGGCAGGCAGAACTGGTTAGGGGCAGTCAGGCAGGCAGGCAGGCGAGTGGTTAGGAGCCAGCGGTCCTGGATTGTCAGAGGGATGTCTCAGATTAGAGAGAGTACAGGCCCGGGCTGAGGGACACCCTCCCCCTGCATGAATTTCATGCAATAGGTCTCTAACATATATATATAATAACATTTATTTAACCGTGGCCAGTGTGGCTCATTTGGTTGAACACTGTCCCATGCACCGAGAGGTGGCTGGTTTGATTCCCATTCAGGGCACATGCCCAGGTTGCTGGCTAGATCCCCAATAAGGGGCAAGCAGGAAGCAGCCGATCTATGTTTCTCCCCCCCCCCCCCCCCCGCCTCTAAAATCAATAAAAACATAAATACATACATACATTAAAAATAATAACAACACTCATATAGCATAGAGATGTAAAATTTTTTAGGCATTTCTCCCTTTAAAATGAATTAACTCCAGCCCTGACCAGTTTGGCTCAGTGGATAGAGCATCGGCCTGCGGACTGAAGGGTCCCAGGTTCGATTCTGGTCAAGGGCATGTACCTTGGTTGCGGGCACATCCCCAGTGGCGGGGGTGCGGAGGGTGGGGGGGTGTGCAGGAAGCAGCTGGTCGATGTTTCTCTCTCATTGATGTTTCTAACTCTCTATTCCTCTCCCTTCCTCTGTAAAAAATCAATAAAATACATTTTTTAAAAAATAAATAAATGAAAATAAAATGAATTAACTCCAACCTGGTAATCCATTTAGATTGATTCCTTCACAATCCAGGCCTGCTTCATATAATACCATTTGCTACAGACTATTTTGGTCTGTGCATATTTCCAGAGACCTACCATGAAATAGAAGCAGAACTTTCTTCCACAAGGAGACAGTGACATTTCCATACAGACAGCACCCGCAGTGGCCCATGTCCCTGGGAGTGGCTAGCTCACGGTGCAGACAACACAAAAGCAACATTTTCCTTTCCATGTACCAAGTATGAGCCTACCTAATATGATTAAAACACAGTAATCAAGGCCCAGTAAGCGCAATCCTGGCATAATTTAAATCATATTCTCAATATAAAAGAGGGATCAGAAGATCAGGGAAATGCTCTCTAGTGCCACAGTTTCTTTAATGATGTTAAAGAGCTAACTATGCCTGTGTAATTATCACACGAAGTAGCTTTCATTTTGTAGCAGATTCCAGGCCAATCGAGAGTCCCCATCCACATCCTTATTCTATCCCACCACAAGGAGGACTAGAATATTTACACACACACTTGCTGTGGACAGTCCTGTGCTGCGCGTGGAATGATTCTGGGTGAAGGGAACAACGTAACACTTGGAGACACTACCATCTTCTTCCAACCCAGAGAAGTCTGATTCCAAACACACTTGATTATCTGACCAACCCTTCCTGAGTTCCAGGATGAGGCAGCCCTGGCTGGGACAATGCCTCCAAGACCTCTGCTAACTCCTGAAAAAGGTTCAGCCACACACTGCATATTGATGCGGAAAACAGCTCCCATGCAGAACCCAATGGACACCTGGAGATCCCCAACTAGATAGATGGCACCCATTCCCCCAAAATGCCCTGAACTGAGACCAGTAGCTGCTCCCATCAAATGCTTTCACACAGAATGTCCTCTACAGTCCTATCAAGAAACTCACAATCCAGGTAACTAACACTAACAGCTAGACTTAGAAATAAATAACTGCTCAAATTCAATTCAAATATAACAATAATAGCTCATTTTTTATTGAACACTTTCAATGTGCAAGGCACTGTTCTGCATACTTTTTGCTTATTAGCTTATGGAATACCCTCAAAAAAGCCAGTCTACAGATAAGGACACATTCTCTGGTGAGGCCAGGAATTGGCCCTCAAGCAAAGCCTGGGGAGATAAGCAACGAATGAAGCACTCTCTCCTTCCATGTGCTTACTACCTTGTATGGAAATGAGGCCAGAGATCTAACTCACGCTTTAGAACAAAGAAAAAACTAAGAGGTAGAGCCTTAGGGCACCTCAGAGGAGGAAGGATTTGTTCATCCTGGTTGGTTGTTGGAGGGCTTCTTGGAGAAGGTGTCCAAGAAGGAGAGAGGACATAATGGAAGGAGCTTTCCAGGACTGTCACCCCTCGGCTCCCAAAGCTAAAAGGCTGGGTCTACTCTGCCTGGTCTCAGCCGCCCCCCACCCCCACCCCCCGCCCCTCACCCACCCCCTCTACTCTGCTGGCCCCTTCCTGCCTCATCTGGAACAGGCCTGTTAACCAGGCAGGACTAGCAGCCCTTCTTCCCTTTGCATGCTCCTCCAGCTGCTGTTGCCCCTCCAGACCAGCAGGCACACATGGGCATTTTCACCACAGGCAACTCTGCCACTTCCTGCAGCTTTCATGGCAGAGAAACTGTGTCGGACATGGGTAGTCCCAGGGGTGCCTTGGGGAATCGCTGTTGGACCATCCCTTGCCCTCACCAACTCCAGCAGGTAAGGGACTCCCCACCACCAGCAGGACATCACTCCTCTACAGACTCTGAGAGGGACTTGCTTCCACTCCCTCCTCACAAGTCAGCCGCTCCCCTCCCCAAGGGTCAGCTCCCCACCTCTCCCGCCTCAGTGCTTCAGGCTCTACAGCCAAGGCTCAAACCCTCATTTTGGTACCTGTGTGACCCTGGGCAAGTAACTTAAGGGATGTCAATCCGTTTCCTTATCTGTAATGTGGGCTTATAAGGATTCTTGTGACTCAGAACCAGACAATGCAAGGAAAGCGTTTCACAGAGTCTGGCACAGAGTAAGTTAATGATGAGTAATAGCTATCCCTATCCTCAGCATCCGGGGTGAAGATGGCAGTGATGGGTGAGATGGTGGTGGCAGTGATGGGTGAGATGGTGGTGCAGCATCAACTTGGGCTAGTCTAGATTGGCCCCAAGCGGGACATACCCCTCCTTCCCTCCTCCAGCTCCCCGCCCCCCAAGCCTTCGGGCTGAGCCGCAGAAGGAGACACGTGCGTCCTCCAGCTGTAGAGTGAATGGCCCAGGAACATGGGCACCCCAACCCACCCGGAGCGTTGTGGGGTAAAGATGATTTTCTAATGGAGAAGGTCCAATTGGCCCTGCCCTCGCTCATACCCATTCTCCAGGTCTGGACAGACAAGTAGCAAAAGCACGCAGCGCTGCGCCTGCGGCAACGCTCCCCCCAAGGAGCCAGGAGAGCCTCCACTGTGCCCCCAGCCTCAGCTCCCCGACTGTCCTCCAGGCCCAGGCGAAACTGCGCTGCACTGAGTGGCCGAGATAACAGGTTGGCTAACAGGTTGGCAAACAGGCGCAAACCCAACCCTCTTCCCGAGGCAGGTGAGCAAACAACCCGCAACCTCTACACAACTTTGTGTATTTCTCCACGACAGGGCGCACGGCCTCAATTTCCCCTCCAGACTGCGTTCGGAGGGGGAGGGGGGCAGGAAATCGAGATGCCCCCCCGGGGGGAGGGGACGGGGGCCGCTCCGCAGGCCGCCGCCCGCCTCTGGAAGCCTCCCGGAGGCGCGTCCCGCCTTACCTGGTCTGACGGCTTTGAAGGTGACGGCCTCCTTGCAGCTGTCGAGGACGCCCAGCACGTCGTAGCGGGGCAAGCCGGACACCCGGACCCCCTGCACCTCCAGCAGCAGCTCCCCTGCGCCCAGCCTGGGGCCCTCGCCGCCGCCGGGAAGCTCCGCCGCCGCGGCCGCGGCCACCGCTCCGACATACGGAAACTCGCCGTTCTCCGCGCCCCCCAGCACCGTCACCCCCAGCTCGCCCTGGGGTCCCCGCTTCACGGTGCATTCGTGAACCTTGCTAGTCCAGTGGTTCTTCTTCTGGATCACTTTCGACATGACGAGTCACACCCCTCCTCCCCCCAAAACAAAAATAATAACGCGAGAGACAGGTGCCCCCGCAGCGCAGCCCCCGAGCCCCCGCCGGCTCATGGGAGAGACGTCTCCCTCCAAAGGACGCCGCGGGAGAGAGAACTTGGCGGCCTCGCTCCCCGCACGCACGCCGACTCAAGCCATCATCAAACAAACTTTCCGGGCGGCCCCGCGAGCTCTGCACCGGCGCCCGCGAGCTTTGTTTGCATTCCGGCGCTTCCCGGTCCCCGCTCCGGCGCCCGGCCGCGCTCCCCGGGACCAGAGTCCACTCTGCGCCGCTCCGGCTATTTTTTCCTTCCTTCCTTCCTTCCTTTCTTGCCTCCTCCAAACGCGGAGCCTCCTCTTCACCTCCCGCCCGGCTCTGCCTGCCCCGCGGGCGGGCTGTTCCTGAAGGTGAGGGAAGCCCGTCCGGCCAGTTGCTGGGAGCCCCGGAGACGCCGTCGCCGAGCGGGGGTTGGGCGCCAGGGGGTGGGGGGAGCCGGGGGAAGCGCCTGCGGCCCCTTTAAGCGGATACAAAGGCTCGGCTTGTTTTGTTACAGTTCATTCTATTCCGCGCCGCCGAGCGCAGCGGCCGGCGAGAGGAGACGCGCGCGCATGCGCCCCGCGGCCGCCCGCCCGCCCCTTCCCTCCCTCCCGAAGGGAGAGATTCCGATGTGCTTCCCTTTGGGTCCTAAAACCGACCCTCCAGGAGGAGGCCAATTCCCCGCTTTCTTACACCCCCTCTCATTCCCCTTTTCTCAGCGCCCCGGGCGCAGCACAGCCCCTTGGAGCTAGGGGGACGCGCACGTGTCTTACTCCAACTGTTTGCAACTTTGGAAACGCGGCTGATCTGGCTTTGGCGTTTTGAAAGCATTTCAAACAGGTGGGGGTTGGGGAGCTCACCCACACCCTCGCGCGCACTCTCACACACTCACGCCGGCCTAAGCCTTCTAATCGCCTTTGGCCAGCGGCTGGCCACGCGGTGGGTCACCCGCCAGCTTGCCGCCGCCCCCACCGCACCCCACCCCCCGCATTTCCCTCCGATCCCCTGTGCCGGACCCCGGGATGGGCGCCTGCTCCAGCCTGCACTGCACCCGCGGGGTCGGGTCCTGGAGCGGGTCTTGCCAGGGTCTCTGGCCAAGGGAGATTGGGAAGGAGGGGGGCCTGCAGCACCCCCAAACGGGGACCCTGTGGATGTCACACGCACGCACACGCACACACACACACACACACACACACACACACGTACCCGAACCCTTAAACTTTGGGGCCAACTTTTTTAAGATACAGTTTGGAAAACGATAGACAAGGGGAAGGAGCCAGATGGTCAGAGGGGGTTGGGGCTTTTTAACAGCCCTTCCAGCAAGGATTCCTGGAGTCGGGCATCTGCCGGGCGCGGGGTCCCGGCTGCGCGGGAAGCCTGCGGACCCGCCCCGGCCGGGAGATACGGATCACCGGGTCTGGGATTCGCACCGCGTCCCGGCGCCGCGGGGGCGTGGGCACGGGCGCGGGCACGGGCGCGGCAGCCGCCTCGGAATTCGCCGCCCGGGGCCGGGGTGGCGGAGGTGGAGCGGCGCGGTCCCCAGCTCGGAGCGGCGGACAAAGACTACCCCGCGCCGGGAAGGCCGCCCTCCCGACGCTCCCCGGTTGGCCTGGGCGGTAGACGCTCCCAAGCAGATTTTTCCCTCCGTGATTTATAACTTGTTTGTTCATCTTTGGTCGCAGGAGAGAGGCCAAGTGCTAAATAAGGGAGGGGAGTGGACGGGCCCGGCTTGAGATCTGGGTCCAGGGGTCCAGTCTCCGTGTGACCTTGAGCCAGCTCTTGACCCCTCGAGTCTCCCGCGCTCCCCTGCTGAGCGAGTATAGCAACACTGCACACGAGTTTTAGGACAGGACGCGGACCAACACTCGTGAAGTGCCCAGCTTGTAAAGTGGATACTTTTAAGGGGCGAACAATAAAAACTTACACTACTAGTAGTAGTATGTGGAAAGAGAATTGGGAAGTAATTTGGGGTTTCAAGTTAGCTGATGATAATATTCCTCTCCTTTCTAAAGCTTAAACTGTAGTATACAGGAATACGTTTAAATCGTTGTAAAGCACTGTTGGGAGGGTGCCGTGTAAGCTCATAAAAATTAGGGAAGCGTGTGGATGCTTCTCTCTTGAGAGGTCCGGAGCTGAAGGCCCCATTGCCTGGTAGAATCTGTGAAAGAGGGAAGAGGCCCGTTTTCCTTGGCTCCTCTTGGTGAGGAGAACTCGGTCTCCATGCTCTTTCCTCAGGAGCAATCAGTTCTCTCACACTCGGCTGGATCAAATGCGTGGGAACTTGGAAAGTTCCTTCCCAAGCACAACATGCAGCCAGCCCATCAGAACCTCCGGACTTTTAAGATTTCCCCTACGTGGTGCTGATACACAAGAAGGACCACAGGTCTAGCATCGTGATTCCTGAGCATTTTTCACATCACAGACCCTTTTGGAGAATAAACCTGTGGTCCACATCTTCCTCGAGAGCAGTGGTTCCCAACGTGGGGCACATGCCCCACAGGGGGGCACTTTGATTTTTAAGGGGGGCAATTCGAGAATGAGTTATTAAAGCGTTTCTTGTGGTTCCAGGGACCTCATATACAGTATATAAATATGTATTGTGACATATTTATGCATTTCAGTTCTCTATGACATGTTTTGAAACTTTATTTGCTATTTTTTCATATCACTTCATATTATTATTTTTTTAATGATTTCTTAGTGATTTCCTCCTCAGTACTTCAGTGCTTCCTTTTGTTCTTTTATTTTTCTCTTTCATGGATGCCATGTTCTTTGGAAGCTTGTTTAGACCAGGTTAATGGCCTTTTAGGCCTCCTCCATGTGAATAGGAGGTCGCTTTTTGAATAATAAGAATGATATGTCACGGAGGGGAGGGGGAGATGCAGGGGGGGCGGCATCATGATTTTAAAGATGCTTGGGTGGGGTGTGGCCATAAAAAGGTTGGGAACCACTGCTCTAGAGTGTAAGCTCCAGGAGGGCAGGGAACTTTGGCAGTTTGGTTTACTAATGTTTTCCCAGTTCCGGGAACTGTGCCTGGTACCTAGTTAATGCACAAGTTCCTTAAATGGATCTCCCACAAAAATGCACATTTTGGTGTACCCCCTTAGAGTCACAGACTCCCCTACAAATCACCAGTCAGCTTCAACTTGTGGGTGAAGCTTGCTTCTCCACTTCATAGTCTAGTAGTCTTCACTGCTTGCCACGGATTCCCCGGCCTGCCTGAAGCAGTGTCTCCTCTCTGTTTCCCTTGACTCTCACTCCCGCCTGGAGGAGTCCAAAGGATGGACAGGACCAGGTGTTGTGTGATTCTTCTACTGTACAACACCATCTTCCCGCTCTAAGAGTCCAGGTGTCCTGCAGCCGAGAAGGGGAAAGAACTTGGAATTGGGCACACTGCAGATTTTAGATGTGGAATAATGCCCAGAAGGGATATCTGAGGGCAGGATGGAGAGACGTGTAGAGAGACATAATACAAGAACATACGTTTTTTGAGCTTCCAAAGTAGCTAAGACTGCCAATTTTCAGGCACTCAGTTTTTGAAAACTCCCCTCCTCTGACCCTTTCTGTCTACTCTCTTTCACCTGGTCCACTTCCTGTGTCCCGGACCGGAAGCAACTTCAGGGCAGAACTATCTATCCCACCCAGCCTTTGGATTCTCAGCACCTAAACCCGCGCCCTGTGTGCAGTGTGCCCCATGCACGTTGGCTGAGTGAACACAGGCGGACATGGTTGAAGTGTGACATTAAGCTGCATCATATGGGACCTTGGGTGCAAGGCCTAGTTAGTGTGGTGGCTGAATCCAAGATACCTATAGAGTGTTTTCTTGAAAGAGTTTATGGTTATCTCGGTGTGAAGTGGATTTTTCTCGAAGAGATGTAGAGTGGGAGCCTAGTGTTCTGGCTTCTCTCACTTAGGCTGTGTCTTTGGTAATACATCCCGGTGGGGAAAATAATGCCGTAAAATACCTAACTTGGAGGCTTACCCTGGATGCCAGGATAATTCTGTGCGTTATTTTGTTTAATCATCAGAACAACCATGTAAAGCAGGTCTGACCTTGATTTTACAGTCGAGGAAAGTGAAGCTAGGGCAGTAAAGAAACTTGCTCATGAGCTTGGAAGTAACAAAGCGAGGGGGTGAGCCCAGAGGCATGCCCCAAACCCTGCTCAGAACACTGTGCTAGGAGAGTGTCCGATGTGGCCCCCTACCACTTAGCATGTTTGGCTAGCAGCATTTTATTGGCTCTTGAATCTGCCACAGAGTGTGGGCACACTAATGAAGTCACCCTCCTATCTCTTCCCTTTCATCTGAATGAATACAGCGTTCCACTCAGGAATCCCATCTCCTGTTCCCCGTCTGTGGGCTCTGAAGAGTGAATAATTTGCTAAAATGTAAGGAGGATTAATTTGCAAACATTTCTGAAGTGTCTGGAGATCTGTGGGCTGTAGTACAGGTGACATGCCAAACATCCTTATACTGCTATTGCATTAGCATTTCAACAGTGAACTCCTAATCACAGTGGATTCAGATGAGAACGCTGCAGAAATTAAGACATTATTTTCATATAGCTAGCTCCACTAAGGGAAAGGGGAAAAACCTACAATTATTCAATGTACATTTCTTTCCTTTTTCCCAAAAACATTTCTTCCCAAAGTTTTTTATATGTGATTAAAGAAATTTATACTTGCAGTCTAAAGTGCTCTTTTACCTCATTTTTCTGAAAATGTGAGGATGGGAAATAAGTTGGTGAGCTGTGGGGCAAAGAAAAACATATAAATTAGTTAGCTTTTAATTTAAGTATATTGTACATATTTGAGAATTCGATGATAGTTGCAGAAACCCACCAACATATTATGAGAATCTCTCCTAAAACTTCCCAAATAATTCTGCTGCATAAAACTAAGTTTCCCAAATTAGCATTTTGTCCTGCATAATTCTACTGAAAATATGTCTGTTGATATTGTTAATTTTCTTAAGAACAGGACATTTGCTTTTTCTTGATTACGGACCTTTGTATCTCTCTTTTATATATATATATATATATATATATATATATATATATATATATATATATTATTGATTTTTTACAGAGAGGAAGGGAGAGAGATAGAGAGTTAGAAACATCGATGAGAGAGAAACATGGATCAGCTGCCTCTTGCACATCTCCTACTGGGGATGTGCCCGCAACCCAGGTACATGCCCTTGACCGGAATCGAACCTGGGACCTTTCAGTCCGCAGGCTGACGCTCTATCCACTGAGCCAAACCGGTTTCGGCACCTTTGTATCTCTTTTATTCTATCTCCCACCAACTCTATGACAATATAATAATTTGAACATGGTAGGTGCTTAAAAAATACAGGATTTTATTATTGAAGGTGTTCCCTCCCTTCTTCCTCACTGAGTTCTTTAACAATTTACTCCACCAAAACAGAACTGAATGAGAGAAGAAGATTCAGACTGAAATCAAGAGTGGAATGCCCATATTTTAAAAATACCCCTAATGCCGGGCTGGTGTGGTTCAATGGTGGAGTGTCAACCTATGAACCTGGAGGTCACTATTCAATTCCCGGTCAGAGCACATGCCCAGGTTATGGGCTCAATCCCCAGTAGAAGGCATGCAGGAGGCAGCCAATCAATGATTCTCTCCCTCTCCATTCCTCTCTGAAATCAATAAAAACATTTTTTAAAAAATACCCCTGCTGATATGTTGTTGTCAAATAATTTTTAAAGTAGATAAGTAAAAAGGCAGAACTAAATTATTGAAAATAAAGCTCAAAATGCTATGTTCTTGGATCATAAGATATTAAAATTTTTATTACCTAGAGATAACTACTTTTTACATTTGGATATATCTCCTGGATTTTGGTCAATATAAATATGTACACACAGAGTCTCTCTCCTTTTTATCCTTTTTCACTCACCAATATACCACTAGTTTCCTCTTTGTAAACAGGGGCCTACATTTATCACTTTCAATAGCTCAATAAGCCCTAGCTGGTTTGGCTCAGTGGATAGAATGTTGACCTGTGGACTGAAGGGTCCCAGGTTCTATTCCAGGCAAGGGCACATGCCTGGGTTGTGGGCTCAATCCCCAGTAGGGAGTATGCAGGAGGCAGCTAATCAATGATTCTCTCTCATTATTGATGTTTCCATCTCCTCCCTTCTCTGAAATCAATAAAAATATATTTTTTAAAAATGGCTCAACAATATTCCATTCTTTGAATGTTTCAAAATGTGTTTAACCAAGAAAGGTCCGATGAATGGGGCTAAAGTAATTATTTGTATTAGGATATTTTGGTTGCCCATGACAGAAACCCAGTTGAACTAGCTTAAACGAAAAAGGCAATGTACTAGTATTCCCCCATGTGACTGGCAAGACTGGAAGTGAACTAATTGTCAGCATCACTAGATGAAGAGGCTCAGGCTCTGTCCTCAGCTTTCTCGGCACCTCTTAGCTCTGCTTTGCTCTGTCGCCCTCATCCTCTCCTACTCCATCCAGATTGGCCTTCTCCATCCAGACAGCCAGGAAAGGTAGCCAAGGCAGCTGACATCATCCAGGTTTAGCAAGGTCAGAAGAAAGGAGGTTCTCACTAGCAGTTTGAAAAAGCAATTGAGAAATTTCCATCTGTGTTACTGCTTTCAGTTTCAATTGTTGAGAGTAGAGGTAGAATCTGCCTGCTTCTCAGTGGCTTTGACAATAAACACAAGTGAGTCGCTAGCACCGTCAGCTGCCTGATCGCGCCTGGCAGAGTGTGTGTGGACTTGGAACCACGCCGGGAAACCTCCCCAGGGTGTGTCCTTGGCAGGCTCTTATCGTGGTCGCCTTTCCTATGGTTAAGAGTTCCAAGAATTCAAGTGTGGTGAGAGTTTGATTCCAATCAAAGCTGCAGGGGCTGGTCCACATTTTGGTCGATATTTTGAAGAAATGCTGACGCTGGCAACTGTGCAGGATCGAACCCTCTACAAAGGAAGCCTCTTGAGTACGGATGCTTTGTTAAATTACATAAGTCCTACTTCAAATGGCCCGGAGTGAATCTTACTTTCTCTGAGGCTACGCTGGAGAAGACAATTAAATGTTCTAAGATGGCATATGACAGTTGGTATATTATTTTCATTCATTCATTCCTTCAACAAATGTTGATTAAATAACTTATGTAGTCAATTCCTACTAGGCACTGATAGTACAAAACCTAAAGGCACACTTTTTTTCTTTTTCTTTTCTTTTTCTTTTTTTTTCTGGAGGAAATTAACCTCCTAATTGGATCCTCGGACAAGAAAACAATTGTGTTTGGTAAGTTCCATAATGGAGCCGGGGTGATCCTGGGGGACAGCTCATTAGGGAGGGTTGTAGCCTGTAAAATAGCCTCAGACACTAAAGGGGCCACTGTTAGGAGAAAGTCTTGCCCCCCCCCCCCCACTCTAATTCATTTCACTAGGATTTTAAGAAGTGAAAGACAAAGTCCAGTTTTGCGATCACATTATGGTACTCAAAGGTGTGTTTTACTGGAGCCGTGCCTGGAGTTCTCAGATGGGTACAGTCACCCGCAGTGTGACTATCTGGCTCCATCAAGCACAGCACTGTCTTCAACAAAGCTGATGCAGCAAACACGAGGTGGAGTTCTGGAAAGTGACTCAGGATAATTAAGCAATCTGGAGTCTGAGCAACCTTAATCCTTGACCTGTGCCATTTTGGGGAAATTGTTCCCCACAAAATCTTGTTGCCGGATGAATAAGGGCCCCGCAAATGTATTATCCACTTTCCAGATTTAGCACGTTCCTAGAATTTTAAACTTATTTTTATGGACCTTTGCCCAGGTGAGGGGAGGCTCAGCCAAACCCAGAGTGGGTAAGAGC
Source organism: Myotis daubentonii (assembly GCF_963259705.1). Classification (NCBI taxonomy): domain Eukaryota; kingdom Metazoa; phylum Chordata; class Mammalia; order Chiroptera; family Vespertilionidae; genus Myotis; species Myotis daubentonii. The sequence goes on along the minus strand of NC_081853.1, from coordinate 7,487,168 downwards.
AACCTCCCCAAGGGCGTCAGTGCCCAAATTTAGTCTTTGTTCTGCACTCCCGACACTCGGGCTGAGAAGCGCAGCGTGCGAGTCTCCGTGCCCCAAGGGTTTACGTGCAGCGGGGACTGCCGAGTTAAGCTCGGTGTTGGAGGACGCTGCAGTTTCAGTTATTAAGTTAGCCCTCTGCGTTAGTGAATGCACAAGCTGGCATACGCTTGGGAATGTTTCTGCTTCCAAACTCACAGCATCTGCATTTTTCAGATATTTGACCTTGATCTTTTGACCTTTCCTCTGGAATCCCGAGAGGGCTGGGAACACTCACAGCTGAGAGATGGAGCAAAACCTAGACAGATAGCAATTCTCTTTTTCTTTTCTTTTTTTAACTTAAATCCTAGACTACTCTGATTTAGACTAGACTCAAAAGTTATCAATTTTCTTTTAACATATTACCTTGTTATGACTTTCCCTTTTGAACTGACACCACTGAAGCCTAAAACTGCCAAAGCTGTGCGCTTCCCTTGCTAAGACAGCGGGAGTTTCCTGGCTGCTCCCAGATAGTGAGAGCCTTCTCCAGGTTACTGTTTTCAAACTTTCTTGATTGCGGTTAGAATAATAAATGCATTTTGTTTCTCTACCCAGCACACATACACATCTATAATAATAAAAGCATAATGTGCTAATTAGACCGGACAGCCGAACGACCTTCCGGACATCCTTCTGGACAAAGCCACCATGGCAGGAGCCAAGGCAGAGGTGGTTAGGGGCATCAGGCAGGCAGGCAGGCAGGTGAGAGGTTAGGAGCCAGCAGTTCCAGATTGCAAGAGAGATGTCTGACTGCTGGTTTAGGCCCAATCTCGCAGGGATTCCTGCGGGATTGGGCCTAAACCGGCAGTCGGACATCCCCCAAGGGGTTCCTGGGTCGCGAGAGGGTGCAGGCCGGGCTGAGGGACCCCCCCTCCCTGCACAAATTTCATGCACCAGGCCTCTAGTGTATACATATTATTGAAACAAAAGTTTCATGGAACCATACTTGTCCTTTCTGCGTGGATGCACTGCACCAGGGTTATGGTCCACAGCCAAGTCCATTCCTTAAACTTTGTCTTTATGACCAATGAGCTAAGAATGATTTGACATTTTTAAATGGTTGAAAAACTAATAAAAATATATTTATATTATTACATTTATTTGCAGTTATGTCATGCACCCTTAAATCTTTGCATTATTGTCTTATTAAATCTTCACAATAATTTATCTTTGTCTTAATCAAAATGATGATCATAATAGAAATGGTGGTTAACATTTTTTAGCCGAGTGGTCATTGTGTCAGATGCTTTGGTGCATCTAAAACTTAGATGATGCATTTATTTAATCCTCTCTATGAGGCTGGGAGCATTAGTATTTCCAATTTTACAGATGAGGAAATGGAGACTTGACAAGACTATGTAACTTGGACAGGTCACACACATAGGAAGTGGCAGTTGGGATTTGATCCTAGGTTTCTCTGTTTTTAAACCTCCGATTTTGACTACTATTCATCTTTGTAGCCTCTTGTCCACCACTTGACACATACCATGGGCCCAATGCATATTGAAGAATGAATGAATACATGCATGAATGAATGATGGTCTCTCATGGATCCTGACCAAACACAGGAACACAGACAAATTAGGTGATTGCTGTTGCTTTAAAAAGCAAACAAGCAGCTCAGCCTGTGTTGCTCAGTGGTTGAGGGTCAACCCATCAACCAGGAGGTCATGGTTCAATTCCCAGTGGGAGTGCATGCCCTGGCTGTGAGCTGTTCCTGGTAGGGGGCAGGCAGGGGGCAGCCGATCGGTGATCCTCTCTCATCATTGATATTTCTATCTCTCCCTCTCCCTTTCTCTCTCTGAAATCAATAAAAACATATTTTTTAAAAGCAAGCAAACAAAGTATATGTCTTATTTATTGAGTGCCAAATACTGCAGGTAAGTACTTGCAAAAAATTTTCTCACTTGATCCTCATCATGATACTGTGAAGTAGATGCTATCCTTATTTTACAGAAGAGACTGAGGATCAAAGATATAAAGTACCTTGTCTGAGATGACACAACCAGTATTCAAACCTGTGTGATTAAGACCATGTTCTTAATCACTGTACTATGTACCTTCCTTTGTTAATTTCTAATGTCACTGTAATACTATTTACCCCATTTTGTAGGCAAAATAAACAATGTATCAGAGCCTTGTTAATAACTATAATGTTCCCCTATGACATACTAGTATTTCTCTAGCAAAATTTTCAAAACCCTTTGGAAGAAGTAGAGGAGGGCTAGAGATGCCTTCCAGTATATTTGATGTAGAGATTATGTTCTTAAAATGTTGTTATGTAATCTTTGCTGGTTTTATGTTCATCTAAAACTATTCTAAAACTGAAACACTCTGAAGCATATGGAAAGTTGTTTAATGTCATTAGTCATTAGGGAAACACAAATCAAATCCACAATAAGATACCACTTCATACTCACTAGGGTGGGTATAATTTTCCTAATGGAAATTTACAAATGTTGGTGCAGATATGAAGAAATTGGAACCCTTATACATTGCTGGTAGGACTATAAAATGATTAGACACTGTAGAAAACAGTCTGGCAGTTACTCAATAAGTAAACATAGAATAACTATATGACCCAACAGTTCCACTCCTGTATATATACCCATAAGCATTGAAAACAGGTGTATAGCCCTAGCCAGTTTGGCTCAATGGATAGACCATTGGCCTGTGGACCAAAGGGTCCCAGGCTTGATTCTGGTCAAGGGCACATACCATGGTTGCAGGCTCCACCCCAGTCAGGGCTCATGCAGGAGGCAACCAATCTATGTGTTTCTCTCACATCGATGTTTCTATTTTTCCTTCTCTCTTCCATTCTCCCTAAAAAATCAATGGGAATATATCCTCAGATGAGGATTAACAACAATAACAACAAAAGCAAAGGGATCTAGGTTTAGGGAGAGAATCAGATTTCTCTCTATATATTTGGCTTTCTACATCCCAAGAAGAGGATACTGTGAACAGGTCTTTAAAATAGTCTCCACAGGAGAACAGCAATCCACTATGCCTATTATGGGAGGCTATAATAAATGTTGTTACACTGCTATCACTGAAATTTCTAGGCTGGCTCCAACCCGTTACCAAGTAAGAGCAGTTATGGAATCTAGGAGTTGATAGGAAAGACTTCATTAAGAAAAAAGATACCTATTCTTCTTTTTCCCTTGAGGGTAACGAAGCTGTCACCATGGATATCAGGGCTGCTATTTCTCCTTGTATTTGCATTTGGCACCCTCCCAGGTAATTCATGGAGCAAATCCTAAAACAGCTCCAAAAGGAACCCTGTAGCTGCATTGGCAACTGAAAGGCCAAAACGTTTAAAGAGGCGGATGAAATTCATCTCCCAGAAGGTCAGGCAGGACTCCCCACTCTATTCGTGCACAGTTCCTCCACCCGCACCATTAGCCTTAGGAAGAGAGCATACTTCTAGAACCCTGCCCTCTACCTCTGCTCTTCCCCTCTGCTCTCCTGGGGGTGGAGGAATGCTGCAAATAGCTTCAGGGTTTGGCTTCCACTGCACTAAGTTCTCTGTGGACACTTTTTAAAAATTGATTTTAAAAAGAGAAGGAGGAGGAGGAGGAGGAGGAGGAGGAGGAGGAGGAGGAGGAGGAGGAGGAGAGATCTATTGTTGCACTCATTTACCCAGTAATTGGTTGCCTCTTGTATGTACCCTGACCCCTGACCGGAGATTGAACCTGAAACCTTGGAGTTTGGGACAACACTCTAACCAGCTGAGCTACCCGGCCAGCACCTGGAACATGTTTAATCTCTGTTCTTGGCAAAAAACTGCAAGACCACAGAAGCTGCCTGCTGAGTGAATAGGTGTATGGTGAAGAGCAGCAGAGTGGGTCAGAGGGATATCTGGGGAGTGAAGGGTGTAACAGGAGGTACCAGCCCTGCCGTACATTCTAGTCTTACCACAGCTGTAACAAAGTTTGACCTGTTGTATTAACACAACCAGGTGGCTAAGATCCCCTTGTTCTTCTGACTCCAGCAACTCAGGTAAAGGTCCTGTATTTGTGTTAGTAGTGTCTGTACTGCTGCGTTCAGGCATTTATTCATTCAGAAATATTTACCGAGTGCCTGCTACGTGCTAACAATTTGCTAAGCACTAGGTACTGATCCCGCCTTTCATTGAATAAAAATTTACTGAACTTCCAATGCCTGTCAGGCATTTGAGCCACTAGGGGGGAAAAAACAGTCTAATAAATTGAGATTTTCATTCTCACAGAGCTTACATTTTCGTGGAGCAACACACGAATGAGAAATAGAGTCTTTAAGTAGCAGAGGGGGTATGGGGGGAATAGGAACTCGTGCTGCCCACAGTGGGATTTGCTATATGTATAAGATCAGGGAAAGCCTCATGGAGAAGGTGATGTCTGAGCTGTGTCCTGGGGGCAGTGTGAGGGGACCCAGTGGCTCCCGGGAAGACAGGGCTCCAGGCAGAGGGAACGACAAAGGCGGAGCCCTGAGGTCAGAGTGTGCTTGGTGTGATGGGAACACAGCTGGAAACAATAGACAAGGCTCTCTCCTTCACAGACCGTTCAGATGGTAATCAAGCATCTCCCAGAGAGATGTCTCGTTCTGAGGGGTCCCGGTGCCAAGAGGGAAACACAGATGGGGATGAAGCTCCAAAAAGGACACCTGGTCAAATCTTAGGAAACAGTCTATATAATAAAGAGGTAATATGCTAATGTGTCTGTGACGGTGTCCCAGTCACGACCAGTCTGTGGGCAAGGCCAGGGGCGGGGACTTCAGCCCCCAGCGCTAATGTCATGCTGCCTGCGTGCGTCTCTGTTCAGCATGGGGGTTGGGGGGGGGGCGGCTGGGCTTGACGGGGGACTTCAGACCACGTGCCCCACCTGGTGGGGTTTGACAGGGGACCCCAGCTCCGGGCCAGGAGACCTCAGACGGCACCCCCCCATGGGGCTTGATGGGGGACCTAAGGCTGTGCCCCCCACCCGGAGGGGCTTGATGGGGGTGGGGCCGGCTGGGTCTAGGTCTCACCCAATGGGGGTGGGGCCAGCCAGGTCTGGGTCTCCTGCATTTTCAAAGCATGTGAGGGTGGTGGGCAGGGACTTGACTCTAGGTCCTGCGGTATGCCCCAGACTCTGACAGGAGGGGGATTTTATATACATTTTACTAATTTTCTTTCATCTCTGACACTTCTATAATAAAGAAAGGGCAAATAGCAATATTAAAACAGTTCTTCTCATTAATTCTCTTTTAATGTGCACGAATTTCGTGCACTGGGTTACTAGTCTAAAATGAAATCCAAAGTAGAAGGGGAGGTTAACCTGGTGATGGGGAATGAGACTGTGGGGTCTTGGGGAGCATTTCCTGTAATGGGGACAGTGTGTGTCCAAAGGAGTGGAAGGAGACAGTGCCAGTTCTAAGAAATAAACGGTCCAGGCATCCTCTTTGCAGAGAATGAGAGGGAAGCATCCTTGATCAGCTGGAAGCTATGAGCAGGGACACACCCCATCGGGTCTCTGTAGTTCCTATTGTGTAACTGTTTAAGTCAGTGGTTCTCAACCTTCTGGCCCTTTAAATACAGTTCCTCATGTTGTGACCCAACCATAAAATTATTTTCGTTGCTACTTCATAACTGTCATGTTGCTACTGTTATGAATCGTCATGTAAATATCTGATATGCAGGATGGTTTTAGGCAACCCCTGTGAAAGCATCGTTTGACCGCCAAAGGGGTCACGACCCATAGGTTGAGAACCACTGGTTTAAGTGAATGTGTCTCCAGTCTGTCTTCCTTGCTGGAGCCAGCCCCCAGGGGCTGGAAGCCTGTGGGGCCCACTACGGCACCCCTAGCTCCTGCCCAGAGCGAGGTCCGCAGCAAGGGCACCGTTTGTAGTTATCGGCCGGGCGGCTGGCTAGCATCTCAATCATCTGACAGCCACCTGACAGCACCAATAGGGAGGCTTTGACTTGTGTTTTGTGAATAGTCGACTGCCAAATTCTGGGTTCAGAAAAGGCCAGTAGACTCGGCAGTGTTCAAAGCTGTGTTTCTCTTTCAAAGCCACAGACGAAAGCTGACTGTGACCAGGGGGAGCTCCTCCCACGGAAGCAGAGTCCACGTGGCACCTCGGGAGTGTGGCCAGGCTGACAGGAGCAGGTTCTCCCCGTCACCGGGCGACAGTGCCCTCGTGGTGGGTGCTCGTGTGCACGGCAGTAAGGAGTAAGATGTCAGGTGAAAACAGTTCTTTCCTTTCGAGAACACACGTGTGTGACCTGAGAGACCTGCTGTCCACCAGCAGACTGATTGCCATGGCGCCCTCACTGGGACAGAGAAAGAAGGTGTGACACGTGCAGAGCCTTGGCCAAGTCCTCATTTTTCTAAGACGAAAGATCAAGCTTTTGGACCCCATTCCCCATATGTGTCTGTTGGGCCTGGGGTAATAGATTTAATCCTTTATTTCATCTCTACTTCCCCCTCCTCCTGCCCAACAGCCCTCGCTTCCCATTGAAGACACCCGTGGTTCTGGGGAAGCGGTCTGGCCTGCCCAGGGCAGGAGCAGGTCTCCCCGGTGAGCTGATAGGCCCGTTTCACTCACCGGGTCCCAGTCCCTGATTCAGCGCTGCCCGGGTCACCCAGGCTGGCTCATTGGCTTGAGCCTCGGTCATTGCACCAGGAATGCTGGGACAAATGCTCCCTTCATTCTGGACTGTGGTGAGGCTGCAGTTACAGGGCCTGCAGCAGAGATGACCATTTTTGTCACAGAGGCCAGCCCGAGGCCAGTGCGAATTCAAAAGAGGCCAGAGTTGAGAGAATTGAAGGGAAAGAGTAGTGAAACCCCCAAAACATTGTGAACCTCAGAATCAAATCACACCTGAATTCTGCTCTGCTCTGGGCTCTTTCTTTCTTTTTTTTTTAAAGCAGTGTTTTTTAAAAAATATATATTTTTATTGATTTCAGAGAGGAAGAGAGAGAGAGAGATAGAAACATCAGTGATGAGAGTGAATCATTGATCGGTTGCCTCCTGCACTCCCCACACTGGGGATCCAGCCCACAACCCAGGCATGTGCCCTGGCTGGGAATCGAACCGTGGCCTCCTGTTCACAGGTTGATGCTCAACCACTGAGCCATGTCGGCTGGGCGCTGGACTCTTTCATTAATAAGTCCCTACATTCTGCTCATTGTTTGTATGGAGCCTTCTGCAATTGGTCAAATCATCATAGACGGTAAGGGTGATGACAAATCAGAAACAATGTTCTGTTCTCTAGAAATATAGCAGGGCATCCCAATACGTTGAATTAAAAAAATAAATATGCAGCAGTGATACCATTGTAATTAATTATTAATAATGGGAAGAGCGAAGGGAAGGCCAGACATTATAGGCATGTCATTTGGGCAGCTTCACCAGGAAGCTGCAACTTTACACTCCCCAGAGGACCAACAAAGGGAAGATAGACACATGCCCAGTAAAGGTGAGGGAACTATTGAAAGTGCTTGCTGTCAATCACACCAGGGACACAGATGGTTGGCCAGAATGGGCGTGGCCACTGCAAGGGTTGCAAGTTTGGGATACATAACACCCTAACCAAAGAGGTTCACTCTCCTGGCTCTCTTGGGATTCATGTGACTCTGGGCATGTGGGGATCTTTTTCTCCTGCTTCCCTGCATTTGCCCCCATTGCCCACACCATGTGGATTCCACACACAATGAACTAATGGACTGGAACCAGCCTGATCTGGATGGGCCCAGCCTCAACATGGAGGGAAGCCTGGACACTGGCTCTGGTTTTAGCTCTACTGGAACCCCGGCTACACCTTTTCCGTGACCTGACAAAGGAAATGGGACTTGGGAAACCCAGGGACTTAACTCTGCACAAATGAAAATCACCTGTTCTCCTGTGGGAGTCTCAGGCAATTCTTTTTCTCTGGATATTGTAAGGACCCCGCTCCCAGCGCCCAGTGGGGAAGAGGACTCCCCCCACATCACGCAGTATCAGCAGCAGGTATAGAAAATCAGAATGTGGGTGGTATTGCTCCAACATCCATCTCCTCTTCATTTTTTAAATAAGCCGGTTTGGCTCAGTAGATAGAGCATCAGCCTGTGGACTGAAGGGTCCTGGGTTTGATTCTGGTCAAGGGCACATGCCCAGTTTCAGGCTTGATCCCCAGTAATGGGCACGGGACCTACGGGCAGCCACTTTATAGGTTGGTTGGTAGCCTATGAGCAGGCCTGGCTCCAGAGCTTTGTCCAATAGGAATGATGGTAACAACATTGCACCAATCAGATCCTTTCTTTAAATTGACATACAGAGAAAACAGAATGCATGTTAGCTAAGGAAGCAAAACCAAAGGGGAATAGTAGCTGAGTCTTGTCACTGTTGAACCCCTTAGTCAAGATTTTCATGCCCAGGTCAAGCAGGGGCCTTCACTGTAGGGCAGCCGTGGGCAAACTACGGCCTGCGGGCCGGATCTGGCCCGTTTGAAATGAATAAAACTAAAAATAAAAAAGACCGTACCCCTTTATGTAATGATGTTTACTTTGAATTTATATTAGTTCACACAAACACTCCATCCATGCTTTTGTTCCGGCCCTCCGGTCCAGTTTAAGAACCCATTGTGGCCCTCGAGTCAAAAAGTTTGCCCACCCCTGCTGTAGGGTGTTTGTTCCCAGGAGCATGCATTAGAAGCACCTGGAGGGCATGCTGGTCTCACCACCAGAGCTTCAGTGGGTGGGGTTAGGGGTTGTAGGAGAGAATTTGCTTTTCTAATAAGTCCCTAGATGATGCTGATGCTGGTGATCCAAAGACCACACTTTGAGAACCACAGCTCTAGAGAGGTCTTCCATTCATTCAAGTCCCAGTCTCTATGGGTCCTGTTCTTACTTAGGCCTGCATGCTCTGTTTCCTGGGCCCCTTTGAGATCACCCTTCCACAGAGCCGAAATTCTTGACTGCCTTACTTTTCTGAAAGCCTTACAACATCTCCACATTACTTGAACTAATCTGAGTGAGTCCTTACCACAATACGAGCCCCAACAAATAGAACATAATAACAAGTGTCCATAGAGAGAAAGCATTCAATTAATGATAACTAGATGTTCTCTTAGAAACTGCAGTGAGTCTTATAAATATTTTGTTCCTAAATTTATTTCTGTAGGGTTGTTTATTTTTTTCAAAAAATGTTCAATTTTCTCTTGAATCTTACCTATCAAATATATGAAACCCAATTTTGGCTCAGCATTTGCACTTTACTTTCTTTCTTTCTTTTTTTTCTTTTTTCTTTTTTTTTTTTTTTAACATTTGCAATGTTCCATCCCATCATAGTCTCAAAAAATATTAAAACTGAGAAAATAAGAATTGCTAACAGAATGAGACTGAACTTTTCCTGTGGCCTAGATACACTGTTTCTGACAAATGAATATGTGATTAAAACATTTTACTGGTGGGGGAATTAGGTGATCACATTTATTACAAAGGGAACCAGAAAGCTTTCACAGAAGTTAATTTATATCAGACCCCATATTTAGAATCTCAGGTCTCTTCTTTTACTTTCTTATTTCAAACTTTAAAATGGAATATTTATTATCTGATTATTTCTCGTCTTTCTCCTCCACTGGACTCTAAGCTTCATGAGATCAGTGACTGGGTCTATTTGCCACCAACTTCCAGGGACTTGCATGTGACAGATGCTCGGTAAATATTAGAGGATGTTATGGACGAAATATTTGTGCCTTCGCTCTAACGCCCAACCCCCACCCCCAATCCTAACCCCCATAGAATTAGGAGGTGGAGCTTTTGGGAGGTGATTAGGTCAGAGGGTGGAGCCCTCATGAATGGAATGGGTGACCTTATGGAGAGGACTCCAGAGAGCTCTCTCCCCTCTTCCTGCCATGTGAGGCACAGCCAGAAGGGGGCCCTTGTCAGAAATTAGCCGTGCTGGCACCCTGGTCTCAGACTTTCAGGCTCCAGAAGTGTGAGAAATAAATTTCCGTTGTTTATAAGCTTATCCAGTCTACGGTACTTTGTGACAGCAGCCTGAGCAAACTAAGACAGTGGAATTGAATTTATTGGGCAATGCTCTTTAGTATGAAAATGTACTAAGGCAAGTGTAGTTTGTATAATAAAGTTAAAATAATAACATGAAAATAGGAGTAAAATAATGAAGTGAAAATAAAATAGCTCATTTAGTCAGCCAGGGAGTAGGAAGGAGAAGCAACATGGCTAAAGATGTCTTCCTTCTACTGATAGAAACACTACCTGTGGCCAAAGGCAAGTGAATTTGTTTAATCTGCGAAACAAGGCAACCACCTTCACAGGCTGCTGATGAAACAATTCATTTAAAATGAGCCCCAGCCAGAAAGCTCAGTTGGTTAGAGCATCATCCTGATGCACAAGATTGGGGGTTTGATCCCTGGCTAGGGCACATACAGAAATCAGCCAATGCGTGACTGCAGGAATGAGTGGGAAAACAAATTGATATTTCTCTCTCTCCTTCTCTCTCTCTCTCTCTCTCTCTCTCTCTCTCTCTCTCTTTCTATCTCCTTATCTCTCTATCTCTCTATCTCTTATCTCTATCTCTATATCTCTCAAAATCAATCAATAAAATAAAATAAAATGACTGTGCTCTACATACTGTAAAAGAAATGTAAGTCCATAATACAAATGGCAGTCTGATGCATCAAAAGGGCTCTTTTCATCTCAAGACCTTGAGGCATTCCACAAATGATAACTATCTCTTACATCATCCCCTCTGAGGTAAGACTTATTTTCCCCACTTATAACGGAGCCTACATAAAATTATTTCTCCCAGAGCCCCAAGTCATGAATGCTCTTTGAATTCCCTACCTGCTGAGATATGTGTAAGTTAGCACATAAATCACATCGTTAAAGAAAAACTTTAAATCAGGGCAGTCATGGTCGAGCTATCAAGAGACTAAGCTCATTAGGGAGTTCAGATTTCAAGTAAAAATTGCCCAGTGATGAGTGGAAATGGGAATGGACTAAAAGAATTTCCAGACAAAAATCTTTTCAGTTCTACTTCATAATTTAATGACATTTTCAATATTTGGATGGGCTAAGAGATGAATTGACTTCAGAACACATTCTGAAATTACAGGTGACCTGGAGCCAAAATAAAGAATATCTGACCAAGCATACATTCTCAGAGGAATGATAATAAAATCCTAGACTGGAAGAATGTTTCCTTTTATTGCCCAAATCCATAGAAATTCACCATGGCAGAGCAAACTTTTAATATCTGGTCACAACAGGACATCATTCTTAATGATACCCAGCTGCAGAGTGTGTGCTTGGAATTTCCAGCCTTCCCTTTGTGCTATAAGGGACTGCATTTTAGATTTACAAAATTTTAACTTTTATTCATAAAATATTACAAGTATCAAGAAAAAGCACAAGGATAGTACCAAAAGCTCCATATAGTGTTTACCTAATTCACCAATTGCCAACATCTTGCCTGTTTCATTTGTCAGATATAAAAATTTTCCCCAAACCATTTGCAATTAAGTTGCATTCATGCCACCTTACCCTTGAATTCTTCAGTGTGTATCCCCTAAAAACCAGGACATCCTCTCACAGGACTGCTGCACGAAGTCACCTACTTCAGGTAATTAAACATTGATCAATACTTTAATTCAATCTATTGTCTGTATTCCAATTTTGTTGACTGATCCAAGAAGGACCTTTATTGCAATTTTTTTCTGCAGTCCGGGATTCAGACCAAGATTGCATATTACATTTTGTTATTATGTCTCCTTTAATTTTGATCAAGCCTTCAGCCTTTCCGTCTTTTATGACAATGACATTTTTGGAGAACACAGGTCCTTGTTTAAATAGGTTACATAGAAAAAATTTTTTGAGAAATGTAGGTTTTATGGTTGTTATTATTGTTTTACAATTAACAATTTTTGTCAGTAAAGGGGGGGGGGGAGAGAAATGAGAACAGCATGGCATCTAATTTAGCCCTGTCCTGAAGTCCGTTACACGTCCATTCACATGTAATGTGTGTGAAAGCAGCACCTAGACCTAGTTGCTGCCCAGGAAATGACCTCAGAAAAACCTTTCTGGCCCTCCAAGCATTTCGTGCCATGTGAGTGAGGGCCATGGGTGAGTCTTGGGCATTTTATCCTCATCATCTAACACAATGGGCAGGTGTGCAGTAGATTAATGAAGTTTGTTAAGTGAATGACTGCCACAGGGGAGAGGAAGTGTACTCAGGTATGTTAAATGGCAGCATTCCCTTTGTTTTCTTTTAATCACCTTGCTGTAGTGGCAAGACATGAGGTCGCTGAGCAGGATTCAAAGTTGACAGCTCGCCTTCTCAGGAAAGCAGGGTTTCCCAGCAGGCATCAAGCAAGCACACTCCTGGAAAGAACATGTTTATTTCCCAAATGCTGAAAATCCACTGGCATGGTGTTATGTTCCATTTTCTCTAACTGTGTCATATAGAATTTTCTTCTTTATTCAATCCTTCTCTCCACACTTTGGGATACCAAACACTGATGACCTCAAATTCTGCTGAATTGAAATTTGTGGAGTTTTTGAAAAGTTCTCTGTCATCAGAACATGCTAAACACATACTAGTATTTACAAAATAAACAGCTGTATGCTGCCTGTTTCATCTGCTTAAGGTAACAACAGTACTTTGCTTAGGCACCATGTGCATACAGGTGATGGATTAATTGTGAACAGTTGTATACAATTGTGAACAGTTGTATATGTACCTAATTTAGGCGACACTTACTGTATTTCTGTTTACTCACTTTAATCCCCACAGAACACATTTCAACCACAGATAGGGTGATTGACATCGAGAGATTGGGAAGTAGGCCAGAATTACACAGCAGGCAAATGCCTTAGCTGGGGTTTGAATCCAGGTCTCTAAATGCCCCGCTGGCTGCCCCGCCCGGGACAGACCTGTTTAGTGGGGGAGCTCCTGACATTTGTGAATCCCTGGTAGGCAGACCACAGGTGCTCAGGTGCTAGCAAAGCAGTTCCACCAAAAATCTTTTTTGAAAAAGAATTAAATGTATACTATTTGAAAAAGAAAATCAATAATGCAGCATTTACGGAAAAAGTAGAACTTTGGTCTTTTTTTTTACTTCTTTTATTTTGCTTGTTTTTATTTTGAAATACAAGATGGAGTATGGGAAGTAGCCTTTGAGCTCTTTTTAAGATTTTATATTGATTTATTTTTTATTATTTTTATTTGTTTAAGGAAGATTGCATTTATTTAAGGAAAGGGGTTAGGGGATGGGATTTCTAAAGGGAAGGGACATTGGGGTGATGCTGGCAGCCCCCGGGAGCTGAAGTGTCATCCTTATATGCAGTCACTGGTGGGAAGCTCCTGTTCTCAGTGGGTTGGGGCTGGGCTTGGAGTCGGATGGAATGCAGGTGTGCGGTCAGGTGTCCTCAGGACAGTTCCCATTCCTCGTATGGCCTGAGTCCTGGTGTCCAGAGAGTTTTTCTGGCCTTCGTGCTCCTGGAAGCTTACAGATGGCTTACAGGATTGTATTGCCCTGGAGTCCGAACATTTTCCTCCTCTTTCTATTTGTTAATAATTACTTTTATGGAATCGGGAGAAGGTCTCTATCTTCTGTCAGTCATCCTAAGGAACAAGGCACCCCCCCCTCCTCCCCCTTGGTGCTGCTGGCAGGGATATATGAGATTCCAGCATAGCAGGTTTTGAAAAAGGCTATATAATAAATTGTTACTCTTATTGTGTTCATGCAAATAATCAGAACAAATTGAAACTAAACTTAATACAGTAAATAAACTTGTTTTAATGTTGCCCTTTACTAAAAATAATGATATTCTTTTTTAAAATATATTTTTAGTGATTTCAGAGCGGGAGGGAGATATAGAAACATCAACCACAAGAGAGAATCGTCATCTGCGTCCTGCCCGCCCCACACTGGGGATCGAGCCTGCAACTCGGACATGTGCCCTGACTGGAATAGAACCATGACTCCCTGGTTCATGGGTCAATGCTTAACCACTGAGCCACACCAGGTGGGTATGTGCATTCTTATTTGTCAAAGCTTCCCATGTAATTTTTCAAGCATATTAAATAGGCCTAATTAGTTTACAAACTTAGGAGAGAGAATGAATCCTTGAGGTATTCTAGGGTCCCTTGGAATAGTTCAAAGTCATTGCTCAGTTTAAAAAAAGTCTTTTGAAATTTTATTTATATATTTTAAAAATCTTTAGTGTTGGGAGTATTACAGATGTCACCCTTTTTCCCCCCATTACCCTCTCCCATCTGGTCCCCACCCAGCCCTAAACCGTCACCACCCTATGGGTTGTGTCCATAGGTTATGCATATATGCATATGTTCTTTGGTTAATCTCTTCCCACCCCACCCTTTCCTCTGAATTTGTCAGTCTGTTCCATGTTTCCATGCTTCTGGTTCTATTTTTATTCATTAGTTTATGTTGTTCATTAGATTCCTTGTTAGCTTATTTTGATTTTTAGATTCAATTGTTAATAGCTATGCATTTATTGCCATTTATTGTTCATTCCTTCTCCTCCTCCTCCTCCTCCTCCTCCTCCTCCTCCTCCTCCTTCTCCTTCTCCTTCTCCTTCTCCTTCTCCTTCTCCTTCTCCTTCTCCTCCTCCTCCTCCTCCTCCTCCTCCTCCTCCTCCTCCTCCTCCTCCTCCTCCTCCTCCTCCTTCTTCTTCTTCTTCTTCTTCTTCTTCTTCTTCTTCTTCTTCTTCTTCTTCTTCTTCTTCCAGAATACCCTTCAACATTTTATGTGATACTGGTTTAGTGGTGATGAACTCCTTTAGCTTTTTCTTATCTGTGAAGCTCTTTATCTAACCTTCAATTCTAAATGATAGCTTTGCTGGGTAGAGTAATCTAGGTTATAGGTCCTTTGCCGGGAGCCGGTCCATCCTGCTGTTTCAAGGGACCTGGCATATATGGCATACGGTTCTTAATATGTTAGCTCACCTTCTTGGCGCTGTGTTTTAACCAAAGTCACCTCTCCGAGAAAGGTTGAATCCCCAGGTAGGGATTTTCCCCTGAAGTTAGGGAGGGAATAAAACCCCTCAACTAAGTGCCATGCCGGTAATTAATCCCTTTAACTATGAACAATCATGCTTAAACTACATAATCTTTTCTCCCTGGAATGGAGATAAGAAACGCCCTAACCTTTGTAATAGAGATTGATAGGATTGAATCAACTGGTATAAATACAGTTGTAACAAGACAGAAACACTCAGAACTTAGAACAGAATCAAGAAGACAGAACCTACACGGAGCCTGGAGACAGAAGAACTTCGCTGGAGAGAACATGGCAATAGATCCTGGACTGAACCTGACTACAGAAAATGGCAAGAGAACCTGACTAGAACCTGGTGACTGAACCTGGCTGGAGATCTGAAGCAGAACCTCTCTGGAGATCGAGACCAGAACTTGGCTGGAGATCCAGGCTAGAGATCCTGGCTAGGCTGCTGATCAACTGAACGCTGTCTCCGTGTCCTTCCTTTTTCGCCGACTCCGTCCACACCTTTGGGGACCCCTGGACCCGCTGGGGTTGGACCCCGGCATCTGGCGCCCGAACAGGGACCCCTAGGTAAGCGCCCCACACTCGGGACGGATCGGACTCCACCGTAGGAAGAAGGTGGATAGTCTTCGCCGACTCCGTCCACACCTTTGGGAACCCCTGGAAAAGGATTCCCCTAGGTAAGCCCCCACCCCATTGAGAACCCCCACACTCGGGACGGATCAGACTCCACCGTAGGAAGAGGGTGGATAGTCTTCGCTGACTCCGTCCACACCTTTGGGGACCCCTGGACCTGCTGGGGTTGGACCCCGGCATCTGGCGCCCGAACAGGGACCCCTAGGTAAGCGCCCTGTACTCAGGATGGATCAGACTCCACCGTAGGAAGAAGGTGGATAGTCTTCGCCAACTCCGTCCACACCTTTGGGAACCCCTGGAACAAGATTCCCCTAGGTAAGCCCCCCCTGTTGAGAACCCCACACTCGGGACGGATAGGACTCCACCGTAGGAAGAGGGTGGATAGTCTTCGCCGACTCCGTCCACACCTTTGGGAATCCCTGGAACAGGATTCCCTTAGGTAAGCACCCCCCCCCTTGAAAACCCCCACATTCGGGACGGATAGGACTCCACCAGGGTGCTACAGACCCCCCTATAGAGGATAAATAGGGTAAGAAGGTGGATAGTACAGAACTTAGATTGAGAAGATGTGCCATACTGAGTCCAAAGAAAGAAGACTCTGTATTGATTCTTAGTTTGAGAAGATGTGCCATACTGAGTCCAAAGAAAGAAGACTCTGTATTGATCTTTAGATTAAGAAGATGTGCCATACTGA
Organism: Myotis daubentonii; assembly: GCF_963259705.1. Classification (NCBI taxonomy): domain Eukaryota; kingdom Metazoa; phylum Chordata; class Mammalia; order Chiroptera; family Vespertilionidae; genus Myotis; species Myotis daubentonii. Next base: position 7,470,774 of record NC_081853.1, on the reverse strand, counting down.
GTCTAAAGAAAAAAGACTCCGTATTGATCTTTTAACATATATGCTTGCTAGCAGAGGAATTAAGGTTACTCCCAGTCAGACAGAACGTTTTATACAAGAAATACGTCCATGCTTTTCTGAGGAAGGAAAGGTGCCGGAAAGGTAAATGTAGAGGCATGGGAGAAGGTAGGCCCAAGGAGCCTTATCCTTAACCCCACTGCAGCCTTTCTACCCTGGGAAAGTGCAGGATTGGCAAGCTCTCCCTGGGATGATAGATCAGGACTCAGGTAATAGCGGAAAGCGCCAATCCTACTCTTAAAATGGATATAAGAGAGCATTTGAGGTTTTTCTTTTTAATGCTTGCTTTTAAAAAATAAAAAAGGGGGAATTTGCCGGGAGCCGGTCCATCCTGCTGTTTCAAGGGACCTGGCATATATGGCATATGGTTCTTAATATGTTAGCTCACCTTCTTGGCGCTGTGTTTTAACCAAAGTCACCTCTCCGAGAAAGGTTGAATCCCCAGGTAGGGATTTTCCCCTGAAGTTAGGGAGGGAATAAAACCCCTCAACTAAGTGCCATGCCGGTAATTAATCCCTTTAACTATGAACAATCATGCTTAAACTACATAATCTTTTCTCCCTGGAATGGAGATAAGAAACGCCCTAACCTTTGTAATAGAGATTGATAGGATTGAATCAACTGGTATAAATACAGTTGTAACAAGACAGAAACACTCAGAACTTAGAACAGAATCAAGAAGACAGAACCTACACGGAGCCTGGAGACAGAAGAACTTCGCTGGAGAGAACATGGCAATAGATCCTGGACTGAACCTGACTACAGAAAATGGCAAGAGAACCTGACTAGAACCTGGTGACTGAACCTGGCTGGAGATCTGAAGCAGAACCTCTCTGGAGATCGAGACCAGAACTTGGCTGGAGATCCAGGCTAGAGATCCTGGCTAGGCTGCTGATCAACTGAACGCTGTCTCCGTGTCCTTCCTTTTTCGCCGACTCCGTCCACACCTTTGGGGACCCCTGGACCCGCTGGGGTTGGACCCCGGCAGCCCTTGCTGTTCATCACTTTGAATATTTCTTGCTCATCCCTCTGGCCTGCAAAGTTTCTATTCAGAAATCAGCTGACAGTCTTAGGGGAACTCCCTTGTAGGTAAGTAACTGCTTTTCTCTTGCTGCTTTTAAGAGTCTCTTTTTGTCTTTTATCTTTGCATTTTAATTATGATATGTCTTGGTGTGGGCCTCTTTGGGTTCACTTGTTTGGGAATCTCTGCACTTCCTGAATTTATATGTCTATTTCTTTCACCAAGTAGGGAAAGTTTTCTGTCATTATTTATTCAAATAGGTTTTCATTATCTTGCTCTCCTTCTTCTTCTTCCGGCACTCCCAGAATGCGAATGTTGCTATGCTTGAAGATGTCCCAGAGGCCCCTTACACTATCTTCATATTTTTTTATTTTTGCTCTTCTGATTGGGTGTTTTTTGCTTCCTTATATTCCAGATTGCTGATTTGATTCTTGGTGTCCTCTACTTTACTGTTGATTTCCTATAAATTATTTTTCATTCTTAGTTAGTGTATCCTTCATTTCTGACTGGTCCTTTTCCATGTCTTTGATGTTCTCACTAAGATCTTTGAAAATCCCACTAAGTCCCTTGAAGCTCTCATTAAGTTCCTTGAGCAACCTTATAACCATGGTTTTGAACTTTGTATCTAGCAGTTTGCTTGCTTCCATTTCATTAAGTTCTTTTTCTGGAGATTTCTTTTGTTCTTTCATTTGTGAAACATTTCATATGTTTCTTTGTCTCCACATTTTGGCTGCTTCTCTGTGTTTGAGTCTATGTATTAGGTAGAGCTGCTATGTCTCCTGGAATTGATAGAGTAGCCTTGTGTAGTAGGTGTCCTGTAGGGCCCAGTGGCTCAGCCTCCCCAGGCACCTGAGCTGGGTACTTATTCTAGTTGTGCTTCTTTGTGGGCTGTGTGAACCATCTTGTTGTAATTGAGCCTTGATTGCTATTAGCAACACATTCAAGGGGAAGTTATGGGGACTTCTCTTCAAAGCGCTGGAAGCCTGGGCTGAAGGATCTGGTGTGGGGCTGGGACCCCTTGCTCCTCATGGAGGCCTCCAGTCTAGATGTCCCTCCCTATTAAAAACATGCCACATGTGGGTAACAGAGGAGCCGGTTCCATGCCCCCACCCCTCCTACCAGTCTTGATGTGCTTTATTTATTTCTCTAGTTGTAGGACCTCCATTCAGCCAGCTTTCAGGTGGTTCTGAATGATGGTTGTTCTATATTTTCATTGTAATTTTGATGTGGTTGTGGGATGTGGCAAATACTGGCGTTTACTTATGCTGCCATCTTGGTCTCTGTAATTGATTTCTTTTTTAGAGATAGAGGAAGGGAAAGGGAGAGAGAGAAAATCCATCAGCTGCCTCCTGCATGCTCCCTCCTGGGGATCAAACCCAGAACCCAGGCATGTACCCAGATTGGGAATGGAACCCACAATATTTTGGTGCACGGGATGACCCCCAACTGAGCCACACTGGCCAGGGTCACTTGAGCTTTTTAAAGTTCTATCTGTAACCCTGGGTCCTTTAAAAAATATTCTTTACTTTGGAGAAAACTTCCCCCACATTGAATTAATGAGCTTTTCTGGCAAAACACAGTTGTGAGAGACTTGCTTTTGAGTTACCCAATTTGAAGCACATTTTGAGCAATTAGAACAGCTCTTAATTAAAGGCCTTATTTGATAGAAAGCACATACATTTGTGTTTACAGAGAGTTACATGGTGCATTGCAGGATTGCATTACTTTTTGCCTTTTCAATTGTTTACATCTGGTCAGCTAAGGATTAAATTCTTCACATTCTGATAAGGGCTCTTCTGAATACTTAATAGCTGACTCTATGCACAGTTGAATTTTTATTTCTTAAAATACTTTTTTGTTGTTGTTTTCTTACTAGGCACCATAGGGGAATAAGTGGGAAGAGTATGTTAGATGTATGAAAGGAATTTCATTAACTTCCTTAGAGAAAGAATCTTGAAATGGTTCATCTACTCATATTGTAAATGCTCCTTGTATATGTGTGATTTAGACTGTTTGTAGTATTCTTGGTTTCATCTAAGTTAGAGGAATTTTCTCATAATTGTGCTGGCCTCAAAAATTACGGGAAAGAAGAGAAGACATGACCCTCCCTTTGCATCTTGCCTATAGAAACAGATGAATGAGTGTTGTACACTACACATGTGCATATTTATAATCGCTGTGGTTAGAGTGTCCTAATTCACCAGCTGACAGGCAAACCAAGTAATAATAGTAACTACACCTAATAGTTACTGAGCAGCTGTTATTTGCTGGCACCAAGGGAAGCACTTCACTTTCACGTAGCCCTCACCTGAAACCTCAGAGGCAATGACTGTAGCTACCAGTTTTGTACGTGAAGACAGGAGACTATGGGCAAGTGGAAGCCCCCACAGCTAACGGTCCCATTCAGTCTGACTTTAGAAGGTACAAGTTGTTTGGATAAACCTCACTGGCAGTTGTCAGAAGGGTGAATTGCAAGGTCATTGAATGGATTCAGGAAACCAGAGAAGGAACTGTTACAGGTATAATTCCTTCACCTGTTCCCTGTCCAAGTAAGGGGTAATGGCAGCTTGGAATAGAATTCTGAGGGTGAGATTAGAGCAGTGGTTCTCAACCTTGGCTGCACATTAGAATCACCTGGGAATCTTTTTAAAATCCTGATTTCTGGGCCTCATCCTCCGGAAATTCTGTTTCTTTGTTACTAATGTTGTGGCCTCGCCCCATAACAAAGAAACAGAATTTCCGGAGGACGAGGCCCAGAAATCAGGATTTTAAAAACATTCCCAGGTGATTCTAATGTGCAGCCAAGGTTGAGAACCACTGCATTAGAGGAAAGTGGATGGAGACGGTCAGGTCTTGGTGATGGATGTGATTGGGACATGGGAGAGAGGGTAGTTGGGAGGATCAGCCCTGGGTTTTTCTCTGATATGGTATGAAATACATATTGAGTCTTAGTCCTTGTTTCTGGCACAGAACTTCTGAAACTTTTGAAATTTCCTTAGTGATGAAGCAACACAGGTTTCATTTGTTATGTGAATGAGGTGATTTGGAGGCCTCACCTAAGGATGGGGCTGGTTGGCAGTGTGATTAGGAAGTTAGAACTTTTAGTCCCACTCCTGACCTCTGGGGAGGGGGCAGAGGGCTAGGGGCTGGAGGTTGAAATGTTTGCCACTGGCCAGTGATTTAATCAACCACACCCGTGCAAGGGAGCTCCCATAAAAAAAACCCCAAAAGGACAGGCTCTGGAGAGCCTCCAGCTTGGTAAACACGTGGGGGTACTGGGACAGTGACCGCCTGGAGAGGACATGGGAGTGCCGGGCCTTTCCCCATGCTTGCCCTACGCATCTCTTCCACCTGGGTGCTCCTGGGTGATATCTATATACATAAAAGCCAAGTGACTGGAACAACCAGTAGCTTTGACGTGCACTGCAGCTCTGATTGCCCCCCCCTCCCCCCGATCGGGTCAGGGCCGGCCGGCTGGCCAACCTCCTGCATCCCCTCCCCACCACGGGCCCGGCCCCAATCAGCCCCAATCAGGGTGGGCTGGCTGGACCCCACCAGTGCATGAATTCATGGACTGGGCCTCTAGTCCTCTTATAATAAACCAGTGATCTAGTGAGTCACATGTTTCTCTGAGTTCTGTGAGCCACTCCGACAAATTAATCAGACCACGGAGGAGGATGTGGGAAACTGACTTACAGCTGGTCAATAAGAAGCACGGGTAACAACCTGGACTTGCGACTGCTCGCTGAAGGGGGCGGGGGGCAAGCTTGTGAGACCGAACCCTTAACCCGTGGGACCTGATGCTCTCTCCAGGTAGACAGCGGCAGGATTGCGTTGAATTGGGGGACACCCCGCTGGTGTCCTGAGAACTGCTGGGTGATGTGGGGAAGACCCCTCCTGGCACCCCCCCATACTTTGGAATTGGGTCCGGGAACCCCAAAATACATGACAAGGGGAGGTGGTAGAGAAGCAGCTCTGGAGAAAAAGACCCAGCAAAGCCTGGTCGTCCAGGCCTTAATGTTAGCGGAAAGCCAGCCAGAATTAGTGGAAGGTCAGAAAGATGAACCATTTTAACGGAAACGGTTTTATTATTTCCAGGAAATAGAACCAGGCTATCACCGTATTCCCGGGTCTACCCTGGCACTTGTTTAATAAAGAATTAGAAATGGTTTGCAATTCTCAAATCGGTTGGACCACAAATGGTGCTTGTCGAGTGTCTGAAGGTGATTAAAAGCAGTTTGTTTTTCTAAGCTGTTTAAATATTCCCTCTGGAAATCTTGTGAAACTCTTCACTTGCTTCCCAAACCCTTTCTCTTGAAAAAGAGGAAAGCACTTGAGCGCAACCTCTGTCCCCGGTAACGGGGCTCTCCTCCTTGGGAAACAGTGACTGTTGCGCGGGCGGCTTCCCCTGTGGTCCGCGGAGGCGCGGCACCAGCACTGACACTGGTGTTGGAGGCTGTTTTCACCCTGCATTGGCGTCAGCAGTGCTCCCCCATGATGAGAAATCTGCACTCCTTCCTGATTCCTCCTTTTCCCTCTTACTCTCTGTCTTCTACCTTGCATATCTAATCAACTGATAAAACCTAATGGTTTCACCACTGCATATTTTTATATTCGTTTTTTAAAATCCTCTTTATTACTGTCTTATGCCTGCTATAACAAATAACCATAAATGAAATGACTTTAAACAACACAAATTCATTCTCTTGTAATTCTAGAAGCCAGAAATCTGAACTGAGTCTTCTAGGTCTGAAATGGAGATGTCCGTGGGGCTGGCTCTTTCTGTAGACCCCAGGGTAGAATCCATTTCTTCATCCTCTGGAGTTTCTGGAAGCTGCCCACATTTCCTGGTTATGGCTGCTTCCTCCAACCACATCACCTTTTCTCTCCCCACCTCACCCACAACCGCATCCCTAGTCACATGGTCTCCTTCCTCTTCTGCACTTCCATCTCCCTCTCCTTTTCTCTTATAAGGATACTGTGATTACAGTTAGGACCCACTTAGATGATCCAGGACAGGCTCCGCCTCTCAAGATCCTTAATCACAACTGCAGGGACCTTGTTGTCATGCTAGGCAACCTTTACAAGTTCAAGGGATCAGGACATGGACACCTTGGGGGCTGTCTTTCCGCCCATCACACACTCCTGGCCGTGCTCTGTCCTCGTCCTTTACCTCCTAGCGTGTCTCCCTGCCTTTAGTTTAACCCACCCTCCCTCCTGCCAGCTGGGGCCTAGAGCAGTGGTCCCCAAAAGCAGGTTCATAAATTGACCCCTGGACAGGTTGTTAAAGATATAGATGCCTGGGCTCTGCCCCTGGAGATTCCAACTCAGAAAGTCTAGTGGGTCTCTGTTTAGAAGCCTGCCACAGGCTGGTTATAGAAGTAAATGACCAGAGCAAGCCTGGCACTTTGATGACAATGCCACATTTCTAAACAGGGGAGACTCAGGACAGAAGTGTGTCTGGCTCCCTCCCCTGCGGGACTTAGCTGAGACAATTTGCATGGCAAGCACACTGCTTTTACACAGATCAATGGAAATAGCAGTTTTCTAAAGATGTTTTATGCAGATACTATATTAGTTTTTTAAGAATTGTTTTTATATTAGAAGTAGTTTTCTGGGGTTGATGGAAGTTAAAGAGCAGGGGACTGGTGCTAAAAACCTCTCTTCTCTGCCCTAGCCTGCGGACTGAAGGTCCCAGGTTGGATTCCAGTCAAGAGCACATGCCTGGGTTGTGGGCTTGGTCCCCAGTTTGGGGCATGCAAGAGGCAGCTGATCAATGATTCTCTCTCATCATTGATGTTTCTATCTCCCTCTCCCTCTCTGAAATCAATAGAAATGTATATTAAAAAAACAAGCCAAAAACCCCTCTCTTCTCCATGCCCTCCCTCACCCTACTGCTTGTCAAGGCCATTCTGTTGCCTACTGAGTTTGGGAACCTCTGATTCTGACTCGAAGCTTCTTGAGGACAAGGACTGTATCTTGCTCTGTATTTAATCCCCACCTTCTAGGACACAGGCCCTCATTTGACAATCAATTCATGTACAGTTGACCCTTGAACAATTTGGGGTTCAGTTGAAAATTCACATGTAGCTTTTGACTCCCCCAAAACTTAATTACTAATACCTACTGTTGACCAGAAACTTTACCGATAACATAAACAGCCCATTAACTTGTATTTTGTATGTTATATCTGTTATATACTGTATTCTTACAATAAAGTAAGCTATATAAGAAAGAAGGTGGTATTAAGGAAATCATTAGGGAGAGAAAATACATTATATTATTTATTGAAAAAAATCCCACATAGAAGTGGATCCATGCAAATCCATGTTGTTCCAGGCTCAAGTGTATACTAAATGAAGGACTCAGTGAATTAATGAATACGTCAATAGAACTAATGCCAGTACAAAAGAGTTTGTTGGGTTGGTACTGAAAGAAAACCCACATTGATGCAAACCTGAGGCAGCGATGAAAGGACCTGTAGGAGAAGTTTAATCAGCCAGGCTGTCCAGAGGTCAAGGTGAGCATCTGTCTGCTCTTGCAGAGGCACCAGTGCTGGTTGGTGCTGATGCATGTCTAGACAGGACACACACTTCTGGGAGGTGAAAAGCCAAACAGATGTGTGTTATTTGCATCTGTCTAGATGTGGGGTTTACAGATGGTAGCTGACACCTACATAGCACTTACTGCGGGGGAGACACTGTTCTAAATGCTGTGTATGTACTGGCACGCATGTGTCTCATCTCATTTAATTTTCACAAGAACCTTAGTCTCGCACACACAAAAAATTATGTTCCATTGAGGAAACAGTGTGGTTAAGTAACTTGCCCATGGTCACACTGCTGGGAAGGAGTGGCAAATTTGAGCACCCCTGCTCCCATCATGCTGCACTCCCCAAAGACCTGTGCTCTCGCTGGACAAGAGAGATGAAAGACTAGTCCCGAAGCCATGGTGCAGTCACACAGGGAGGACACATAGATAACATTTCGAGACCATGACAAATAACTTAGTACAAATAGACTTGTTCCCTGAAGTCTTAAGAACTTACGGAGGGCAGGTGACTTGTCTAAGACTGTGCTAGTCAATGGCACAGCTGAGGCTAGAATCCATGTGTGTCTGAGACCAAATCCAAGTCCTTTGAAGTGTGATGAGGCTTGTGAAGTAGGTGCCAAGGGAAGGGATAGCCAGGGCGTTTTATTTAATCTTGGGCTGAGAAAGACCTGGCATCATTATTATTATTATTATTATTATTATTATACAATTTAGTGATTTTTATTAAATGTACTGAGTTGAATAACCACCACTGAAATCCAATTTTAGAACATTCTCCTCACTCAGATAAGATCTCCCATTCCCATTCACAGTTAGTTTGTTGCTACCTCCAGCCAAATGCAACCACTCATCTACTTTTTGTCTCCATAGATTTGCTTTTCCTGGACATTTCATATACATGGAATCGCACACTGTGTGGTGAGCTTTTGTGTCGGCTTTTCTCATTAACAGAAGGCTTTTTTGTTGTTGTTCATTCATGTTGCAGTGTTAGCAGTGGAAAAAGCGGCACCAGGTGTTACCTTGGTTCAGTGACCTCAGTTCTTGAGTTTCGGCTGAGAGAAGAATTTAGTCAAGACTCAAACTATAAGAGAAAGTTTATTTAGGAAGTCACAGAGGTGGAAGAAGTGAGCCGTAGAAGAAATGGGCTCAGGAAACAGTTACAGCAAAAGAAGGGCCCTTGGAGCTTAGTGGGGGGAGTGAAGGAGGGCGATGGAGAAGTGGAAAGGGGAAGAGAGAGTGGGAGAGAGAAAGAGGGAGGAGAGAAGGGAGGAGGAGGGGGCGGAGGATGGAGCGGGGAAAGGCTAAGTACGGTGTGTTCCACAGAGACCAAGCAGCCCTTGCTCCTCAGTCCTGAGGGTTTTTATCTGAGGTCTCAGGGGAGAATCTCAAAAGAATATTCATCAGCTTTCCAGGTGTGCCCCTCAGGGTCATGGTCTCCACTGATTGGTTGGCTCCAGGGGCGGGGTCATTTGTTATTGCAACGGGTCCTGAGGTCAGCCATGGCATCCCTCCCCCTGGTTTTGCTGCTCCTCTGGGTCTGGAGCTGAAACACATCTAGGCCTCAGCTTAGATGCCACCTCCAGGGCTTAATACTTAAGGGAGTGGTGGTGCAAGGGCTTGTGGGGTTTGCCCATTGCTAGGCACCCAGGGATCTCCGCCCTGGTGACCCTCTGCACCTGGCCCATCGTTCCTGCTCCACCCATGGGTATCTAACTTCCTCTGACAGCACCTAAATGTACTTCTTTCCTTTTTATGGCTGAATAGTACTCCATTATATGGCTCTATCACATTTTGTCCATCCATTTACCAGTTGACAAATCTGTGGATGGTTTCCAGTTTGGGCCCTTATGAGTCATGTTGCTGTGAACTTTCATGTAGAAGGTTTTGTGTGGACATGTGTTTTCATTTCTCTTGGCCACATGCTTAAACATGAAATTGCTTGGTTGTGTGTCTACTTTTGCTTATGTTAAATTTTTAGAAGCTATAGCCTGGCATATAAGCTAAGATCTGAAAGCTGAAAAAGTAAGAGCCACCAGAGCGGGAGGGGCAATGTCCTCGCAGTGGAAAAAGCCCCAGGTCTCTGTTTCATATGTGGCACCCGTAAAGTAATAATTATTGTCTTTTGTCTCTTAACCTCCAAGGCAAAATAAAATTATCAAATCAAAACTGTCAATTTCTTGAAGGTGATAAATGTGCCTGCATCACAGCCAGTTGCCTTTTCTCAGTTTGAATTGAACTAGTCTATGAGAAATCACTAAGAACAAAACAACCCAGACCCACGCCCCAACTAACTGAAAGCAAAGCAAAGCAAAGCAAAGCAAGCAAACAAAAGCCAAAACCCCGGGCCTGATGATCTGGCCCGGGAGGGAATATGGCAAAAGAAAGAGTCTATGCTACTCCTTAGTTTTTCTTTTTCTGTGTTTCAGCCAGTTAATCTCCCGACATGCCACAGCGGTAATATTTGCAGAATTTAGAAGCCACAGCTCTGTTTGCATTGCTTCCCAGAAGACAAATGGTATTCAGCAAAATGCAGAAAAAATTCATCCGGAGCCATCTTTGTCCAGTGTGCTTTCTTCCTTTGTCAGATTTAGTCAACGTCGCTCTGTGTGCCCGCGGTATTCCCTATTCCCTATGAGCGCTTTGCAGTGCAAGACAGAGCAAGGTTCCAGCTCCAGCAGCTCAGCCAATTGGGTGAGCGTACAATTCATTGGTTAACCCAAGGTGACCTGCAGGTGTAACCTTTGTTTGCAAAGGCCGTTGTGATGCAACCACTAAGGCAATTCCGGCGTTACAAACCGTGGGCATGAAGTCGGAGAGAGGATTTCCCAAAGGCCCGACGGGAGTGTTTACCTCTTAGGCCAATGGCCGGAAGTTCATGGCACATGAAGTTTTCCATTTCAAAGCTGAGAGAATCTCTTGCCACGGTGTCTAACTTCTGACAGTGATTGGAGAGAGAACGTGTCAGGATTTCTCTTGATGAAAAGTCTTCTCCAAGGGATAGAAGGCCAGCTTCCTGTCTGTGCTTTCAGGCTGAGCGGGAGGTAGAGATTGGTGGTGTCTGTGGATAGAGGTCAGCAGTGGTCATTTAAAAAAATTATCTGCTTAAAATTCTTGCCCCTAACTTTTGGAAATGGCCCCTTGATTTTCCTTTGTGGTACAATCCCATTCTCAAGTTCATGCAGGTTAGTGGACATGACATGATCACTGTGTCCCAGGGGTGGCACGGAACCCATTCCTGACCAGCGGCGGCGATGTCCTTCCCTGGTCACTGTGATTGCTTCGGGAATAAGCATGTGACCCGCACTGGGATAGCCAGAAGCCGGGAGCTCTTGCTGAAACCATCAGGAAAGGCGCCTTATTCTCCTGGGTGGTCAGGCTGGAAGCATGTAAGCTGAGAGATGCTGATGAATATCTTCTCTGGCCAGTGGGAGGGCTCCTATATGACAGAAAAGAATGCAGCCATGAGCGAGGAAAGTGGAGCCCAGCGGTGGAAGAAGACAGTTACCATGACATCATCCCAGCATTCTGAGCCAACTCTGCTGAAGCCCAGCATTGGACCAGTAATTTCTAGTGTGTGTGTGTGTGTGTGTGTGTGTGTGTGTGTGTGTGTGTGTGTGTGTGTAGGGAGGGTTCTGTTACATACAGTAAAATAAAAACCTGATTGGTTTAGGGTCCACCCAAAGCTGTGTTTAGTACTGAAGGAACATGGACTTTCTCCCTACCTTTAACCCCAACTCTGAATCAACAGAGGAACTGCAAATAGTCTCAGCACGTGAGGGCGGCTTCGGCATCCTTTTGTTTACCTGTACACAGGTATCCTCCATCAATATCCCAGCAAGTTAAAACTGGAAGAACCCCAGGTTTGTGACCCGTAAAGTGTGGTCTAATCCAAGTGCCCTGGGTCTGAGGCCTTCCTTCCCTTTCACCATCTGTGAGTGAGATGCGGTTCAACATGCAAAAGGGCCTACACATAAGTTGGTTGTAAAATCCACATTTGGATAGTGATCAGCTTTTTAAAATAAGTGACATTGAGTAGATGAAGTTTCGTTTCAGCTGCATATGAAAATAACTGTACGGACACATATACGTTGATGGCAATGTTGTGTGCCTGACATGAGCTCTGTCCTTGTGAAAGGAAGTTTGAAAGCCTCCCTAGTGCATGTTTGGATTTCTTTTATGAGCTTGAAAGGAAAAGTAATGATATTGTTTGTAACAGGAGAGAGTCACCTGGCATTCCAGGCGGGCGGGCCCTTTCTGGGCGGCGGGTTGCAGGGAAGCTCCGGAGCTGAGCTATGCAGCGGCCTTCCCCTGTCCTCTCGCCATCGCGGGGCTGCCAGGGAGAGCGCTCCTGGGACGCTCTGGAATTCTTTCGGAGCTGAAAGGCTGCATAAAATCAAGCCCGGGCTGACTATGAATGTGAGTCCCGGTGCCCAGAGAGCAGGACGAGCCCTGCGGCCTGAGTGACGCGCATCTGATTCTCATTAACCCGGTCTCTGTGGGTCGGGTTCCTCGGCCCTTTCTGAGTCTCTGTGCACAGGGCTGGCTCCCGCAGTGTGCAGCCGGTCAGCGGCAATCCCCTCTCTTGCCCAGCCCACACTGCAATTGGAGCAGACCCGTGTCAAGAGTGTTTTGGACATAAAAATCCTGTTTAATGATTAAAGAAACTCCCTGAGCTAAATGCTGCTGACTTTACAAAGTTTATTGCCCAGCACTGTGGAGGAGAGGGGGAGGTTTGATTTCTCAGGCCCGGAGAAAGAAGGCTGGACAATAAATGTTTATTACCATCACTCGGACAGCAAGCAAGGCCTGTCTCGATCCCTTTTTAGTGCCAAAAGAGTGTTGCTGGCTTTTTCTTAGATAGTAAGTACTTATGTTGTGCCTACTCTGTGTTAGGCATGTTCTCCATGCTCAACACCTATTGGCTCATGCCTGGAAGGAGGGACAAGATGGGCTCTTGCTCCCCTTCCCGCTCCTCCTGTAGGAAGGTTAGGAGGGAGGGAAGGGAGGAAAGACCCAGGAGCCAAGGCCTCCAGTGAAGTGAGGGAGGCGAGGCAGGCAATTAGGAAGAGCAGGGGCACATACAGGCAACCCCAATGTTTACATGGGACCTATGGGAACAAAGGCTGGCCGCTACGGGGTCATGGAGGGCCATGCCCTCCCCCGCTAGGGCCTGAGGTGCTGTCCATTCACTCTCCCTCAGTTCATCTCAGAGCGTCCTGCTCCATGTGGGGCCTGAGGGCTCTTCCGGAGGAAGGGCTGTCTTACACTCAAGTGGATTTCCAGGGGCTTTTTCTACAGGAGCACAAGGGGCCTAGGATGGGGTGTCTGAAGAGTAAGGTATTTTTATACTTCATCCTCACCATCTCAGGGTTTCTATAGAGGATGGGGGAGTGAGGAGTTTCTTTATACCCCAGAGTGGGTGAGGGTGGGGAAAAGTATGTATTTAAAGAAAATTAATTTTAATAACAAGTTTCTCTAACCTTAACAGGAAAGCAATTATTGGCCCATGAAATCTTTATAACAACTCTCAGTCAGGGTGGGTTAAGTTATGCTGCAGTAAGAAATAATCCCCAAATTTCAGTGTTTAAAATTATAGGTGTTTATTTCTCCTTCACACTTATGTCTTCCTTCGGTGTGTGTGTGTGTGTGTGTGTATGACGGAGGCTTCCTCTCTGTGTTGTCCACTCTCAGGTACTCTGACCACACCAGGCCACTGCAGCAGGGGCAGAGAGAGCAGCACACTGTGAGTAGTTCTTAAACACATCTACCTAGATGTGACACATTCCTCCTAAGTTTCCATTGGCTGAAGCAAGTCATAGGCCTCACCTAACTGCAGGGGGACAAGGAAGGGCTACGCGACCAGGTTTGTGGAAGGAAGAGAAGCAGACATTTTACTAAACAGTACAAATAACAAATACTCTGTCCTATGAAGAATGGTCTTTTACTATTCCTTTTTTATTCATTCATTTTTATTTTTTTTTACAGATGAGGGAAACTTAAACACAGAGTTTATGTAACTTGCTCAAGGTCACAAAACTAGCAAATGGAAGAAGGTTACCAGGTTTAGCAAATAAAAATACAGAACACCCAGTGAAATTTGAGTTTTGGATAAACAACTGACCAATTTTTAATATAAATATATCTCATATGCAGATTTGGGACATATTTCTGTTACCAATGTATTTATTGCTCACATGAAATTCAACTTTAACTGGGTGCCTGTGTTTTATCTGGCAGCTCTCAAATGGAACTGTCGGAGCTGGGACCTACGTGCTCCGGCTCCAGGGATGAATATCCTGTTTAGGACCTTCTCTTGCTTCTGTGACTTTCTGTTGTTCCTCTGTCAATGCTGATTTAATATCTGTTCCTCAACCATATGAATAAGGGTGAAAGCAAATTTGAAGACTTCTCCATCAAAGGCAGAAAAGCATTCTGGGTCGTTTCCTCACTGGCAGCTTCATTAGAGTCCTAGGGACTGGGGGTGGGTGGGGACAGGAGGTAGGGGGGGTAGGAGAATAGGAGGGAAGGAGAATCTCAGCTATAAAAATGAATCTGACTAGTGACCTCCCCCCTAATGTTCTCATTTTTAAATTGATTTTAGAGACAGAGGAAGGGACGGGGTGAGGGAAGGGGGAGAGAGAGAAAGAGAAAGAGAGGACAGAGGGGAGAGAGAAACATCTATTCGTCCCCTCCCGTGCCAGCCTGAGTGAGACAGAACCCACAGCCTCGGCTTGTGCACTGACCAGGAATTTAACCCGAGACCCTCTGGGGCATAGGACTATGCTCCAATCAGCTGAGCCACACTGGCCAGAGCCCCCTAACGTTCTTAGCTAATGGAGGGGGAGATGCAGGGCAGGTAATCAAAATGACAGTTAACCCCAAAACTTTCTTCTGACTTTGAAATGAGACATATTTGCCTTCCTACCTATGAAGCACTTGGGCTAATAGTTAAATTAGTTTGCATTCTCCGACCACAATAATTGAGAACACAGGCTTGAGCAGTTGGATGCACATGAGGTAGGCAGTAGGCATATGATTATGCGTGTAGGTAGGTATGAGCTTGAGAGGGGGTCTATGAAGCCAGCCTAAGACTCCAAACCTTTCAAATACTTTCCCACAAAGTGGATAGTTGATATGCAAACAATTAACACATTGTGGATGGATCACGAGAATTCTCACTTCATATTACACAGTGTTTTACAAAGTATCATACTTTAAAAAGGTATTAGCTTGTAAGAACATGTAATAAATAACTTCAAAATGCAATGGGTATTTAATTTGAAAGCATGCTTTAACATTTATGTAAAACATTTTTTGTACTCGTTCAATAGAAACTTATCTGACCACTGAGTAAAGCTAGCAATAAAACTACTGGTCCGCAATGTGTTAAGTGTTGAGAAAAACATTAGCTGATGCATGATTAACATGTAATAATTATTTATTAATTGCCTGACACAGAGCCTGGCAGATAATGGAATTAAATATTTGTTAAATCAGTGAATGTTAATACCCTATAAGATAGATGCCTTTATTTGTCCTATTGTACAAAGGAGAAACTGGAAGTTTAGAGGGGCTTCAGTGACCCTGGATTAAAGTCTGGCCAATTTCTGAAGAGCTTGTGGCCTAGGAAAAACTTGGGTTTACCAAATGGATGGTTGGACAGAGCTCCCCATTATGCTCCCCTTGAGTTGACGTGGCGTCTGCAGGACTTGCAGCAAGCAGCTCAACCTGGTGACTCATCTACCCATATTAGGAGAAATGACAAACTATTAGAAAGAGTCAATTAGCATGCCCAAGCCCTTGGATAAAAAGATAATCAAGTACAAAAAAACCCTTTTTTTCTTAAAAAAAATAAAAACAAAACAACAAAAAACACTTAAAAAATCCTCACTTGAGGGTATTTTGTATTTTTTAAAATATGTTTTCATTGATTTCAGAGAAAGGAAGTGAGAGGGAGATAGAGATAGAAATATTGATGAGAGAGAATCATTGATCAGCTGCCTCCTGCACGCCCCCTACTGGGGATCGAGCTTGAAACCTGGGCATGTGCCCTGACCAGAAATCACACCAATGACCTCCTGGTTTATGGGTCAACACTCAAACACCAAGCCACAGTGGTCAGGCTGGTTGGCTTTCTTGCAGTGCTTTCTTCTACATTAAAAAATCCATCTAAGCATACTTTTATGTATTTATTCACTGACATTTGGTATATTATGCACATTAATATTGGATTTAATCAAAGATAAACTAGTAATGATCAGAAAAATCAAATACAGAAAAGATGAGCACTGCCTTGCCGCTAAGTGGCCTGAGTTGAATGTCTTAATTGTGAAAAATCTTATCATAGGCAAGGTTTTAAAGCAAAGTATTTCTTGTGATTTGATGATCCTACCAACTGAATTACCTCTCTTTAAATCTCCTGCTACAGATATGACCTGCGTGTTTTTGTTTTAGAAATAGCTACTGTGATGCTTTGTTTTAATCTTGCTGGCTTGCTTGTTGAAGAAGCCAGCTCCTCAGTGAGGCTGATGTAGACTAATTTAGTTCTGAGTAATGGGGATCCTCAGTGCCCTGCTATTACGTGTCTCAGGGCAGGGCCAGGGAAATGGAAAGAGAATGCAAGTCTGAGGAAGTTGTTCTTGATCAGGAAGCTACTCATCATCGATGTGTTCCTTTGGCTATTTAATACATTTGGCTAGGCACCGGGGTATATCAATACGCTGGGCATACACACCCCAAAGGCTTTAATAGTGTAACCGAAGAGAACACTCAGCATTAGTTCATTTGTATTGAGAAGACGAACTTTTATCTCCATACTATATCCTGGGTCCTGTCCTGTGTTCTTTATCATGATCTTATTTTATAACCCTCAAAACAGCCTTATGGAGTACGCTAACACTGCTGGTGGATGTACAGCTTGGTAAATCCACCTTTGAAAACTGTTTGGCAGTTTCCAAGCTGCACATATGCATAGCTTATAACCCAGCAATTCCGCTCCTTTGTGTATACCCAACAGAGAGGTGTGCATGTGTTTACCAAAAGAGCAGCAGCGTGGTCGGGATAGGAACTACCAGCTTTTATGAGTAAGTAAATTGTGGCACGTTCACACTTGCAACATCTGCGATTAATACAGAAGAATGAGTGCTCTTTATAAACATATATAATGTTGAACCAGAGAAGCCAGACACAAGAGGCAAACTGCATGATTCCTGTTCGGACTCCAGGGCAATGCAATCCTTAACGGCCATCTGTAAGCTTCCCGCCACAGGAGAACGAAGACCAGGTAAAACTCGCTGGACACCAGGACTCAGGCCATACAAGGAATAGGAACTGTCCTGAGGACACCTGGCCGCACACCTGCATTCCATCCCATTCCGAGCCCAGCTCAGCCCCAACCCACTGAGGACAAGAGCTGCCCACCAGTGACTGCATATAAGGATGAAACTCTAGCTCCCGGGGGCTGCCAGCATCGCCCAATGTCCCCTTGGCTCCGTGCTGTGCTGCCCTTCCCTTTGGATAGCCCATCGCCCAGCCCCTTCCCTTAAATGAATTTCAGTTTTCTTTATCCACCGTGTGAGATGGCTATTTAGCCTGCCCGCGTGCCACCATGTTAACCTTTCATTTTGGTGGCCCATATGGGGATAGCCAGAAGGGAAGCCCCTTCCTTCCTTCCTCCCCCACCCCAGACCCGACCCCTAGAGACTGTTAGTCTCGGGCCAGCAGCAGCAGGGCCAGGTGGTCAGACCTTCTGATTTCTTCTGGCAGGTGAGTCACTTCATTTTGGGGAAGAGGGCACCAGGGACCGAGACTCTCAGCTCCACGGGGCCAGCGCTTGTGAGCACAGGTTAGCCACTTAGAAGCCACGAGGGCGGCTGCCACTAGCTTACAAGCCCTACTGGTACTCAGGAAATACCACCCTAGACACCATCACAACCTCCTTTTGGGCACAGGCCTCATGTCCCTCTGACAGAGAACAAGGATTTTGGCTCTGAAGAAAAACATCGCCCCTTTTCAGCAGAAAGCGGTTACAGAAGACATCCTATACCCTTTTCTCTGAAAGAATTCAGAGCCACAAATCCTTGAGGGGGGATGTAGACCCCCAGAGCAAGGCCGATGGGCCAGGTACAGAAACTCGCCAGGACAGAAAGCCCCGCGTGCTTGGCAAGGGGCAAACCTGGGGAAACAAGAACCTCAGCCCCAGGGTAACTGTCCTCCCCTAGCACATCACTGGTTATACTGCATGAGTTTTAACCCCCGCCCAGTTCCTCCCTAGAGATAACATCTCGGCCTCAGTTGTATTTCAGCTCCAGGCCCAGGAAAGCAACGAAACTAGGCAAGTGATGCCATGGCTGCCTCCGGACCAGCTTTTACCTCCCAAGTCACTCAACAGGTTTCCTCAGCCTTGGGTGTCACAAACAAACTCCACTCAGCACACCACCCCCCTCTTCAGGGGAAAGTGGAAAATGGACCACACCCTGAAGAAGAATATAGCCAAACTATGGCAGGAGACTCATCTGCATTGGGACCAGGTGCTGCCAACTGCCCTGCTCAGGATTAGAGTAGCTCCCCGAAGCAGACTGGTTTGAGTCCTTATAAAATAACATATGGGCGACCACTTCAGGCTGCTGTAGGAACAGATGCATGTGTAGATCATGATGTTAAAAGTTAAGAGTTATGTGCAGCATCTTAATCAACACTGACCGTAATTAATGATTTGGCCTGTGCTAGGGGTTTTTCTGTCACAGGTCTGCTACCTCCCTTCTTAGCAGGAGACACAGTTCTACTCAAAACACGGAAAACCGGATCTCTAGACAGTCAACATGGACGGGACTCTGGGATGTGCTTCTCACCACTCCAACTGCTCTGAGGCGGGAAGGGGAGGGACTTAGGCAGAGCAGGCCTTTCCATCTTGCCTAGTAGGAGCTGGGACACCTATTGCTAATATACAGAATTATACTTGTTCTATTCATTTTGGGAAGAAAGTCACAGACGGAGACCTTTATGCATTGGGACCCCCTGTCTGGGAAAAAGATGCAGGAACGTTTTCTCTAAAAGTTGCTGCCGTAGCCTCCTGAGGTGACTGTCTGACTTTTACCAGGTGTTCTAGTTATTGCCTTTCAGTATCTAATAACTACAATATGAATTGCTCTGATAATTTCACCCTCCCTTATAGTAAGGGACATACTAAGCGGACATACTAAGCTGCCGGCTGGGGGGTTTCTGGTGTGTGGGTAACTGTTTATCCATATTTCCCTGCCAGCAGCACGGGGTGGGGTGGGGCAGAGGGAGGGGAAGGGCTTGTTCCTTAGGATGACTGAGAGAAGATAGAGACATTTGCCCCAATTCCATGAGAATAATTACTAACAAATAGAAAGAGGAGGGAAATTTTCAGACTCTAGGGCAATGCAATCCTTAATGGCCATCTGTAAGCTTCCTGCCACAGGAGAACGAAGGCCAGAAAAACTTGCTGGACACCAGGACTCAGGCCATACGAGGAATGGGAACTGTCCTGAGGACACCTGACCGCACACCTGCATTCCATCCGATTCCAAGCCCAGCTCACCCCAACCCACTGAGGACAGGAGCTTCCCGCCAGTGACTGCATATAAGGATGACACTCTAGCTCCCGGGGGCTGCCAGCATCACCCCAATGTCTCCTCGGCTCGGGGCTGGGCAGCCCTTCCCTTTGGATAGTCTATCCTCCAGCCCCTTCCCTGAAATAAATTCAACTTTTCTTTATCCACCATCTGAGAAGGCTATTTAGCCTGCCCGTGTGCCGCCATGTTAACCTTTCAATTTCATTTTTATAAAGTTCAAAAATAGGTAAACCCCCGTGATAGACATCAGAGAGTGATTAACTTTAGGCAGGGGTGGGAACGTCTGGCCCGAGAGCCATATAAGGCCTGAGAAATCATTTAGTCCTGCCCTGCCAAGGCATTAGCGGTGAGTTAATGAAATGTTGACCAAACACAGCAGGCTAATTTTTAAGTGGATAATTTTGTGTGGCCCTCGAATGATGTTACAAATACCCAAAAGGCCCTTGGCAGTAAAAGGTTCCCCACCCCTGCTTTAGAGGAAGAAATGTTAGGCAGAATCCTAAGGTGGCCCCTATCTCTGCCTGTGGCGTTACTCACTGGTATAATCCCTGCCCCTGGAATACGGGTGCAACCTGTGGTGTGATGGGATATCACTCCATTAATTAAGATCCCTAATCACCTAGGAGATTGTCCTCAGTGGGCCTGACCTAATCAGGCAGGTTCTTAAAAGAACATTTAAAGCCAAAAATAGAAGTCAGAGAGACAAGCTGCTGCTGGCCTGGAAGGAAGCGTCAGTGTGAACCGAATACGGAGGTCACGTGGCAAGGGCTGCGGGCAGCCTGTGGGGACTGAGAGCAGTCTCCTGCCAACAGGTAGCATGAAAACGGGGGCTTCAGTTTCACAGACAGACGGGACTGAATCCTGCCCACTCCCTGCCGGAGCTCTAGCCTCAAAGGAGCCCTGAGCCTTGGCTGACACCTTGGCTGCCATCTTCTGAGACCTGAGCAGAGGATCCAGGTAAGCCATGGCCAGGATCCCGACCTGTGGAAACTGAGATAACAAATCTGTGCTGTTTCCAGCCTCTCGGCTTGTTTGTAATACAGCAAGAGACAACTAATACAGGGGTCAGAGACCGGAGGGGGCTGGGGCACTAAAGTGATGCTTCCTGATCTAGGTGATGGTCACAGTGAAGCATCCATCTTATATAAAAACTGCTGTTGGAAATTTTAACCCTGATAGTGTGGCTTCTGTAAACGCTTGCTTGCTTAAATAATAAGGAAAATAAGACGACTCCCATTCCAGAGAGGCCGTAAACTATGCCCCAGACAGAGTTGTCAGTGCGGACACCAGGCCAGGCCTTGAGATATGGTCTCATGGCCCCTTCCCAGCACGCAGGCCTTCTTTCTCAGGAGGCCCAGAAGTCTCATTCTAAATTTGGGAGACAGAGGACTGGAAAAAAGTATAAATAAAGAGAGTTTCCTCCATGTTGGGGGGCCCAGAATTTGAAAGACACATTTTTCTCTGGGCCTGCACAGAATTTAATAATAAAATGTAACTCCCTTTCTCTAAGCATGGCATGGTTTTTTTCCGGTCTTCTGTAACAACAGGAGTATATTTTTAATTTGTGGAGATTTACTGTGCTTTGCACTTAGGATGGGTGCACTTTTCTCTGTGTATAATATACCTGATACAAAACAGCAATACAAAAATACAACATATTTATAAAATTACTAGAGGCTCAGTGCATGAAATTTGTGCATGGGTAGGGTCCCTAGACCTGGCCGGCAATCAGGGTCAATCTGTGGGGCTACCAGTGGGGCGATTGGGGTGGCCCCCGATGGCCCTCACTTTGGCTGGCCTGGCACTGCCCGCTCGCTGGCCCCATCCCCTGCCACCGCCACTGGTTGCCTTCCTTTGCGGGGCGACCGGCGAGGCGATCGGGGTGGCGGGGGCCCTGCTGGTACCTGCCATGGCTGGCCTGGGGGCAGCTCCTGCATTGAGTGTCTGCCCCCTTGTGGTCAGTGCGCATCATAGTGACCAGTCATTCTGCCGTTCAGTCAATTTGCATATTAGGCTTTTATTACATAGGATGATACAATCTTATGAAGAAAGTTGTATATTATTATCTCTACCTTACAGCTGAGGAAATGGAAGCCCAGAGATGGGAACCCAGGCCCACCTGTTACACTGTGCTGTGAGGTCTACCTTGTACCCTGACCCTCTAGCTGCTGGTGAGGCAATAAAAATGTCTCCTGCGTGGTACTACCACAGGAAAAATAAATAAATAAATAAATTAAATACATACATACATACATACATACATACATAAATAAATAAGAGGAGTAACTCTTTAGGATGAATCAGACATTTGAGATCTGTGGCTGATTATTCAGAGAAGCTTGATAATAATCCTGGTCATTGTCTCGGGGTGCAGTCCAGGAGCTCTGATACCTGTGACCTTTTATCGCAGTCTCAGTGCCACTCCTTCCAGGAACAGCCCGACTGAAGCTCCCGGAGATGCCGACTTTGACCCCTCCTGTCAACAAGAGAGAGTGAAAGTAGAGATAAGGGTGACAGGTAGGGGTCCACCCAAAGTGTGTTTTTTTAGGGAAAGGAACCCTTAGAGCCACAGTGTCTATAAACAAACAAAAAACCAACAACTGTCTTTTCAAGATTATTGATATAATACACAACCATTTTAATAGAATCAACTTTAGAAATTAAAAACCAGTAAACCAAAGACTCTCCAAAAATAACTGCTGTTAACTCTTGGGCATGTCTTTCTTCTTTTTTTTTTTTAAAAAAAATACATTTCATTGATTTCTCACAGAATGGAAGGGAGAGGGATAGAGAGCCAGAAACATCAATGAGAGAGAAACATCGATCAGCTGCCCCCTGCACCCCCCGTCCCCCGCAATGGGGATGTGCCCGCAACCAAGGCATATGCCCCCAACCAGAATCGAACCCGGGACCCCTGAGTCCGCAGGCCGATGCTCCATCCACTGAGCCAAACCGGCCAGGGCGGCATGTCTCTCTTTTGATTATGTTTGTGTTTTAGTGATTTTACTGTTGCTTGAACTATAAAAGCAAGTAGAAAAGTACCCAAAACAGAATTGGCTCTCCTCTTATTTATCAGAACAACAGCAAATGTATATGTAAAACCATACTCTCCAATACACTAGCCAGTAGCTACATTGATATGTGTTGTGTAAAATACACAGAGGATTTCAAAGACTTGGGGGAGTGGGAAGAATGTAAATGATAATCTTTTGGATATATTGTGTTGAGTAAAATCTTATTACTATAATAAAATTTTACCTGCAGCTCATATACTATTTCTGTTGGGGAGGCTAATGTAGCATGCTGCAGGTTGTCACAAAGATACCTATGAAGGAAAAAACTGGGAGTTTAATTTTATGGCATCATTATTTGTTTCTTAATATTTTTTTCTAATTAAAAATGTATTATCTACTTTTTTTAAAAAATCAGGAATACAAGAAAGAATAAATTAGTAAGCAAAGCTCTTCCATAATCAGAATCATTATTTTTTTTAAACATTATAGCTTATACTCTTACAAATGATATATATACATACTGTATATAGTCTGTTCTATAAACTTTTTTTGCTAAATGTATTATAGACTTCTTTTTATAATAATACATAAGTCAGTATTCTACGACATGAATGGACCATGAAATTAATGTTCTATATAATACATTTTTCATGGAAAAAAATTAAAATGTTACCTACCAGGATTCCAATAGTGCTTTAATCATTAATTCATAGGAATTTTAGGATGTTAACTCTTCAAGCAATGTGTCTAGAAATTGGTAGGTGCTCAATTACTATAATGAACTGAATTGAAGAAACATTCAATTCTATCTATCCAACCTTTATGCCAGAGGATTAGCAACCATTTCTTAGAAATATATAACCATTCTGTACTCAGGAAACATGTTTCAGTCTAAAATATACACCTCTAGGGATTTAAGACCAATAGATTAATATTCTATATTTTACAGTTCTTCATGAGATTTTTAAAAAAATATACTTTTATTGATTCCCGAGAGGAAGGGCGAGGGAGAGAGAGAGAGAAAAATCAATGATGAGAGAGAATCATTGATCAGCTGCCTTCTGTAGGCCCCCTACTGGGGATCGAGACCGCAACCGGGGCATGTGCCCTTGACCGGAATTGAACCTGGGACCCTTCAGTCCCCATGCCAACGTACTATCCGAGCCAAACTGGCCAGGGCCATGAGATTTTTTAAGAAGGTAAAATGTCACCTAGTGGAGCATAATGAAAATATTTTTAGAAGGGCTTGACTGGTTTTTCTTGGAGTTGGGGAGCAGAGGCATGGAAGAGCCCTAAGGTGAGAGGCTGTCCCTCCTGCAAAGATACAGAGTGGGCTGTGAGCCAGGACAGTGGGAGCCACCGGCACTGATAGCCTTGTTTGAGCCTCTTTAAAGAACCCGCCTCTGAAGAGAATGTAGCAGGACGTGTACTGGGAGTTGTACCCCGGAGCAGAGCACTGTCAGCCTCTTAGTTCTGGGGCGTGAGGGAGGAAGAGTCTCTAAAGAACATAACACTGCCCCAAAAGCGAAGGAGCCAGAGTTGGAGGTTTTTTGTCACCAGTTCAGTAAGACCACATGGTCCCCACCGTAAATTCTCCTTCTCCCCGCCCCAACTCTGTTCTGTCCATAAGTAGCCAAGACTGGTTAGAACTAGAGGCCCAGCAAGGTAAGAAACACAGTCATTCTACTTTCCCACCTGGGGTTACGTCTACACTCCTGGGGAGAACAGCTGGAATTGGACGAGAAATGGAAGTGGCTATTTCAATTCCTGAAAATGAGGTTGCTAATACTTGCATGTTCCCGAACACACCATGGGATCCACCCTCGGCATCGACCTGGGCAGGAGAGAAAACACAGTAGAGAAGATCTGAAGGCAGCAGTGGGGGAATGAATTTGCTTCCTCCTGTATCTCATCAAGTCTCATCAATTCAGTTAGCGGGCCAGCTTCTCCCGTGAGTGTAAGTCTTCCTCGTCGCGTAACCGGCATCCCAGCGTCTAACAACCTGAGATGACCCGACTGACACCGTAACCGCATGCGGCTGGTTAGTCTGGGATCCAGTGAAGATTCTCTACTAGAAGCAGATGGTTCTCTTTGCACTAAACAGAGACTGGCCGGGGTCAGCGCCTGGCACCTCTGGGGAGCAGTTAGAAATGCAGCATTGCAGCCCACCTCCGCCCCCCTCCCCGCAAGACCTTCCTAATGTGAATCTGTTTCCATGAGATCCCAGGTTGATTCACGTGCACATAAAGGTGTGTGAAGCATTGATTAGTGAGCTCAGGATGTTCGCATTGCTCATTTTGATTTCGGGGTTGTGGGGTGCGGAGTTGGAAGGAGCTTAGAATTATGAGAGCTGGGCCCTCGCTGTGTTACCCTGGGCAAATCATGTCCAGGACCCCACTGCTTTCTCATATTGTCTAATTAGATGAAAGGAAGGGCCCATCTGGTTCTGACGTCCTATAATTCTCAGAATCTTTGCTGAAGCAAAAGAAAAAATAAAGCCCAGTTGAAATGTAATAAACACGGTAATGAATTGACTAAAGGGCCCTGCGGCTTCACCATGCCCTTGTGTAGCTTTGGGGAGGGTATTGTCCATGCATCCAAGCTCATCCCACAGCTCTGGTGTCAGCCCAGATGAAAAGTAATTTCCTGCTTAATAACAATTACCCTTTCTTCACTGCGGAGGATGCATAT
The DNA here is from genome assembly GCF_963259705.1 of Myotis daubentonii. Classification (NCBI taxonomy): domain Eukaryota; kingdom Metazoa; phylum Chordata; class Mammalia; order Chiroptera; family Vespertilionidae; genus Myotis; species Myotis daubentonii. The sequence continues at coordinate 7,445,842 of NC_081853.1, read as the reverse complement.
TTTATGGAAAAAGGAGATCATTACTAAAACAAAATGATATTTAGAGCAGCAGGCTGCTAGGAACTCCTGAATCGTTTATATTGGAATGATTAGTAAATTCTTTATTTGAAAAACAGTTAACCAGGATTATTTTGGTATGCAAGGATTTTTTTTTTTTTTTGAAGGGAAAAGAGATAACTCTGTTGAAAAACACAAGAAAAACCACACATACTCAGCAAGCTCATACTTGGCCTTCTGAACGCAAGCCATGTGTTGGTGGAGAGAAAGGACAATACTGAGACCAGTGCTCAGGGATATGCTCAGGAGCTTCCTCGACGCACTGTGTCAGCCCGGCCACGTTTCTTTCCCGCTGGCTCAGTTCTGTTATCTTAAAAGTGATCGGATCGGGCTATGCCACCCTGCATGTTCATTGCTGCTCCTTATAGAGCTCACCTGGGACTTGGGCTGAGAAAAACAACAGGACCTCTCACAAGCTCAGTGGGAAGAAACTGATCAATGAGTAATGCCTGCTCTGAGCAAGCGAACAAGGAATGACCAAGTAGTTCCATTTGTTTGCAAATTCCTGAGCTAGAGGATCTCTGACGACATTGGCTATTAAATATTTCCTCCTGCAAACATTTATAAAATTGATTTTAGAAAGAGGAGGAAAGATAGGGAGAAATGTCGATGTGAAAGAGAACCATCGATCAGTTGCCTTCCGAATGTGTATGGGACAATGCTCCAACCAACTGAGCCACACTGGCCAGGGCTCAAAGGGTCTTATTATGGGGTAAGCTGAGAGAGACATAGACTGATTACTAGGTTTACTATTGCTATTTTGGAGTCTTTTAAAAGCTTGAAGTATGCATTTATTTTCGTGGTCTTGATAACAACATGCAGGACAAGCTCTGAGGAAAAGAAAACTGTGCCTGGATTTAAAAGAAATTCCGTGTGAGATGTCTGACAGGTTGGCAGTGATTTATGAAAGGATTCCTCTGTTTGGTCAGAACATAGATTGCTGTTCCACTCGGACCCTTTATCTGAAACAGATGCCCAATCCCTAAATCAGGCACGCCGCCGTGAGGAGGGTGGCATTTTTGTGTAAATTGTTGTGGATCTGGGAAGTGATATTGTAGATGAACACATTGTTATTGGCATAGAAGTCATTTCACCAGTCATCTGTCTGGGTGATTTCCCCCATTCTCCAGGGATGGCTTGGTCATGAGGAAAGAGTGGACCATTCTGTGGAGAAACCTGGTTTGACGGGATGGGGGAGTGGCTCCTTCCCAGCCCATTGAACTAGCACCACTGGGCTTCAGTTTCACATGTAAATCCCTAAAAGGAAGCTGGATTAAAGTATCCTATAGAGCTCACAGAGGGAATACATTCTGTTTCCCTGTTCCCCTTTAGGTCATTGAGCTCTTAATTCAGTGGTCAACTTTCTATTTCCCATTTTAAAAATGAAAATGTCACTGTTTTCATCAGTGCTTGGTTCTTTGATAGTTTTTGATAGTCTGCTAATGATCATCCTCTTTGTACTGGAAAGCAGCAAGCTCATTCCTTTATTCGTTGGTTCAGTAAAAAGTATGCATTGAATTCCCTGGTTGAGAGTAGGACACACGGCTAGCTCCCTGGTTACAGTGGTCATAGGCCATGCCCTGTCCTCAAGGTTTATAACCCAGCATGACACCAGAAATATGTTCAAAACGAAAGGTGTTTTTTTATTATTTTATTTTGCACTAAAACAAAAACACAGACTTTATTGAGGCACAGATACACTTCCCAGCAAGGAAGGGAAGGGTTTACAGTGCCCAGAACAACTGGTTCCTGTGTGCTTCTCACAGGAAGGTGGGAAGTGGGTGGGGACTGGCTGCAGCATTAAGGCCCAAGCAGCTCCCCAATGAGGAGCTAGGCAGGAAGAGAGGGGAGAGAGGCCTTAGAGGAGGAAGAGAGGAGGAAACAGAAGGGTCCTGAGGAAGGGGAAGGAGGAGGAGGAGGAGGAGGAGGAGGGGTGGGGAGGGGAAGAAAGCCTTGCGGGAGGACGTGGCAGTGTAGGAAGGTGCTGGCCTCAGCTCGCGTACAGGGCTGACCAGCAGACCTCCCTGCACTGGGTGTGCCCAGCTGGGCCTGCTCCAGAGGAAGAAGTTGCCGCGGGACGAGGGGTCCGTGGAAGGACTCCGGGCCTGGAACACATGTACACGTGGTGGCCTTGGTTGGGTCCTGGCTTCTTCACAGTTCATGTCACACATGGCTCCCTGTGGCCCCTGCAGAGGGTCATGGGCAGGGGGCCCCCAGCACAGACTTCCAGAGTGAGGTCCTTGCCTCCTTCTCACCCTAGACCCCTGAAACCTTGGCCTGCCCCTCCACCCCTTTGCCCACCACCTCATCTTCTGGGGTGCTTGGAGTCACAGGGCACACAGGCTAGGAAGCTCCAAATTGGGAGGAGCTTGGGGATGGCTGGAGGGTGGCTGGAAGTAGCTCATCGGTTTTTGGCCTCTGCTGGAGCCAGCCTGACTAGGCGGAGGCCTGGTCGAGCGCACATGGGCTTTGTTTTGGCGCATCTGTCCCTGGATTTATTGCCGAGCTCAGCGCTGACTGCTTGGGCACCGGCTCTTGTTGGGGATGAACTGAAGTTCAGGACCTCGATCTGGGTGCCTGACAACTCAGGGAGGAAGCTGGGGCAAAGAGGTGGGCCCTGTTTTGCTGGCACAGAGATGTCGACACACTCAAAGCTGCACCCACGGGGCAATGGTCAGAGCCCATCACCTCCGGCAGCAGGAAGGAGGCCTGGGAGGCGTCTAGGACCAGGTCCCGTCCCCAGCACACAGGTAATCGGGAGCCATAGTTCTGATGGCGGGCGCCGATGACTATCGACCAGCAGGTGAAGGCCCCTCCTGCTGTGGGTGGAGGCAGCCGTAGGTATCAATAGAGGCCTGTGTGGGACCCAGCCTGGCAGTCCAGGTTACTGAGCAGGCCGGCATCCACTTGCATCCTGGGTCCTCCTGAAGGCATTCCTGGGGAAGGGGTGGGGCGAAGGGAGAGGCAGAGCTAGATGCCCGGAACAGGAAGGGACTGAGACCAGCTGCTTCATTTTAGCCAAGAAAATGTGTTTGCTCCAAAAACTACAGCTCAAGGTCACACAGCCCAACCCTGGCAGAGCTGGATTCCGTGTCCATCCTTCCTGCTTTGTTGTTTGTGTAATCAAAGCAGTTCTTAGAATTGCTCCCCAAGAGAATGGGAAAGAGGAAGCTAAAGGTGGCTGCCTCTAGAAAGCAGGGCTGGGGCTGGGATTAGGAAGACTGCTGGCACTATTTGGCTTATCTTGTGTCAAAGTCCTCACCGCCCATGCCACTCATTCAATGCAACAAGTGTTCAAAGAACACTGATGACATGCCAGATAGGATGCTAGGGACAACGCGGGGACCTGCGCTCGCTCTTGGGATCAGTGAGACTTCTAGGAAATGATCTGGAGCTGAAACGTAAGGGCTGAGCCGCAGTAACCCAGGCAGAGGCTGTGATGGGCCTGTGGAGGGAGGAGATCCCGAGGGGAGGCCAAACGGGGGGCCAGAGTAGCAGCAGGAGATGACCACTGTAGTTTGTGCAAGGAGATGATGGCCGCTTAGACTAGGGGAGCACCAGAGGAGACAGAGAAAAATGGAATGCAGAGGTGATGTGGAGCTGGGCTCTACACTACTTGCTGAGCAATTGAATGTGGGAAAGGAGGGGAGGGGAGGAAGGACAACACTAACAATTCCCCGGCTCTGGGAGGAGCAGCCCAGAGGATGATGGTGCCATTTGGGGAGATGAGAAGCCTAGAAAAGCCGGTCTTGTGGGAAGTGGGCACATCCTGCTACTCTGGACAGTGTTTGTCATGTGACCAGGGACTGTCAGTTCTCTTTCCTGGAAGAAAGAAGGTAGGAGGTGCACGTATCTAGGAGAGCGCTGGACTAAGGAGAGAAGGCATAATGGTCCATGACACTGTCCCCGGAAGCAGAAAGAACCGTCTGAATGAATGTCTGCTGAGGAATAAGGTTGGGGGGGAAAGAAGGCTCATACTTTGCAGTGTACACCCGCTTCTCCACCACCGTTATCTCATTTCTGCTCATTTTCTAGGTGGGAGTTTCCATGGCTCTTCTGCAAACTAATCAAGGGATCTTCCTAGAGGCCCTTCTTGAGCCAAGCCCAGCTGAGCTGAGCTGTGCCAGCATAAGTTACTGACACCCCCAGCCGCCCCCCCCCCCCACCCGCCAGGAGGGGAACTGGCCTGCAGGGCAGTGGCTCTCAAACCTGACTGTACAATAAAATCAGCCTGGGAGCTTTTGAAATGTACTGCTACCCTGGCCTACACTCAACAGTTTCTGATTTAATTGGTCAAGGTATTGATATTTTTGCAAAAGCTCCTTGTTCTAATGTGCTGTTGGGTTTTGAGAACCAATTGCCTAGAAGGACTCAGAAATGAGAGGTTCATGCAAGCAAAAAGACAGAAGGGAGGGGATGCCCACCAATTCAGGGTATGATGAGGAAAGCCAAAATCAGAATTACTTTTCAATGGCAGAGAGAAGATGACCTGGCAAGAGTGGACCGTGTGTAGGGGGACTGAGGACTAAAACAGAGGCTGGGGACAGACCAGAAAGAGCCTTGAAAGCCAGGCCTGGAAAGCCAGAGGTCAGAGGGAGGCATTGAAGGTTCCTGAGCAGGAGACATAGTGAATTAGGAAGTGATCAAGGCAATGTGATGTTCAAGGCGCATGAAATCTGGCTCCCGAAGCAGCCCACCTCCTGCCCCTCACCTCCCTTCCCAGGTCACCCCTAATAAGAACAGGACTTGCAGCTCTCTCTGCACATCAGGCGAATTCTCCACCTGCAGCCTTTTCTCATGCTAGAGGGCTTTGCTCCCCTCGCCCCAAAGCTCTACTCCACTCACCTTTGAAGATTCCCACAGTCCAGATGCCTCTCCTGAAGTCCATGGGCCCAGGAGTGCCACTTCTGACTCCCCAGCTGCCGGGGCTACCACCTCTGCCTCAGCCCTGAAGACACCATTCTATGAGGGGCTGTCATGTGTCCGTAGCCCACCATGCAGAGAGCTCTGAGGGGCCAAGAGCCAGAACTGGTGGTGACTGGTCCCCAGTCTGTGACTCAAGGCCAAGCCAAAGGTAGGGGCAGTGACGTCCATTGAATGAATAACCAATCCTCAGTGCATTGAGAATAGTATTTCCTACTAAGCTCTGTTTCTCCATGAAGGAAGCTGCGCCTGGGCAAACAAACAAACAAACAAACAACAAAACAGCATTGGTTGGGTGGCTGAGCCAAACCACAGTCAGGAGTGAGGTCAGGGGCCTAGCAGAGCCTTGCCAGGTCACCTGCATCCCAGTGATCAATGGGGCAGGGACTGTGTTCAGGTCCCCAGAATGATCACATGGGGCTGTGTTCAGGACACATAGAATGATCACCTGGGGCTGTGTTCAGATCACATAGAATGATCACATGGGGCTGTGTTCAGATCACATAGAATGATCACATGGGGGCTGTGTTCAGGTCCCCAGAATGGTCATGTGGCTGCAAGCCGCTGAAGGGCTTTGGCCAGGATCGCAGCAAGCAATGGATGGACACCTTAAAGGCCAGCCTCTCGGCTTCCCGGGCCGGGGTGGGGACAGTACACATGGACTAGGGTCAAGATCTTCCCTTCCCTTTCCATGTGCAGATCTTGTGTGGCTGAGGAGGGTCCAACCCTCAGTATCCAGAGCCCGAAGCTCCTCTTGTTTCCATAGCAACTCATGTCCCCCTGCTGAGTGGCAAGTAGACACTCAGGCCTAATTCAGCAGCCATGGGGGTAGTTGTGCTGTCCTTACCCCAATAGCCGCTATGCTTGAGTCTGAAGCTGAAATAGGAGGTGTAGGCTGGGCTCTGTACCTGGTCACCTTGCTGTCCCAATGGCCGTGCCCAGCGTGCCCAAAATGCGAGCAGTGGTCTGGCAGTACAGCGTTGGCTCTGGACCGCACTAATGGTCCAGCTCACCCCACGCAGCACCTGGAGGGCAAACTGCTGGTGCCTCGCACCCCAGAGCCCAGAGACAAGGGGCGCTCCAAGCCGCAGGGCCTGGCGTCCTGCGCACTTGCACGGGCGTTCTCTGAGATTCATGCATTTTAGACGATGTTAAATATTCTCTTTATTTTGATTGTGGTATTTGAGTTGGTCATATATTCAGATGATTCAGAAATAAAAAAAAGTTTTATTCTAACTCCTGACCCCACCTACCCAATTTCCCACCTTCAGCCTCTTATAAAAAACCACTCTTGTTGTCTGTATAGCCTTCTAGCATTAATTTTTGTGCAGATATAAACAAACATAAATATATTCCCTTTTTAAGTTTTTAAAAAAATCTTTATTGTTGAAAGTATTACATAGGTCGTCCTTTTTCCCCATTAACCTCTTCCAGCCTGCTCCTGTCCCCCACTGTCCCCCCTCCCCAGGCCCTCACCACCCCATTGTCCATGTCCATGGATTATGCATATATGCATACAAATTCATTGGTTGATCTCTTCCTACCCACCTTCCCCAGCCTTCCCTCTGAGGTTCAACAGTCTGTTCATGCTTCTATGACTCTGGGTCTATTTTTGATCATCAGTTTATTTGGTTCATTAGATTCCACATATTAGTGAGATTATGTGATACTTCTCTTTCTCCAACTGGCTTATTTCTCTTAGCATAATACGCTCCAGGTCCATCCATGCTGTTGCAAATGGTAAGAGTTCTTTCTTTTTTAATGCCCCATAGTATTCCATTGTGTAGATGCACCACAGCTTTTTTATGCACTTACCTGCTGATGGGCACTTAGGCTGTTTCCAAATCTTAGCTATTGTAAATTGCGCTATGAACATAGGGGTGCCTATATCCTTTCTGATCGGTGTTTCTGTTTTTTTAGGATACATTCCTAGAAGTGGGATCACTGGGTCAAATGGGAGTTCCATTTTTAATTTTTTGAGGAAACTCCATACTTTTTTCCATCATAAATATATTCTTATCCCCCCCTTTTACATAGAAATTGGGGTACTGTATGGATTATTTTTGCATCCTGCCATTTTCATGTGCTAGCTGTCCTGAGATATTTTCACAGGGCGTGGAGAACTGCATTCTCTTTTTCACAGCTGTGTACTATTGTGTGAATACACCATGGTTTATTTATCCGCCCCTCTCCACATGGACACGGGTGTTTCCGGCCTCTCGCTCACCCATGCGCACCACTCTGCAAACAGTAATGGGATTTACCTGTCACTTGACTTCATGCTGGTTTAAGTGTAGCTGTAAAAAAAATTCTCAGGGGTGAAATTGCTGAGTTAAAAAGTAAATGCATTTTTAATTTTGATAGGATTTGCCAACGAGCTCCCCAAAGGATCGTACCATTTTGCTTTCTTGGCAGCAATTCATGAAAGAGCTGACTTCCGCTCTTTATTACAGAACATGTTGTAAAATTTTTGGACTGGATTTTTGCCAACTTGATAGGTGAAAAATGATATCCTTACATAGTGTTGACTTGCATTATTCTTATTATAAGTGAGCTCAAACATCCTTTCATATGGGTAAGAGACCTACTTATTTTTCTGTGACCTGTTACTATTTCTTGATGATATTTCTATTGCTTTTTTGATATTATTTTCTACACAGTGGAAACTTTACTCTCATTTATGAACATTTATTCTAAGGATCTGAGCTAAGTCCTTTCAATAGGTGCATTTGTTTAAACCTTACAGCAAGCCTAAGAGTCGGGTATGGCCACCCAACTCATTAAAACAATGAGACAACTGAGATTCAGAGCACTTAGGTAACTAACTGTAGGCCACACAGCCAGTAAGAGGCAAAACTGATGTTCTGATGTAAGGTTGTCTTATTCCTAACATCTTTCTTCTTAATCGCCAACATCACTGTTTTTCATAGGCAGAGACCAGAATGGATGAATTCAGAGTGGCTTTCATGTCCCAAGCAAATATGACAGAGCAGGGTTTGCTGAGAGCATGCTGGGTGGCCGCGGAGGCCCCGCTGAGATTAGAAACATGTCCTGCCTAATCTGCCCAGTGACTAATCCACAGGAGATTGACTGCACATCCCCTAGGAAAGCTTCCCACCGGGCAGCTAAAGCCAAGAGGAAACAGTAATGACAAGTGGCTGAAACTACACCGGAGAAGGACGACACTGAGTCAGGCATCAAAGACTGTGTGTGGCCACTGGGAGCCAACACAGAACCAAACTTTACCCCATAGTGCACTGGTTCTCAACCTTCCTAATGCAGACCCTTTAATACAGTTCCTCATGTTGTGGTGACCCCCAATTTCATTGTTACAAATTGAACATAATTAAAGCATAGTGATTAATCACAAAAACAGTATGTAATTATATATGTGTTTTCCAATGGTCTTTGGCGATCCCTGTGAAAGGGTCATTCAATCCCCAAAGGGGTCGCGACCCACAGGTTGAGAACCGCTGCTAGTGGCTTCCCATTAGGAGCCCAGAAAAACATTAAGTATTGCTGCTCCTTTTGCTCCTGCCATCTCACCTGGTTCTTCCTCAAACAGCGTGGCCCGCACTCAGAGCTCAGTTCTTGGGAAGGGTCGTTCCCCGTCTCAGCTGTCATCTCTGTTTAAAGTTGCTTGTGCTGTGGATGAAAAATAGAGCTGGCCCCAAAGAGAAAAAGAGTTAAAACTGTGGCTCGTTTTTGGCGTTTGACAAATCTGCAAGATTCGATGCAAGTGCATTACCAGATGATTAAGACCCTGGGTTTCCCCTCAGAGAGTGTGAGGACAGACTCCCCGAGTAATGGAACCGCGGCCGTTTCCTGCCAGTGCAAAAGTATAGCCAAGATGCCCTTCGCACGCTTTGCACCAGTTGTGCTCTAAAAGCCATCTTCCTCGCAGCAGGCCTCCCGTTTTCTTTCACTTTAGTTTATTGTGACTCAGTAAAGTAGTAAAGCAAGCGAGGGAGCAGGCGTGTTCACGAGCGTGTGCTAACAAGGTCAGGGTGGTGCCTCCTGATCGCCCACAGGAGGGGAGGGCAAGCGGGCTTGGTGTTGCTGAGCATTTGATGAAAGTTTCCATTAGGACACCGACGTTCAGCATTTCCCTTGGATGCAGATGTTCAGAGGCAGAAAAACTCCTGGAAATGGGTTTTCAGCATTGACGGCATAGGGGAGCTGGTGCGTGTAACCAGGAACCTTTCTGAGCTGTAGCCACACCACGGAGCAGAGCGTGGCAAACTTTTCTGTAAAGGGCAGATGGTAAGCAACACAGCTTTAAGGTTTCTGTCACAAGCACTCACCTCTGTTATCCATCATAGTGCACAAGTCGACATAGCCAACACATAAATGAATGGGAATGGCTTTGTGCCAATAAAACTTTATTTGAAAACATAACAGGCAGTGGACAGGATATGGCCAGAGCCATGCAGCAAAACATGAGTGCCTTCCTCCCGGGGTAGGAAATCCTGCTCTGGGCAGTGCCCTCTATACAAATTTCTGAATATGGTTGCCTCCAGCCACAAAAAGAACTAGACACCACCAAAAGGACCATGGGGTGAGTTTTCCTCCAATTCTTTATTTTCATCGTTCTCCTTGCTCTTGTCTCCTTCTATTTTTTATTATTTTTTAATCTTCACCCAAGGATATTTTTCCATTGATTTTCAGATAGAGTGGAAGGAAGGAGGGAGGGAGGAGGAAAGGACAGAGCTAGAGAGAGAAACACTGACGCAAGAGAGAGACATCCATTGGCTGGGGATCAAACTCACAACTGAGGTACAGGCCCTTGGGAATCGAACCTACGACCCTTCAGTCCACAGGCTGATGCTCTAACTACTGAGAAACTGGCCAGGGCTTGTCTCCTTTTAGTCATAAGCCATTTATGTAATACTTTTTCTATCATGTGTCATGGGTCTCTGCTCTTTTCAGTTCTCTTTCTCAGCATTCCGGCTGACCCTGGAGACATTGGGGGAAGAGTGGGTTCAGGGCTCATTCACACTTGGGTTAAATCTTGGCTCAACCACTTATTTAAGAAGCTGCTTGACTACTGGGATTGTGCTTGTTCATCTTTTGAATGAGGCTTGAGGTAGATATTCCATAAAGTTACGATGATGTTTATGAGTCGGAATGAAGCTTCACAAGTTACTATTCGATAAGTACTGAAAAATATACAAAATAAGTCTAAATGGTTACTACTAGTTAGTAGTCTCTGGCATTCTCTCTACTTTTATGAGTTTCCCCCCCAGACTTCCATATTTGATAAGGTTGGAAGCAGAGAAGTCCTCTGATGGGAACACATAATTGTTTTGGGCACTGTTAAGCTTGGCTCTGAGTGACAAAACACAAGATAACAGTGGTTAGACCAGAGAAGCTGGGCAGCATGGTGCCTGGATGGAGACCCCTTCCATCCTGCACCTCTCATATCCACATTTTGTCCAAAGTGGCTGCTCTGGCTCTGGGGCAGGTAAACAATTAGAAAGGTCAGGCAGAAAGGGCGAGGAGCAGGAGACTTTGCCAAATCAGCCGGTGGCTCCCACAGATGCTCTCTGACACATAAACCTGCTTTACCTTCCACAGTCACCGCAGTCTCCTTGTGTCTTTGTTTACTTGCTTATTGTCTGTTTCCTTCAATAGAATATAAGCTTCAGGAGTTCAGGGCTTTGTTTTATTTGCACTGTTTCCCTCAAACCGGATACAAGGGCCGGCATGTTGAGGCGCACACCAAGAGTGTTCAGAGTGAATTCCAGAGTAAAGTCATTTCACATGGTCACACTGAAAGAATTAACTCTGTATCCTTTAGAGTGCTCAGTGCACAGTAGATTCTCAGTACAAATACCTGGTGAACACTGGAACAATGAGCAGAATATTAGTCAGCTTGGATTAGTGCCAGGAAACAATAATAATGAACTATAATTACATGCTAAAGAATATGCAAAGTGTTTTACATCCTTTACCTCATTTACCCTTCTACAACCCAAGGATAATAGTTGATAGCAATACTAGAAGCCCGGTGCACGAAATTCATACATAACAGAGTAACCATACATAGGTAGGGTCCCTAGACCTGGCCGGCGATTAGAGCTGATCTATGGAAAGAACAGGGGAGTGATCAGGGCCCCCGTTTGCACCTGCCTTGGTTGGCCTGGTGCCACCTGCTTGCCGGTCCCACCCCCAACCACCAACGCTGGTTGGGGCCTTCAGGCTGGGGAAGCTCCTGGGCGTCTGCTCTCTGGGGGACAGTGTGCGTCGTAGTGACTGGTCATTCCACCATTTGGTTGATTTGTATATTAAGGGTTTTATATAAATAGATTATTACTAGTAGTAGCAGTACTAGTACTAGTTGTAGCAGTACTAGTGGTAGCAGTTCTAGTGGTAGTACAACCCAAACCAAGCTTCGCCTGCCTGCTATCATGAAAGTCAAATGCCTGAGACAGATGCTGGTGAAAAAGGAGAGAGGTTTATTTAAGTGTCGGTTACCTGAGAAGATGGGAGATTCTTGTTGCAAAGCCCATCTCCCCTCTCAGTGCAGGCAGAGGTTTTATAAGAGGCAGAAGGAAACCAGAACAAAGAAATCTAGGGGAGGGGGTTGAAAAGGCTATCTATGTGCAGACCAGCTCAGTCCATTTCAATAAGGACTTCTAAATTGGTCAAGTGATGGTATGGTGTGCATCATACTGGTCTTCATTATCCTGCTTCTACCGTTAAAGGTCAGCAAATCTCCTGAAATTGGGATGACTGAAGGTCGAAGTCTGCATCTTCTGAGCTAGTTCTTAGGATTGTTATACAAACATGCTGTTTATCTACAAGTTACATATTAGTCAGAGATAGCATTTAGAGAAACAATGACAAAAGAAAGGTGGGATGGGTTACAGTAGTGGCAGCAGTGCTAGTGGTAGCAGTACTAGTGATAGTAGCAGTACTAGTGGAAGTATTAGCGGCAATAGTAGTGGTAATAGTAATAGCAGTACTAGTGGTAGGACTAGAATTAGTAGCAGTGGTAGTAGTAGCAGCACTAGTGGTAGTAGCAGTAGCAGTAGTAGTGGTAGCTTTAGCAGTATTAGTGGTAGAATTCACAGTACTAGTGGTAGTAGCAGCAGTATAAGTGGTAGTAGCAGCACTAGTGGTAGTAGCAGTAGCAGTACTAGTGATAGCTGTAGCAGTATGAGTGGTAAAATTAGCAGTACTAGTGGGAGTAGCAGCAGTAGCAGCAACAGTCATCTCATTTTAATGATAAGAAAACTAGACTTCAGGGAACTTAAATAACTCGCTCAAAGTCATACCACTGAAAGAACGGTAAAACCAGGCCTTGACTGACCCAGGTGTATCAGATTTTAAGGTCGGTAGTCTTAAACACCAGACTGTATTGCCCACAAAGGACCCTACTAAACGAGGTGGATAGATTGAGGTGATTTCAGGATTCTTGCACTAATTAGAATAAGAGATGTTTGAGGTGCAGTAGCCCAGTCTTTCATATGCGTGGCAAAGACATACAAAGCAGCACTCTGTGAAGGAATTACTTTGTCATCGCCCATTGACTTGACAGTGAGTCTGTCTGAACTTGCTCTATTATTTTATTATGATTAGTGATAGGCATTCAACTCGAATTCAAAGGAAAGTTAATGAAGTGAAGTTTAATAGTTAGCAAAGGAAGAAAAATAAATCAAGCTGGTAGGAAGCTAAACTTAAAGACTTTTTCCAAATGTTTGAAATCACATTTCTTTATAAAGAGCTAAGTGCCTGAACTTTTCTTTAATTAGTTAATTTGGGGGGATATCGTGCAGATAAAAATTATGAAATCATGACCATAGGACAGGTTGAACAACTATAACCATAAAGTGATTTGGAATTCATTTTTTAAAAAAATACAAGTCAAAATACTCCTGTTGGAGGCAGTGTGGGGTATCAGGAGATGTCTGGGACCTAGAAGCAGATACCTCAAACTGAAATGCTGGCTTTGCCACTCCCTGCCTGCGTTGTCAATGTCTCCGCACGTCTCTGAGACTTGGTGTCCTCAATTTAAACAAAAGGGGGGGGTGGTAGGTGGGTTCTAAAATCTCCTCCACTGTTCTGTCATGAAAAATCAAAGAAAAAAATCACTTCACACAGTGTCTGCCCATTATAGGCGCCCTTGAAAAGCTGACTTGGGCTGGGAAACTGCAATATTCCTGATAGCACCATGATGATACATAGCACGTTTCTGGGCTTTTATTAGGAGGCTAGCCAATGCAAATCACTGAGCTCGTTCATTAGTTTTTCTTGGTCAAAGTTGATCTGGTTCTTTTTCTAAATACTTTTTAAAAATCGAGGAGCCCTGGCCGGTGTGGCTCCGTTGGTTGAGCATTATCCCATGCACTAAGAGGACTCTGGTTCAGTTCCCAGTAGGGGCACATGCCCAGGTTGTGGGCTGGATCCCCAGTAGGGGGTATGCAGGAGGCAGTTAATCGATGTTTCTCTCTCTCCCTCCCTTCCCCCTCCTTTCTCTCTAAAAAATCAATAAAAACATTGAAATAAATAATTTTTAAAAATTGAGGAATTGCATACCTACAGCAAAGTTTATAATCTTAAAAACAATGCTCAGTGAAATTTAGGAAATGTGTATGTAGCCATGTACCCCAAGCTAGATCAAATAGAGACTATTTCCCAGGTTTCTTCATAACCCTCCCAACTGGTACCCAAGGGGAACCAGTATTCTTTTCTGTTTTTTGTAACTTTTCATTTTTAAATAATATCAGTCTTACCAAAAAGCTGAAAAAGTTGAAAAAGAATTTCTGCTTACCAACTTCACCCACTTTTCCTAAGTGTTAACATATCCTCTCATCACAGAACAATTGTCAAAACCCGGATATGAACATTGATACAATACTATTAACTAGTCTATAGACCTTATCTCAGTTATTCACCAATGTTCTTTTTCTGGCTCAGGATCCAAGCCAGGTTCACACACTGTATCCTGTTGTCGTATCTCTTTAGTCTTCCTCAACTTGGGACAGTTCCTCTGTCTTTCCTGTCCCCCATGACATTTTAAGAGGCTGGTCCATTGTTGTGTGTCATGTTCCTCAGTTTAGGTTGTGTGACGCTCCCTCACGATTTTTGACAAGGTCATGCATTTTTGACAAGAATGCTACAGAGTGATCTTATGTCCTTCTTTGTGCTACCTGTCTGCAGACACGTGGTAATTCGTGATATTAGCCTTGAGCACATGATAAAGGGCTGTCTGCCAGATTTCCTCAATTGTAAAGCTATTATTTTCTCCCTTCAAATTAATAAATATCTTGCTGGGAGATATTTTGAGACCATGCCAATACCTTGTTACTCATCATGTATTTTCCTGCTTATTTTAGCATCTATTGTTACTGTATGACAAAGGTGGTTTTCTATTTTTATCATCCCTTCTACATTATGAATTGGAATTCTGCTATAAAGAAGAGGGGTCCTTTCTGCATTTATTTCTTTATTTAACTATTAATATCAGCCTGTATACTCATGGAGATTTACTCTATTCTACGTGTTACAATGCATGACTACCAGTAGTTCTTTTACTGCTCAAACTGCCCCTGCTTGGCCATTGGAATGCCTTCGTGCTGGCTCCTGTGTCCTTCACACAGGCCCCCTCACCTTGTGAGCAGTTTCTTGCTTTCTGGAACCATAAGAAGTTCAAGCTCATCCTGTGCTTCCCAGCTTCAGCCTTGGAATCAACCATTTCTTCAAGAAGTCCTGGTTCTTTATTGGGGAGCTACATACTCTCATTGCCACTGGCCCATCACTGTTTTCTTTCTTTTCTCTTTTTTGAAATTACAGTTGACTCACAATATTGTATTAGTTCCAGGTGTACAGCATAGTGATTAGACAATTTGTATAACTTAAAAAGTGTTCTCCCAGGTAACTCTAGTAGCCACCTGATATGTGCATCGTTATTACAGTACTAGTGGCTTGATGCACGAAATTCGTGCAAGGGGCTCAGCCCTCGCAGCCACGGCCTGAGCAGCCCTGGCTTCGTCCAGAAGGTCATCCAGAAGGACGTCTGGTCTAATTAGCATTTTATGCTTTTATTATTATAGAATATTGACTGTATTCCCTGTGCTGTCCTTTTGTCATTGTTTTCATCGCTCTGGATCCTCTGAGCAAAACACTAGGAAATAGATATGTGTATACTAACACACATCTACATCTGTCTGTATGTATGGCTGTGTGTGTGTGTGTGTGTGTGTATAAGTGTAATGCACATCATGGTTTCCTACTGATACCTCTAATGTCAATCCAACACCACAGGATTTATTCTATTCTTTCTCCTTTTCTTATTTATATCTCTTTTCTCTGTCAGTGAGAAACCCATATCTCATCAATAATATATTCACTAACTTGCTCAGTCCTTGAAGACATATATGATAGCCTCAGAATTGCTAATCCATACACATGTTTAAAACAGTTTTTTAGTGTTATAACATAGAGCAAACACTGTTTTCCTGAGTTACTTCAAAAGTTGTTGCACCGCTCACCTGCAGTCATTCTGTTACTCAGGTGTAACACAGGTTCATTTGTTACTATTTCTATTCTGTTTGGCTTCCCCCTTGTCCTGGTTGATTTCAATTATGCGTTTATGTTTTTGAGAATGCAAACATAAACACGGTTCTAAACTCCAGCATCCTGCTCAAGGTCACTCTCCCCACCTCTCTTCCACCTCAAACCCATTTCTCCATCTTTCCGGCCCATTCCCATCTTCTCCTTTGGGGTGCCATACTCATTAGTTTCCATTTTTCCTATCCTGTGTTTCTTCCTTTTAAAAATAAATATATTTTTTAGACCTCAAAGTGAAGGCCTTAACAAGAGATAAGGAAGGCCACTTCATAATACTAAAGGGATCAATACAACAAGAAGATATAACCCTGGTAAACATATATGCACCCAATGTAGGAGCACCCAAATTCATAAAAAAACTCCTGGAAGATATCAAAGGAGAGATCGACAACAATACAATCATAGTAGGGGACTTTAATACACCATTGACAGCACTGGATAAGTCCTATAGACAAACAACCAGCAAAGATACAGCAATCCTAAATGACTCACTAGATCAGATGGACTTAATAGACATCTTCAGAACACTTCACCCCAAAGCCAGAGAATATACGTTCTTCTCAGGTGCTCATGGGACATCTTCAAAAATAGACCACATATTGGGTCACAAGCAAAGTATCCCCAAATTCAAGAAGATTGAAATCATAAAAAGCGTCTTCGCAGACCATGATGGCATAATATTAGAAATAAACTACAATAAAAACAACCCAAAATACTCAAACACCTGGAAGCTGAATAGCATGCTATTAAATATTGATTGGGTTACCAATGAGATCAAAGAAGAAATTAAAAACATCCTGGAAACTAATGACAATGAAAACACAACAATCCAAAACCTATGGGACACATTGAAAGCAGTCCTGAGAGGGAAGTTTATAGCTCTACAGGCCTATCTCAAAAAACAAGAAAAAATGGTAGTAAATCATCTAACTCTACAACTCAAAGAATTAGAAAGAGAGCAACAAGAAAACCCCAGAGTGAGCAGAAGGAAGGAGATAATAAAGATTAGAACAGAAATAAATGACATAGAGACCAAAAAAACAATACAGAAAATCAATGAAACCAAGAGCTGGTTCTTTGAAAGGATAAACAAGATTGATGAACCTCTAGCCAGACTCACCAAGAAGCAGAGAGAGAGGACCCAAATAAATAAAATCAGAAACGATAGAGGTGAAATAACAACAGACCCCACAGAAATAAAAATAATTGTTAAAAAATACTATGGACAGCTTTACTCCAACAAACTAGACAACCTGGAGGAAATGGACAAATTCCTAGAAAAATACAACATTCCAAAACTCAATCAGGAAGAATCTAAAAATCTCAACAGGCCAATAACTATGGAAGAAATTGAAGCAGTCATCAAAAAGCTTCCATCAAACAAAAGCCCAGGACCAGATGGCTTCACAGGGGAGTTTTACCAAACATTCAAGGAAGAACTAAAACCTATCCTCCTCAGACTACTACAAAAAATTCAAGAGGAAGGAATACTTCCAAGCTCATTCTATGAAGCCAGCATCACCCTAATACCAAAACCAGGTAAAGACAACACAATGAAAGAGAATTACAGGCCAATATCCCTCATGAACATAGATGCCAAAATCCTCAACAAAATCTTAGCATATCGGATCCAGCAGTACATCAGAAAGATCATACACCATGACCAAGTAGGATTTATCCCAGGGATGCAAGGATGGTACAATATCCGCAAATCAATAAACGTGATACATCACATAAACAAACTGAAAGAAAAAAACCACATAGTCATATCAATTGATGCAGAAAAAGCATTTGACAAAATTCAACACCCATTTTTGATAAAAACTCTCAGCAAGGTGGGAGTAGAAGGATCATACCTCAACATAATAAAAGCCATATATGACAGGCCCACAGCCAACATTATACTCAACGGACAAAAACTAACACCATTTCCCCTAAGAACAGGAACAAGACAGGGATGCCCCCTCTCACCACTCCTGTTCAACATAGTACTGGAAGTGTTAGCCATTGCAATTTGGCAAGAAGAAGAAATAAAAGGCATCCAAATTGGAAAAGAGGAAGTAAAACTGTCCTTATTTGCAGACGACATGATATTATACATACAAAACCCTAGAGATTCCATCAAAAAGCTACTAGACTTAATACATGAATTTGGCAATGTAGCAGGATACAAAATTAACCCCAAGAAATCTGAGGCATTTCTATACACCAATAGTGAACTTTCAGAAAGAGAGATTATAAAAACAATCCCGTTTACCATTGCACCAAAAAAATTAAGCTACCTAGGAATAAACTTAACTAAAGAGGTAAAAGACCTCTACTCAGAAAACTACAGGACGTTGAAAAAAGACATAGAGGAAGACATAAACAGATGGAAGAACATACCGTGTTCATGGATTGGTAGAATCAACATCATTAAAATGTCCATACTACCCAAAGCAATCTATAAATTCAACGCACTTCCCATTAAAATACCAACAGCATACTTCAGAGATCTAGAACGAACTTTCCAAAAATTCATCTGGAATAAAAGAAGACCCCGAATAGCTGCAGCAATCCTGAAAAAGAACAGAGTAGGTGGGATCTCAATACCAGATATCAAGTTGTATTACAAAGCCACTGTTCTCAAAACTGCCTGGTACTGGCACAAGAATAGGCATATAGATCAATGGAATAGAATAGAGAGCCCAGAAATTGGCCCGAACCAATATGCTCAATTAATATTTGACAAAGGAGGCAAGAACATACAATGGAGCCAAGATAGTCTCTTCAATAAATGGTGTTGGGAAAATTGGACAGATATATGCAAGAAAATGAAACTAGACCACCAACTTACACCATACACAAAAATAAACTCAAAATGGATAAAGGACTTAAATGTACGACAGGAAACCATAAAAATTCTAGAAGAATCCAAAGGCAACAAAATCTCAGACATATGCCGAAGCAATTTCTTCACTGATACAGCTCCTAGGGCACTTGAAACTAAAGAAAAAATGAACAAATGGGACTACATCAAAATAAAAAGCTTCTGCACAGCAAAAGAAACCATCAACAAAACAACGAGAAAACCCACTGTGTGGGAAAACATATTTGCCAATGACATATCTGATAAGGGCCTAATCTCCAAAATTTATAGGGAACTCATACAACTTAACAAAAGGAAGATAAACAATCCAATCAAAAAATGGGCAAAGGACTTAAAGAGACACCTTTCAAAAGAGGACATTCAGAAAGCCAAGAGACATATGAAAACATGCTCAAAATCACTAATCATCCGAGAGATGCAAATCAAAACAGCAATGAGGTACCATCTCACACCTGTCAGACTGGCTATCATCAACAAATCAACAAACGACAAGTGCTGGAGAGGATGTGGAGAAAAAGGAACACTTGTGCACTGCTGGTGGGAATGCAGACTGGTGCAGCCACTATGGAAGACAGTATGGAGTTTCCTTAAAAAACTGAAAATGGAACTCCCATTTGACCCTGTGATCCCACTTCTAGGAATATATCCCAAGAAACCAGAAACACCAATCAGAAAGGATATATGCACCCCTATGTTCATAGCAGCACAATTCACCATAGCTAAGATCTGGAAACAGCCTAAGTGCCCATCAGTAGATGAATGGATTAGAAAATGGTGGTACATCTACACGATGGAATACTATGCTGCTGTAAAAAGGAAGGAACTCTTACCATTTGCAACGTCATGGATGGAACTGGAGAGCATTATGCTAAGTGAAATAAGCCAGTCAATAAAGGAAAAATACCACATGATCTCACTCATTCATGGACAATAGAGACCATTATAAACTTTTGAACAATAATAGATACAGAGGCAGAGCTGCCTCAAACAGATTGTCGAGCTGCAGCGGGAAGGCCGGGGAGGGTTGGGGGGCAGGAGGTAGGGGGGTAAGAGATCAACTAAAGGACTTGTATGCATGCATATAAGCATAACCAATGGACATAAGACACTGGGTGATAGGGGAGGCTAGGGGACTATCTAGGGTGGGGGGATAAAATGGATACATATGTAATACCCTTTGTAATACTTTAAGCAATAAAAAAATAAATAAAATACAATAAAAAAATATATTTTTATTGACTTTGGAAAGGAAGAGAGAGGGAGAGAAATAGAAACATAAATGATGAGAAAGAATCATTGATTGGCTGCCTTCTGCACCCCACACTGGGGATTGAGCCCATAAGCCAGGTATGTGCCCTGACCAGGAATTGAACCATGCTCTCCTGGTTCATAGGTGAATGCTTAACCACTGAGCAACACCAGCTGGGCCTATGTTTCTTCCTTATATGAAAGGTGGCACATGCAGATATTCCTTTGCACTTTGATCTTTTCACTGAAAACCTACTCTGAAAAATCACATTTTATCATTTAAGACGTTCCTTATTCTTTATAAAAACAACAACACAGCAACATAGCACTTCACTGTGTGATGTGCCCTAGTTACTCAACCACTCTCCTATATTTGGGTATATAAGTAATTTTCCAACATTTTGCAACTACAAACAATGCTATAAAGAATAACGTGTGTATATTTTCATATTGCTGGAGCTTATCTTCAGTATAAATCCCTAGAAAGGGGATTGCTGGGTCAAAAGGTAAGTGCATATGCAGTTTTATTAGCTATTTCCACAGTCCCCTCCCCAGGGCCTGCCCACCAGGGTGCACTTCCACTGGTAATGTCCGAGAGAGGCCATTTCCCACAGTCTTGCTAACAGAATGAGTTGTCACCATTTTAAAAAATATATATATTTTTATTGATTTCAGAGAGGAAGAGAGAGGGAGAGAGATAGAAACACCAATGATGAGAATCATTGATCGGTTGCCTCCTGCACGCCCCCTACTGGGGATTGAGCCTGCAATCTGGCCATGTGCCCTTGACTGGACTCAAACCCGGGACCCTTCAGTCCGCAGGCTGACGCTCTATCCACTGAGCCAAACCAGGTAGGGTGTCACCATTTTTAATGTTCACAAATTGACAGGTAAGAAAGAGTATTTTAATGTTGTTTTAATTTACAATTATCTAATTACCTAATTAGGAGGAGTTTAAACATTTTTTTTATAAGTTCTTGTGTGTGTGTGTGTGTGTGTGTGGTCTGTTCATGTGTCTTGTCGCTTCTTTTGTTAGGTTTTTTTATATATGTATTTAAATTGAATTTAAACACAAAATGTCACATACTAATACTTCCACCTTCCCAGAAATAGTCACTTCATCTTATTTAAAGAAATGGAAATTATTATGACTTAAGTCTTCATTCTGTGACATGGGTGTTTGGACAAGTTTAGGCAAACAGCAAAGATTTAGAAGTTCTACCACCAGACCAACAGCATTTTGAAAATGTGAAAGCCAATGCAATTCTCCATCCAGCAGTTCAATATGCGCTGCTAACATTTAGTTTAATTAGGCCTCAACTCTGGATACTCTAGGTCCCTGGTGTCTATGACCTTGGGGACATTACAGTCTTCCCTCAGGGACATCCAGGATACACCTCCTTCAGTTAGCTTGGGCAACTCTACTACCGGGACCGTGGAAGTTCAACATTGTCGTCACCAGCTCTGGAAGGTAAAAGTCATGGTTCCATCCCCAGTCCTTCCGAGCATTACTGTCATCTAAGTCCATTGGCCAACTATCCGCTGTGGCCTGTCGAACAGAGTCCACGTTGTAGGGGATCTGGAATTCCGGTATGTGCTTGAGAACCTCCTGGGCCAGCTCCTCGGGGCAGAAGCTCGTGGCATTGATGCTGTAGGTCCGCGTAGAGAAGGACTCTGCAGGGGCCTTCATGACTTCCGGGGTGGCCCTGAGGCAGTCATCAATGTACATCGTGGGGAGCCTCTCGCTAGGTTTCAGGTAGCGCTCAAGTTTTTCATTCTTTGTGGCATCGTGGGAAATCTGGACTGCATAGTCGGTTGTTCCTCCTCCAGGTTGGGAGTTAGCCGAAATGATGCCAGGATAGCTCAGGCATGGGAAAGCTAAGCCGTACCGGTAATGATAATATTCTCCCAGGAGCTCGGCATGCACCTTAGACATCCCCTAGGTCAGTGGTCGGCAAACTGCGGCTCGGCAAACCATGGCTCGCGAGCCACATGTGGCTCTTTGGCCCCTTGAGTGTGGCTCTCCCACAAAATACCGACTTCTGCGCATGGGCCATGAAGTTTCAATCGCACTGTACGTGCGTGCCCCCACGTGGTATTTTGTGGAAGAGCCACACTCAAGGGGCCAAAGAGCTGCATGTGGCTCACCAGCTGCGGTTTGCCTAGGGTTGTCCTGGGTCTCTGAGTGCAGAGATTCTGGGGAGAGGTTGGTCTGGAAGCTCCAATCATGCTGGACACAAACAATTGCAAATTGTGTTCCAAGGCAACGTCCAGAACATTATGCAATCCAGTGATGCCAAGGACAGGTTTGCTTCTCCCACCGCACTGAGCAAAGTGCTATAATGAATCAACCAGGTGATGTAGTGGTTTACCACGGTCTCTAGAAGTTTCTTGTAATTCAGAATAAATAAATGAGCCGCTATGGAATGCGTGATTGGAGGGTTTCCTTATGTCAGACAAAATTACATTGTCCTTCCCAAATTGTTTCCTTAACAAGTTAGCAAGCCCACTCCACGCTGGCCAAGAGCCCCTGTAGTTAAGACCTGTGGCCGGTCCGTTTCAGAGAAAGAGGCAGAGTGGAAGTTGGCATCTCTTTGAATGTGCCACGGGAGGTGCCCAGGGCCTGGCCGGGCAGGGCAGCTGTCCCACAGCCACAGGCTGGGCTCTGTAGCATCTGGCCCACAACTCACCGCAGCATCTTAATGACCGGCATTTTCTCTTCGAATACCCTGGTGGAGAATTCAGGGACCACGGGGGTGCAGCAGAATCCCATGTGCAGCGACTCCCCCAGCAGTGCTACCCATCTCCGTGTGGGCACCGTCAGGGTGGGGCAGCTTCCAAAGGGTATTCCCCTAAACAGAAACTGGGCCCTGTCGTTAGATTTTTTTAAAATATATTTTTATTGATTTTAGAGATGAAGGGAGAGGGAGAGAGAGAGAAACATCAATAATGAATCATTGACTGACTGCCTCCTGCACACACCACAACTGGGATCCAGCCCACAACCCAGGCATGTGCTCTCACCGGGAATGGAACTATGACCTCCTGGTTCATAGGTCAATGCTCAACCACTGAGCTATGCTGGCCAGGGCTCTTGTTAGATTTTTTTAAGCCAATTTTTAAATGCTCTTTGTGTTTTAGTGGTACTGGGCTTTGTGATATATGTTGTAAATGTTTTGTCAGTTGTCTTTTGATTTGTTTATAGTGTTTTTTTGGTCATGAACATTTTTAAATGTTTATATATACTCAAATATATTTATATTTACTAATATTGCTTTTATTGCCTCTGGATGTTGAATCATTGTTAGAAAGCCTTTCCTTACACTAGGTTAATGAAGGATTCAACCATGTTTTCTTCTAGTACCTGTATGGTTTCATTATTCCATTTGGCTGCCTAATCCATTGGAACTTATTCTCACTGTATGAAATATGCTGTATGAATGTATGAAGTATGCATTTAATTTTGTCTTTTACAATTGGCTACTCATCTCAGGCATCTATCTCAACATCTTTTATTAAAAAATCTTTCTTTTGCCCTAGTGATTTGAGATGCCACCTTTATCATGTGCTAAATTTTCATATATGCTTGAATCTATTTTAATGCTCTATTCTATACATTTGTTTTTCTTTTCTCTTGCAAGTACTTTTCTTTATCAGTGTGGAGAAAACTATTTTGACTTCTGTCACTGTGGACTAATTTTGGCTGTCTTTGATCTTCACATAAATGGAACTATATTTTGTGTCTGATTTTTTTCATTTAATCGTTTATCTGTGAGGCGCATCCATGTAGTAGGAGGTATCAGTAGCTTGTTTATCTTCATTGCTGTGTAGTATGCTTTTGTATGCATACGCCACACCTTCTTTATTCATTCTTCTGTTGGTAGATGCATGGGTGGCTTCCAGTTTGAGCTGATCATAGGACAAGGGCATGCTTAGCTTCAG
This sequence comes from Myotis daubentonii, assembly GCF_963259705.1. Lineage (NCBI taxonomy): Eukaryota > Metazoa > Chordata > Mammalia > Chiroptera > Vespertilionidae > Myotis > Myotis daubentonii. Next base: position 7,422,228 of record NC_081853.1, on the reverse strand, counting down.
TAGATACTACCAAATGGTGTTGCAAAGTGTTTGCACCAACTTATCCTCCTACCAGCAATGTATGAGATCGCCAGTTGCTCCACAGTTTTATCAGTGCTTGATATTGTCAGGTTTTTTTTTTATTGTTTTAAAAGAAAAGAAAGAAAAAGAAAAACCTGAATGAGATACATTTTTCTTCCTCTTGAGACTCCGGAGCCATTTCCAAAGTAAGGAACACCCCTGAAAGAAAACAAACAAGCCACAGTAGGCCCCATTTCCAACACCTAACGAGTTACCGGTGACAGTTATGAATAATTCAGTTTTATAGAAAAGTGTAAAAACATGGCTATTAGCCTAGACTCAGTGTAGCAGTTTACTGCCTATTCATACGCCATTTCCTCGCTTCTTTACCAGCAGAACCTCAGTTTTGTTCCGTACCCCTCCTTCAAGGATGGTGAGCCTATCTCCAGCTCGGGGGGGATCCTGATTAATTTAAGCTAATCATGGTTTTCCTGTTCCTGTCACAAGCAATTAGCTGAGGGATGACCTTGTGACCCAGGTCCAGCCAATGAGAAATGAGGGAAGGACTGTGGGGAGAGGAGGCTCCTCAGGAATGAGAGTCCAGAGGAAATGGTTCTTTTGGCCTCTGATGTGGCACATGTTCATGTGATGCATGGAACAGCAGCAGCCATCTGACTCCAGGCTGAAAATGAAAGAATCACATGATATGGTGGTGGAGCCTTCACTGGGGGTCCCGGAACCTGTCCTGTCCACATTTCTGAGAAGTAATAGTCACTGATTGCTTAAGACCATGGGAGCTGCTTTTTCTGTTACTGGCCACTGTAAACTAATAACCCGGGACTGTATTAGAACAACAAAGGGGAAACATTGCTCTTACTCATGCCTTAAAAATATGTAGAGCAACCTCCTGCTTGTTCTAGACGAGTGGCTCTCAATCATTTGCATGCATTCGAATCACCTGGAAGGCTAATTACAACAGGTTGTGCAGTGGTTCTCAACCTTGGCTGCACATTAGAATCACCTGGGAATCTTTTTAAAATCCCGATGGTGATTCCAATGTGCAGCCAAGGTTGAGAACCACTGGGTTAGTGGAATCTACTACGAGAGTTTCGGATTCAATAGATCTGGATTAGGGCCAGGAATTTGCATTTCCCCAAGTGATGCTGATGCTGCTGGCCCAGGGACCATATTTGGAAAACCAGTGTTCTAGAATAGAGACACCGTCTTATTGTACTTAACATGCTTAAAAAAAAACCACATACCCTAACTGGTTTGGCTCAGTGGACAGAGCGTTGGCCTGTGGACTGAAGGGTCCCAGGTTCGATTCCAGTCAAGGGCATGTACCTTGGTTGCGGGCACATCCCCAATGGGGGTTGTGCAGGAGGCAGCTGATCGATGTTTCTCTCTCATCGATGTTTCTAACTCTCTATCCCTCTCCCTTCCTCTCTGTAAAAAATCAATAAAATATATATTTTTTAAAAAGAAACTATATAGGCCAAAACCGGTTTGGCTCAGTGGATAGAGCGTCGGCCTGCGGACTGAAGGGTCCCAGGTTCGATTCCGGTCAAGGGCATGTACCTGGGTTGCGGGCATATCCCCAGTGGGAGGTGTGCAGGAGGCAGCTGATCGATGTTTCTCTCTCATCGATGTTTCTAACTCTCTATCTCTCTCCCTTCCTCTCTGTAAAAAATCAATAAAATATATTAAAAAAAAAGAAAGAAACTATATAGGAGAGAAGGCAGTGATATTAAAAAAATAAAAAAAAACACATATATTGTATGGGCTTTTTTTTCACATTGATGGCTACAAATCTTTATCATCATTTTTGAGTGACTACTTAGTGTTATATTGTGTGAATATACCAGAATTTGCAAAACATGTTACTAACAGTAGGACTTCTGTTATTTGGGAAGTTTGTATTATTACATTAATATGAATAATGCTGCCATAATATCACTTTCTAGCAAACCTGACTCTTCAGTAATTTCCCTAAGGTAAAAGTCTAGCAGCAGAATTGCTAATCAGATAGGGATACTTGGATTTTTTTCCGTCTTGTATTATCTCTATAATCCCTCTACTCTCTACTCCCAGACACATCGTCCTTGGGTTTCAGTATTTTGCCAGAGGAATTTTGGTTGATGCTGCTCAGCAGGCCATGGCCTTGGCCATTGGCCTTCTGGTGGTTTTTCTTTCATATTGAGTTGAGCACAAAAGGCCAAGGCTAGTCCGTTCCTAAGAGTTCATTTAGTCCCTTTAATAGGGGAGGTGAATGGATGCCTGAGAGCTGCTTAAGCCTGTGTCCTCTCTAACATGAGAATTTGAGCACGCGTCCTACTTTTCTCATAGTTTTATTTGACAATAAAGAAAGCCACCTCCTCTGTGCTCCAGAAATCGATGCTTACATTTGGATGTCATCTGTCGGTTGTCTCAGATATAAAAGAAGGGGAAAAGCTGGGTGGAGTCACCCCTGTAACCTGACCAGGGAAGCACTGGTTTTCAGCAGTACCTGCCCTTTTAAGTTAGAGGAGCACCTCCCCTTAGGCCAGGGCACTTAGTGTCACTCAAGGGAAGAATGTTCACCAGAAGGAAGCTCCCCAACAAAACGCAGATGATACCTGAGTATTACTGGTCTTGTCTTGAATTCTTTAGAAAGGGGCAAAGATTGAGGCACATTTTCATTTTAAATACATAAGTTTATTTCTCTCTCACTTAAGAACCCATGATGAATGGTCCAGTACTGACATGGCAGTTCAGCCATCAATGATTTGGAGACTCCCAAATTGTTTGAATTGCTACTACTTCTCAGCCAGTGGGGAGTGGGGTGATGGAGAGAGAGAAAAAGAAGGGAGTCAGGAGGGTGAGATGGAGGTGTAAACTAAATTGTTTTTTAAGGAAAAGACCTTGGTATTTGTATATACCACGTCTGCTCACATCCCATTGGCCAGAACTTAGTGGAATAGCTACACCCAGCTCCCAGGGCTTGGTCTCTAGCTGTGCAGCCATGTGTAAGGCACTAAAGCGTTGATTTCGGAGGCTGTGGTGAAGGGAAAAGCCAGGTCAGGAAAGAAAGAAGCACTGGGATGCTTTGCATTATGAGCCAGTCATGAAGAGCCATGTGAACCACGTACCAGGCTTGTTGGCTTTGCACACAGTACTTTTCTGCAAGGGGTACAGGAGGCCACGTGCCTGGAAACAGTCCATGGATGAGGAAAAGGAAGGGGAAGTTATCTGTTCCTCTTCCCGCCCAGCCCCATTTCCCACTGGCCAAGGTTTACCCTCATGGGGCCCGAATTCTGCTCTCACCTTTTGTAGAAACCAACCCCTTGGCATCTTCTCAGAAGCGATCCCCTCTCCGGAAGTGAAAGAATGACTCTGTGTGAAGGAGGCACCAGCCAGGAGAGAGCAAGGGCAGTAGGATAATCTGAGAAGGTGTATAAGACCTCTGTTTGAATACAATACTTAATGTCAATTTGAGAAGAAAATACAAGGGACATCGTTGTAAACTGCTCTAGCCAGAGTCCGTCTCTCCAAGTTCTGAGCCTGTTGCTTGGCACCTTACAAAATGAGCTGTTTGATCAGAAGCTGGGAGGGGAGGAAGCCTCTCTTTACCTGTGGCCAAGAACTCTCCTAACAGAAGGATGCGTTTGTCCGGCATCTCAGAAACCTGAAGGGTGACTTCCTCTCCCTGCTCTCTCCTCACTGGATGTTAGTTAGGATGCTACGAGAGGTTGTTCTTCCTCCTATCCATCATCCTCCCTCCCTCCCTCCCTCCCTCCCTCCCTCCCTCCCTCCCTCCCACTCTACCTTTTATCCATCTAAAAGGAGATTTATGTGTGATTTATTTTTGTTTTGTTAAAAAGGGTAAACTCTGTCATGGCATTTAAAAATCAAACAAACAAGCAATGTGCAAATTGACTGTTCCAAATGGCATAGAACATGGACACCTAGGCAACCAAATCCCTATATATATAAGCCTAAGTGACAGTTACGACCGAACAACTGGAAAGACCGGTCAACCAGTTGCTATGATGCACACTGACCACCAGGGGACAGACACTCAATGCAGGAGCTGCCCCTCGATGGTCAGTGTGCTCCCACAGTGGGAGCGATGCTCAGCCAGAAGCTGGGCTCACAGCTGGTGAGCGCAGTAGTGGCGGTAGGAGCCTGTCCCGCCTCCGTGGTAGTGCTACCCGGCAGCCAGGCACAGTGGGGCAGGGATGAGTGCCAGTGGAGCTGCGCCCAGCCCTGGCTGGGACTCCTCCCTGGCTGACTGTCAGTTTTGGCTGATGTGGGGATCAGGCTGAAACTGGCAGTCAGACATTCCCCAGGGGGTCTCAGATTGTGAGATGGTGCAGGCCAGGCTGAGGAACCCCACCTGTGCACGAATCCATGCACAGGGCCTCTTAATACATAATTAGTTAATACATAATTTAAATTGTCTTTGACTGAGCTTGACATGTTTGTTTACTGTGAATCTGTGAATTTAGAAATACAACCAAATCAAATCATAACTAAAAGCTTGTCTCTGATGAAAAACAGGCTCAGTGAATTTTAAAACATCTAACTCTGCTTTCAAAGAGTCTTTAAAACCAGAAATATGATCAGATTCACACAAATGCTCTGAAAGGGGCATAATGCTTAGTGTTAAGCTCACTTCTTCTAGAATTTGAAGGCCTGAAATTCAGTATCCCAGTGACCATGGGCATGTTGCCTATGATTTAGACTCTGAGTTTCGTTTTCTGTGCAATGGGGATTATAACAGCATCTAGTATTCTAAAAGCATCTGTTATTATACTAGTATCTACCTCACAGGGATGATGTGAGAGTGAAATTAGATAAAGTGTCAAGCTCCTGGCTCATAATATGCTCAATAAGTGGCAGAAGCTATCATCTGTTGTTGTCGTTATCATTGCTATCTTATTGTATGGTTCACTCTTGTTCCATTTGCTGACATATTGTTCCATATTGTTGGCATTTGGGGGTTTTAGTGACCCTGCATTTCAGCAAAGGGATAGTGGCAGTGTAAGGTATGAGGTCTTTCAAGGGTGGTGCTTGCCCTGTCAACCCTTCAATCCTTGGTTTGCCACTTCCTTTCAGTGTCACCTTGGCTCTTAAAGCAAAGGGCAGTGGGTTGCCTCCAGTGCACTTCCCAGGGTCCTGTGACGAGGCCTTATAAATAGTGCTTGGGGTTGTTAGACTCTAGTCTCACCTGCACACTGAAGTATTCTTTGTCCATTGAAACTTTCTGATGCTCTGGTTCAAAAGGATTACATCTAACATTCGGATTCCACTCTTCACTTTATTTAAAATAAACAAACAAAGAAACCTCCCTCCTCATGTTAACAGAGGACAATAATCCTGTGGGATTGCTAATTGCTGGAAGACATCATTAATCTATTTGTTTACATTGGGCCTACGGGATTTGTCAGTTATAAAGTCTGTTCTTCATTGGTTTTAACAGAAACTAAGGCTTATCCCATAAATTCTGCAGCTGGGGAACCAAGAACATCAGGGCTCTCCCTTCAAATTTTGGAGCACAGATCACTGCCACGGCTTTTAAACAACCCTCCTCCCCCCATTTCAGGATAGATGTGTAACAGAATGAGTGGGTGTCCCACAAAGTAAAGCATCGTATTTCTTGACTTGGCAATTCTTAACTGCAAAGACAATGATTCATCTGGTCAATTGACTTCCAAATGAAAAGGAAAACAGCATTAGGAAGATTCGTCCATAGACTCTCCTTTACCATTTCACCAGCAAGCCTACTTTTATAAAACCGCTGGGCTCCAGAGTTAGCATAATTGGATTTAACCCTTCTACATCTTTACTCAAAAAAGACAAAAGTGAAACCAGAGTGAGTCCTGTGCAAAAGATCATGGGAAGGGGGGGAAGATGAGGTTTGAGAAGTAGGCAGTTGAGGGCAAATGACCAAATTACATCTCTGGTGCCTCCTCTTGACTCAGTTCCTCTCCCTCCCTCCAGTCCAACCACACTGGTCTCCTTACAATTCCTCAAATAGATTTCCATCTAGAACATATGGCCCATGATGGTAAGAACCAATGACTCGCTCACCAATCTATTCCCAGCTCCTGGAAGACACTCCGGTAGTTAGTGGGGTCAGATGATTTGGGTGGTATTTCCAGCACTATGTGACTTTGGCATATTCACCTATCTTTTGAGTCTTATCCCCTGATCTGTAAAATGAGAGTAATGATACCTACCTCCCAGAGCATTTGTGAGGATCTTTGCAACAATGATCTTGAAAATATTGTTAGCATGTTAATTATTACATAGAGGAGAGATTCCTGGGTTTCCTAGCGGACCTTGATAAAAGAATGAATGAATGAAATTTCATGATACTGGCGAGGGGAACTCTTACCATTTGAAACAGATAAGATTTAAGATGCTCATCCCACAGAAAAAGAAAAGTATGGAACTTAATACCTCAAGAAACTACATCAATTGACTGTACAGATTCTAGATTGTAAGAGCAGGAAAGTCTGTCAGGGGACCGTGAAGTGATTTTTAGACTTGACTGCCTGAAGTCCTGCTGTCTTCTCGGACGCCCCCTTGGCGTCTCATTTTGGTAGGGGCCACAGCGAAGAAAGGGGAGGCTGAGTGAACAGGAATCATGCCCCTCCTCCCTTAATTCAGTCTGATTAACTCCATTTTTGTGCTTTTCACATTGTTTCAGAAGCAGGTGATTTATTGCTCCATCCTCATCCCCCAATTCTTCCTTCCTGCACCTTGATGTTGTATATAGTGGCAATGGGCCCACCTTCAAGCTATTGAGTATGTTCATTCATGCACAATTCTATCCCTCAGCCTTGCTGGCAGCTATGGGTTGGCACATGACCCAGTGTTGGCCCATGAAAATGAGAAGTCCTTGACGCTAAAGTTTTGTGAAGCGTTGACTTCCTTTTTAAAAAAGGGACACATGTGGCTGGTACTGACCTTCCCCTCCTTCCTTCCTCCTTCCATCACAGCATCATCATGTGCGCCACTCCTGTGCAGCAGCAAGCTTGTGGCCGTGGGGCATGATATGAATGCCTGGAATCACAGCAACTGAATTGACTCCATGAGGCCACAGAACCAATTCCAGCGACCATCTGGCTCCAGACTCCTTACCATGTGAGGAAGGGAACCCATTATTGTCTAATTACTTCAACTGTTTGTTTTTACCTGCATCCACAAAAAAACCCCACAAAAAACAAACCAAAAACAGCATTTTTAACAGACATACACATATTGTGCTTCCAGATAAGATTTTGTTTAGCTCAAGGGTTTGAGATAACATGATCTTGTCCCATCTTCTCATCTCAAAGATAAAGCAACAGTTTTAATTGTCTATTGCAGTGGTTCGCAATCTTGGCTGCACATTAGAATCACCTGGGAATCTTTTTAAAATCCTGATTTCTGGGCCTCATCCTCTGGAAATTCTGTTTCTTTGTTATGGGGCGGGGCCACAACCTTAGTAACAAAGAAACAGAATTTCCGGAGGATGAGGCCCAGAAATCAGGATTTTAAAAAGATTCCAGCCCTAACCGGTTTGGCTCAGTGGATAGAGCGTCAGAGAGCGTCGGCCTGCGGACTCAAAGGTCCCAAGTTCGATTTCGGTCAAGGGCATGTACCTTGGTTTCGGGCACATCCCCAGTAGGGGGTGTGCAGGAGGCAGCTGATCGGTGTTTCTCTCTCATCGATGTTTCTAACTCTCTATCCCTCTCCCTTCCTCTCTGTAAAAAATCAATAAAATGTTTTTTTTTAAAAAAAGATTCCCAGGTGATTCTAATGTGCAGCCAAGGTTGAGAACCTTGTCACATGACAAACTACCTCAAAACTTAGTGACTTAAACAACAACCTTTCAAAAAAATCTCTTATAATTTGTGAGCTGATTGGGCTCAGTTGGGAAGGTCTGCTCCGTGACATCTGGGGGCTCAACAGGCCCACTTGTCTGATGTCTCTGTCCCTCCCTGCCATTGCAGAGCCCCCATGGCCTCTCCGTGCCAGCTTCTCCATCTGGTTCCTTAGCCAGGTGTCTGGATTCTTACATGGCACCTTGCCGGAGAAGCAGAACCACCAGGCCTTCCTAAAGGTTAGGCCTGAATCAGGCAGAACTTCACATTTGTACGTTATACCAGTTCAACTGTGTCATGGGGCCATTTACTAGTAGATTCAAGAGCAGAGGACTACGCGCAGGTGAATATCAGATGGTGTGCTCTATTGGGGGCCAATCTTTGCAGATTGCCTCCTACAGAAACGGAGACCCAGACCGTGAAAGCTGGCTGTCTAAGCTTCTAACGGCATGACTACGTAATTTAGAAGCTTATCGAAGGGATGAGAGCTCCATTGTGTGATGGAGGGCGTTGGGGGAAGGAGAGGAGGCACTTAGCCCTGGCCCAGGGTTTTTCAACCTCAACGTTCTCGACATTGGGGGGGGGCCAGTTTAACCCTTTGTTGGTGGGGGCTGTCCTGTGCGTTGTCGGATTCTCAGCAGCAGCATTGGCCTCTTACCCACGAGATGCCGATGCCACCTCCCCTCCTGTTGTAAGGATGAAACTTGTCTCCAGTCATGGCCAAATGTCCCCCAACACTGGAATTGGTACCAGAACCTGTACTCTCTCTATATGTATTTTCCTATTCATTTGGAGGGTGATTGAATATTTTAAAGCAAAAAGAAAGAATTTAAAATAGTTTTGAGTCACACTTGGATAGGGAAAGAGTCGACCTGGTCACTGCCAACTCCAGGCTTGTCACTGGCCCCTCTAGATTAGGAGGGGCATATCCGTGAGTCCCCTCGCCTGCCTTGCTCACCGCTGTGCCCACAGTGCAGGGAAAGTGCATGGCATGGGTGGGTGCTCATGATATGTTTGTTGAATGAGTGGGAAGTCTGTGATGCAAGGCAAAGCACTTGAACATGCACAGCCAGGCCAGTGGGTGAGAGGTGAACGTTGTTGAAGTCACCGCAGTTGGTGCTATTGTGCCCTGCCCAGTTCCCACGTACTGAGAGGGGTGTCCATCCCCCAGGGGCTGCGAGTGCTGGCTTAATCCAGGTGAGAGCTGATGATGACTTGGACCAGGGCATTGTCAGTGGAAGTGTTAGAAGTGATTAGATTCTGGATTCTATTGTTTATATAATCTTACTTTCTGTAGGCTGTGATGGTTTGACATCTTATATTAAAATAACAACAACAACAAAAACAAAAAGCACCTTTCTGGTCCTGGCCAGTGAGGTGCAGTTGGTCGGAGCATTGCCCTATACCCAGAAGGGTTATGTGTTCAGTTCCTGGTCAGGGCACATGCCTAGGTTGTGGGTTCAATCCCTGGTCAGTGTGGATATAGCAGGCAGCAAATCAATGTTTCTCTCTCTTTCTCTCCCTCTCCCTTCCTCTCTCTCAAGAATCAATAAAAACATATCATCTGATGAGAATTTTTAAAAAGTTAATAAAAAAACCCACTCCTTTCTGGTTGGAGAGTTATTGCTCGTTTCGCAAGCATGTCAAACTCATGGCCCGCCGGCCGCGAGTTTGACATGCTTGTCTTAGGGTAATGAATTCTTTGAGATAGGAAAGGACTCAGTGTGCCTTGTGTGTGAACTGATCCAGAGCCACACCTCTTCGCCCAACAGGCTCTTGCAGCTCAGGAGGCAGTATTCCTCTGCCTTAATCGCCCCACGGCCAGGTACCAGGCAATGAGGGACCACCTGTATAGTTTGAAGCCTGAAAAATTATTCAAACTGTTTACCCTTCCCCACCTTTCAAAGGCTCTAGGTGTCCCCCTCCCTCCTGTCTTCAGCCTCCTGGCAGGACCTGGTGCTCCTCACTGGCCCTCGTGCTCCTAGGACCTGTGACTGCACTAACCTTGTTTTTCTAGCCTCTCCCGTGTCTCCTTTTGTGGCCACCCCGACTGACCATCACGTAAAAGAACACGGACCATGGCCCATGTTGTGGGTAGAGCCAACAGGATTTCCTGGTGGATAGGATATAGGGAGGGAGACAAAGTGAGCAGGCAAGGATGGACCCAAGGTTTTTGGCTGGAGCAGCTGGCGAGAGGAGGTGGAAATTTGCTGACACACGGAAGATCGCCTATGGAACCGGCCAGGGTGGAGTAAGTGGAGGAACAGGAGCGCAGCTTTGGCCTCGTTAATTTCAACATTTCTATTAGACATCGACAGAGGAAATTGGGGAGGTAGTTGAGTAAGCGAGCCTGGACTTCAGGAGAAAGGTCTGGGCTAGAGGTATAATTTGGGAGTTATTGGCATATAGATGTTTAAAGCCGTGAAACGGAAAAACAGTCACTAAGGGAGTGAGTGCTTAGAGAAGAGCAGGGGACCAAGGACAGGACCCAGAACTGAGCACCAGGATCGCCACACTTTAACGTTAAAGGCTTGTCCCAATGGTTCTCTAAGGTTCATTTCCATTATCTTATTCCACAGTCCTCAAGAGGCTAACACATTTCTCAGTCTTTTCCCAAATCTACAAATTCAATGTATTTCCTTTCAGTTATTCATCATTTGAATAAAATTGTTATCGTTCACCACAACCTAAGGACGTGAAACACTACTTGCTCTTCTATCTCCTGACCTTGTGGGTAGAGAACGTGGTGGTGGTGGTGGTGGTGGTGGAGGGGGGGCTGGGTGAGGCTTCGGATCCCTTTGGAGGAGCTGGAGGTGGCTGTTGACGGTGTTCAGCGGGTGGGTGAGCTGATGCAGCAGTGAGGAGAGATGGAGGCTGACGCCTGCAGCCAGGCATGCAAGAGCCAAAGAAAAGGAGTTACACCCAGCAGGCATGGCTCAGTGGTTGAGCATCCACCTATGAACCAGGAAATCACAGTTCAATTCCTGGTCAGGGCATATGCAGGGGTTGTGGGCTCGGTCCCCAGAGTGGGGCGTGCAGGAGGCAGCCAGTCAATGATTCTCTCTCATCATTAATTGATGTTTCTATCTCTCTCCCTCTCCCTTCCTCTCTGAAATCAATAAACATATATTTTTAAAAAAGAAAAGAGGTTACTATGAGGTGCAGGAAGAGAGGGCTGGCATTCCTGGAGATTTCAGTCCTCTCCAGGGGTGGGCAAACTTTTTGACTCGAGGGCCACAATGTGTTCTTAAACTGGACCGGAGGGCCGGAACAAAAGCATGGATGGAGTGTTTGTGTGAACTAATATAAATTCAAAGTAAACATCATTACATAAAAGGGTATGGTCTTTTTTTTTTTTTTTTAGTTTTATTCATTTCAAACGGGCCGGATCCGGCCGGAGGGCCGTAGTTTGCCCACGGCTGTCTTAGACCCTAGGGCTGTGACGGAGCTGGGAGATGACCGGACGTTTGGCAAATTGCCACATAAATAAGAAGAGACAACTCCATTGGTGTTCAGAGGCACCAGAATTCCACTGGGGCCTCTAGCTCATCCCTCTCTTTGACCTGGTAACAGGCCCTGAACTCTGGTCCTGGCGCTGGAACTCCGCTCCCCACACTTCTCAGGGAGCGCTCCAGGCTTCCCCTGCCCTGTTCCTGCCGGGTTTGCACCCACCGGAGGCCTCACAATCAGAGGAGCGCACTTCTGTGCGTAGGGTGGGCCTGTGTTTCAGGTGAGGGCCGGTTTAACAGGAATTAACCTTGAAAGAAAATGAAGATAAAATAATTGTTTCTCACTCAATGCTATTTCTGATTGTACCTCCATGCAGGAAGCAAAGAATAAATCACCTGCTTATTGTTTTGCTTGGCATAAAGTTTTAATAGACAAAATTTTGTGATAAATCCAGCTGTCATTTTTTTTTTTGCCTAATAGCAAAGGGCAGTTTTGCATTTACAAATGCACATTTATGTGTGTGTGTGTGTGTGTGAATGTTCTAGAGCTTCAGAATTTTAAACTTTTTCGATATATCCTATATTGCAGAAAATTGCACAACTCAAAGGTCTACAGCTCAGCGAATTTTCATTTTCCTAAAGCGCCTATACCCAGATACTCAGCACTTCTCCCGAGAAATCTGCCCAGCACCTGGGCACTCCCCTCCCACTCAAATCCAATTAGCGTGCCCCACCCAGAAAGAAGTCTCCTGACTTAGAACAGCACAGATGAGGTTTGCGGTTCTTGAAGGTCCTGTACGTAGAATTATGTTTTGTATCTGGCTTCTTTTCCTGCACGTTGTCTGTGAGTTTATATATGTTATTGCTTATGGCTTAGTCAATCTCACTGCCGTGTATCCCATGGTATGCACATACTAGCATTACCCATCCCACCGCCGAGGGGCATGTGGAGGCCCAGTTTGGGGCCCTGTGAACATTTCAGTGCGTGCTGTTGGCACACACGAGCACGCCTTCCTGATGGCCCACAGTGTAGTTGCTTTGACCTGCAAAACTGTTTACTTGGTCATCTCTGTTCAAAACTGTAGCTTCAGTGACCTTCTGCATGTTGTTGGAACAGTACATACTGAATGTGACTGATATTTAATATACTTTACAAAAGAATGCACCATGATTCGCTGCTCTCCCCGGAGGATGAGCTCATCTGAGATGAGGAGGGACAGGGCGATCATGGTGGCTTCGTGTGTAGGCAGAGTTCTCTGTGGCTTCAGCAGCCATAGGCTACCTACCACTCTGGCGCAAGCTCTCATCACCCGTTACCTGTATGAGTTGTAATTTCCTAAGAAGTCTTCCCGCTTCCAACATCACCATCCTTTTCAAACTGTTCCCGGCAAAGCAGTGAGAGAGCCTTTACCACATAGGTCAGAGCATGTCACTGCAAACCTGCGCTCGCTTCCCATACTACTTGGGGTCCAATTTGAGCCTCCCGCAGGCCTTGTGCCCCGAGACCTAGTTAGTCTCTGACTTCCTCTCTTACCATCCTCGCCCCCCCCCGCCCCCCCCCCCACAGAAATGCTGGCCTCTTTACATGCCCAAGGGTGGCCTTTCTCGGTCTGTCCCTCAGGAGCGGACTTAGAGACAAGCCGTTGAGTGTAAATCATTCATCGGAAAGTGAAGGATGTGCCTCTAGGACACTGGGAAGGGAGGCAAAAAGGATGCAGGTGCCGACAATTTGACTTCAGGCTGTCATTAAAACGGTAACTGAGGCATATGGGCCCTGAGATTGTTCGCTACAAGTCCATGCATTTTTTAAAAGTTTATTTTGAGAGAATGAGAGAGAGAAACAGACCGGTTGCCTCCTGTATGTGTCCCGACCAGGGATCGAACCCATAACCTAGGTATGAGCCCTGACCTGGAAACAAACCTGCCACCTTTTGGCGAACAGGATGATGCTCCAACCGACTGAGCCGCCCGGGCCAGGCCCAGGCCCACGCATTGGCTGTTCCCTCTGCCTAGAACACCCTTCGCTGTGATATTTGCACATCACCCTCTCAGGTCTGTGCTCAGATGACTCCTCAGATCACCTTCTTCCAATTGCCGCCAGACTTCTAACACACGGAGACCTTGCTCATTGCCTCTCCTCCCCCACGAGTGGAGGCGCCGTGAGCGCAGGAACCTTGGCTGGGTGTGTGTTGCTTTCCCTCCGCCACCTGGCATGGTGTCTGGTACATGGTAGGAGTTCAATAAATATTAAATGAATGACTCAAAGCGCATTTACAAAGTAGACCTTTCTATTTTTTTCCTGTGTCTTTGTCAATTGATTTATAATCTTAGAGATGAAAAATATGACTGGTGTCTGCGGATACCAGCAGGTACCTCTCGGGACCTGATTCTGATGCCTTCCGTGGCTCTCCCGCTCTCTGCATCAGTGCTGAATGTCTGCTGCGTACCGGGCACTGCTCAAAGGGCTGGGAATGCTGCTCTATATCGGCTAGCAATGACTAGGCAGCGAGTGACAGAAACACCAAAAGCAATGGCTCAAACCAAGTAAGGGTTTTATTTTTCTCAAGTAACGAGAAGTCTAGAGGCAGGCTGCCCTGTGCACACACAGTGACTCCCAGGGGCCGCCAGGGACCCTGTCTGCTGCTACCTTCTCCTTAGGGTCCCAGGCTCACTGCTCCCACTCCAGCGATGCCTGCATTCCAGGCGGGAAGGGAAAATGCGTGTTCCAGAAGATTCCTCACCCTCTGATCTGCTTTCCTGAAAATTCCACCCAACCTTCCTGCTTGGATCTTCTTACCCATCTCCTGGCCACCTGGCAGCACGGGAGCTCAGCAGTGTGGCAGTTTTGTGATTAGTTTGTTTTCTTTAGTGGGAAGGAGAACGCAGTTCAGTGCACCCCTCAGTGAGCCACTGGCAATAGCCGCTGCCGTGAGCTAAGAACCTGCTCTCTGGAAGCTGTCACAGGAGTGCAGGCACCCTCCATGTACACAGACAGACCCCCCTGCAGAAGGTCCCCCTGCAGAAGCGCCACGGAGCCACGGAGCTGTGAGAGGCAGCGCAAGGAGGGGAGCGGCGAGAGTCACTCTTCTACGTCGGCCTGGGAGTCAGAGGCCGCTGGATTCTGGATGAGGAAACAGGCCACCTTGCCAAGGGCAACAGGGAGTTTACAGATCCTTAGTTGTTTATCATTCAATCCGGCACAAGAAAGCAGTGTAAGCGCGTCTGCCTGGCTCTATAATATCCAGCTTCAAAAGGTGGAATAAGTCACCCTTATTTTTCCTAAGCATTCTCTCAGAGCTGTGATGGGGCCTTTCACCTTCTAATGCTTATCTATCTATCTATCTATCTATCTATCTATCTATCTATCTATCTATCCATCCATCATCTATCTATCTATCTATCTATCTATCTATCTATCTATCTATCATCTATCTATCTATCTTTTCTCTCCTCTCCCTCACACACAGCAAAAGTTGACGTTGTTCCTTGGCAATAATGAGATGATCATGGGATGGAAGGGTGGGAGGGCGTTTTGGGTTTTTCCAAAGCCTGGAAAAGCCTAAAGCCAGAGAAAATAGTCCAGGGAAGTAACCAGATGAAGGCAATTTATGACAGAGGGAGAAGTTCTAGGGCGTTCTGTTCAGCCCTAAGCCAGTCTGGTGAGCGTAGGTTTCACGGAAGAGGCGCAGTGAGCGCTTGATGCTTGGGCGTCAGGAGGCTGAGGCACTGGGCGAAACTGTCCGTGGCCACGTTCTAGGTCACACCGGCCACGTTCTAGGTCACCCCGGCCTCGGCGTGGCTCTCAGGGGCTCGCGGGCTGTACGCCAGTTGTTATGGGGAAGTGTGACTGTTGCATCGAGAAGGTTTGCTGGCCACGTCAAGGGTTCAGGTGCCACTGGCTTTCCTTTCTCTGGAGCGCGTGCCGAGAACTTGCTGCCAGGCTCCTCCCACTGCTCTGATGCCACAGTTCGTTTCCCGGGATCCCAGATGTGCCACAGACAGGAACACCTTTGTGCCAGTTGGCAACTGTGGCTCCTCGAAATCCTGGTTAGACCCGAATCAGCGGGTGAGGTCAAGTCCACTTTCTCGAGAGTCCACAGGGAGGAGGGTGGGAAGATATCAGAGAACGCCGTGGATGTCATGTGTCCATCACGTACTGCCTCGTGTCACATTTACCAGTGATTTATGCTTCACATAGAAACGTTTAAGACATCGTCCATCGCATATCACTGTCAGGTTGCAGTGTTGTCAGACTGTTTTCCCCTCTCATTTGAAAGATGCAGTGCTTCGGCCCTGGCCAGTGTGGCTCAGTGGGTTGGGCGTCATCCCATGCACCAAGAACTGGCCTGTTTGATTCCCAGTCAGGGCACATGAGGGCTCAGTACCCTGTGGGGAGCATGTAGGAGGCAGCCCATAGTTTCTGTCTCATCGATGTTTTTATCTCCCTCTCCCTTCCTCTTCCTCCAAAATCAATAAAGACATAATGCATAGTTTGCATTATTGTTACAATGAGCATGTAAAATCAGTTTTAAAAGGAATACAAATTGGCTTTCAGTGAGGGGACAGTGCGTGAGAAGAAAGAACACTGGTGTAGGAACTGAAAAACCTGGGTTCAAATGTATTGACTATTTAGTAACGTGCGACCTAACCTGCTCTAAGCTTCAATGTCTTTCACCTGTAAACCCAGAGAGAGGGGGGAGTGGGTCTCTACAGCCAGGCCTTTTTCAACAAACACGAAGACGAAGGTTTGAAATTGCAGGCGGTGGAACAGCACCAGGTGCCTGACTGGTGGGGCCAGACCAAACCTGGGCTCAGCAACCTCGGTACTTGGGTACTGGCCAGGAGAGAATGCAGAGCCAAGACCCAAACTGTAAGAGAACATTTACATGGTACATCACAGAGCTAGAAGCAGGAATTCCTAGAAGAAATGGGCTTAGGAAACAAGTTATGGAGGCGAAGGAAGGGCCTTTGGAATTTGGAAGTGAGGAAGCTAATGGGAATGTGCCTGGGGCTGGAGGGGGAGAGACGCAGAGGGGGAGGGGAAAGGGAAAGGCCCTGGCCTGCTCCCAGGAGGAAGCGCACACTGGGTCCTCCTTCCTGAGGGTTTTAGGGAAGGTCCCAGGGAAAGATCTTTATAGAATATTCAGCAGCTTTCCAGGTGTGTCCATTCAGGGTTGTAGTCTGCACTGGTTGATTGGCCTGCATCAGGGCAGAAGTCATACGTCCTGAGGTCAGGTTTTGTTGCTTATTTGGGCCTGGAGCTGAAATACAACTGAGGCCTAGATGCTATCTCTAGGGAGGAGAGGTTAGGGGGTGCAAACCGCATGGCCAGCACATGCTAGGGAGGAAAATCATCCTGGGCGAGGTCCCACCCTACAGCTGATTGTCCATTGCCAGGCCCCTGGGCTTTCCCGCCTGGTGACCTTCTGTACCTGCCCCATCGTCCTTGCTCTGCTCATGTCTGTCTAACTGCCTACCCCAAAATGCCAGTGTTAGTCATAGCGAGAATGTGTTAGAGCGGCAGTTCTCAACCTTCTGGCCCTTTAAATACAGTTCCTCATGTTGTGACCCAACCATAAAATTATTTTCGTTGCTACTTCATGACTGTAATGTTGCTACTGTTATGAATCGTAATGTAAATATCTGATATGCAGATGTATTTAGGCAACCCCTGTGAAAGGGTCGTTCGACCGTCAAAGGGGTCGTGAGACCGCCAAAGGGGTCGTGACCCACAGGTTGAGAACCACTGTGCTAGAGGAATCTATGAGAACGCAAGGTCAGGAGATGGGACAGGTAGAGGAGGTGGTCCAAGTGAGGCGCTGAGGACACTCACACTACCCACACAACCATCAGCGCGGGCTCACCACTCCTGTGACCAGATCCCTTCTAGAAGCTAGCTACCCTCTTTCTATACGACAGGAAAGAAAATGCATACAGGTAGCAAGACCAAGAGAAGATGCCAGTACAGTATTACACATTGCAGGTACTCAATTAGAATTGTTATATTCCCATGTTTGCTTCTGTCACCCATATTAGAAAGGAAAGCAGGGCTAGAACCTGAAAATGCCCATTGTGCCCATTGCTGCTTTAGGTGCTCAGAGCCTATGTTAGCAGACTTCCCTCCCGTGGGAAAACAAAACAGGGATATTAGCTTGACTTTGTCTCTGTATCTCTTCCCACTTAGCACAGATGTCCTGTTGTGATAACCTTTGGCACCTTATTACATGGCTGTGGTAAATAACAACTCCCCATTTCTAATGTCATTCCTGGTTAAACAGTGCCATTAATTACTGCACATAAAAGCTGAAGTTTCTGTGAATAGAAGGAAATGTTATTTGGATTCCTTTGCTTTGTTTGCTAAATTTATTGGAGGACTTGGACAGCTTACATGGTTGAGAGAGAATCACTGAGTTGTTGGTCTGTCACTGAGAAAGGCCCTCCAGGGACAACACGAACCAGCCAGCGTAGGGGCATGCAGACATGTTGAGAGAATTAGAGCGCTCCATTCGAAATCTGAGCACAAAAGGAAATTAAATTAATGAAATTAAGTCAACTTCCAAACACAAGCTACCTTAATTGCTTAGAAAATGCAGTTTGAATTACCTTCTTTACTGTATAAAGTGACATTCTTTGTTTGAGAACTTGCAAAGGAATGAGTTAAAAATCATGATGTAGGCCACTTTGAAAGTCTTGGAAATTGCTTTACTATAAACTTATGTATTGATCAGGACATCGAGTTAGAGCTTTTGTCATCTTTCATCTTTGATAGTGTCATTCTTTGTCAGTATTTCTTAAATAAGGAAAAAACCTGGGATTATGTAATTCAAATTTTACTGCAAATTTGTTTATTTTTTTTCTATTATTGACTCATTTTTTTCTTAACTTATGCTTTAATTTCAGAAATTACTTATTTTTTTATTACAGGCTAATTTTTAATTTACCTCTAACCTTTTGAAACTTAGATTTTAGTAAAATAGAAATAAAGCGTGTAATTGGCTCAGTGGTTGGCAAACTCATTAGTCAACAGAGCCAAATATCAACAGTACAACGATTGACATTTCTTTTGAGAGCCATATATTTTAAACTTAAACTATATAGGTAGGTACATTGTTATTAACTTAATTAGGATACTCCTAAGGCTTAGGAAGAGCCACACTCAAGGGGCCAAAGAGCCGCAGTTTGCCAACTACTGGGCTACATGATCAAATCCTACGCTTTTAGATGGACGAGACCTTCTTGTCCCATCTTTTCCATGAGGAAGCTGATCACTACAGCATCATCAGCATTGGTGATATTTTAAAGGAGAACAATTTTTTTCTAGTTGATTTACTTTGTATTATAAATCTGTTATTTTCAAAAATAGCGTTAACTTCTGCCGATCAGGTCTTGCTATAAATACGAGGAACAGTAAGACTTTGGAAAAAACAAAAGGGGTGACTGGGTATTTTTCGGTGGAGCACAGGTCTCTGGGGGGCATGTGGTTCTACAGCAACAGGCATCTTTGTCTCTCACTAAGCTATTCACAAGTCTTGAAATAAAAGTTAACTTGAAAACTGTTTTACTATACATTTCTGTGTTGACCCCAGTAGTTGAGAAGTTGCTGAGAAAACTAGAGTAATGTAAGTTTGTCTACAGATATTCACAGAAAGTCTGTCCTGTGGATGGTCAGTGAATGTCCCTCTCCCACGTGGAAGAGGACAGTTTTTGCCCATTTGTAAATTTCTTTCAGCCCTCCCCTCTATCTCTGCCTCTCTTCTTTGAATTCTCCTTTGAATGAGTTGTAACATTTCACTAGTAATAAGTTAAATAAGATACTCAATAGGTACTCATCATTATATAAGAACCACGATTTTACCTTTTTGGGAAAATTATCCTTTCACCTGAGAAATTATGCAAATGACCTTTGCATGAGAGAAAACCATGCACCCCTCTCCCAGGCTTATCGACGGAAACAAAATGCTCAGAGAAGCTCAGGTATATGTGTAATAAATTGCTGAGTGGATCTGAATACACGTCTATTCAGTTCCTAAATGTATGTTCTTTCTACTGCAATGCACTCTCTTTTCATGGAATGCCCTCTCAAACATGAGACAGACATTTTTATTCTTTCAAAAATTTCTGTTAGTTTCATGCTCCAGTTAATGCTGATGTTTCAGGATATTTATTTGTTATAAAAAATAGATACTCTCATAATCTTGAGATTCATGGTAGTGAAATTTGATTTACATAGTCTTTGAACTCAGGCTTGTCTTTCTAACTGCTAGGTTTCTCTGTTCCTCTCCGGCTGGGATATTTTTATTGGCTCTGCATCAAAAGCCGTATTTCTCAAAGCCATGTTGGTATCAGTGAAGGGCTGCAACAAGCTGCATACAAAGCTACTCCCTCCCAGTACTTGTTCTGAGCCTCTGGTGAAGTCCAGGAGAAACCTCAGCGAGGGGGCCGTGTGTCTTGACCATCTCTCTCAGACTCGCTACTCCCCTCTTTATGGCAAAGAGAGCTTCAGCCCTGGCTGGTTTGGCTCAGTGGATAGACTGTCGGCCTGCCGACTGAAGGGTCCCGGGTTCGAGTATGGTCAAGGGCGCATGCCTGAGTTGCAGGATTCTCTCTCATCATTGATGTTTCTCTCTCTCCCTCTCCCTTCCTCTCTGAAATCAATAAAATATATTTTTAAAAGAGAGAGAAAGAGCTTCAGAGCCTCCCAGAAGGGTCAGTATACATTTTTTATTTGTTTTTATTATGCTTGTTTATGGCTATCTTTTATTTACGGGACATATTCTGTTTTGCATTTACATTAGTAGCATAAAACATCTTTTAAAATAATTTTTGTTAAAAATAGGTTGAAATAAAAAAGAAGTAAATAATTCAGGTCATAGTTTTAAGCTAGGAAATTATGCCTTTATGATGACTCCAATTTGGGAAGGAGGAGAGTCTTTGGCGGTGAAGATCCAGTCAGCCATGCAATAGTTAAGTGGCCCTGGGTCACAGGAACCTGCCTGTCAAACTGAAGCTACTGTAGTCAGCACCACATAATGACATTGTGGTCAACGAGGAACCACATACACGACAGTGGTCCCATAAGATTGTAATGCAGCTGAAAACTTCCTACCACCCAGTGACACAGCAGTCACAGCGCGAGGCATTGCTCACGCGTCTGTGGTGATGCTGGTGGAAACGGCCTTCTGCTCCACCAGCCGTGCCACAGGAGTGCCCGTACGATCAGAGTAGTGGGCTACCCCATTTAGGTTTCTGGAAGTGGACCCTAAGCTGTTCACACGGAACAAAATTGTCTAACGATGCAGACCGTATCCCATCATTAAGCACGGCGTGACCGTGCCATCTACTTCACAGAGCCCGTGTGACAAGGAAAGGAGATGGTGCAGATGACTATACTCGATAGGCTTCCCGAGGTCATGGAGTGTAACTGATCTGTCTTCTCGTTCCTTAGCTTCTAATGCAGCCCCTAGCACATTGGGCTTAATAAGAGCTCGTTTTCTTTCTTTCCTTCTGTGTTGCTCCTTAGTACGGTCACATGAACATTCCTACGGTGTTATAAAGCGGAGAGTATTGTATAAGAACACATGAAACATACACAAGCATGTGTAATCTTGTATTTTCCCCTCTGATTATCAAAGCTATATACACTGACTGCATACACTACACATATGAAAGTTATAAATACATAATGAAGCAAGAAAAAAATTCCTGAAATACCCCTATATACACATCACACCTCAAAATCAACCACTCTTAATTTGACAAACTTCTATTTTTTTCTATAATAAAAAAAAATCTTTACACAACTGAGGTGCTATCATTGCCAGTTTTGTAATCTGTAATTTTCACTTAACAGTAGATCATAGGCTTTGTTTTAAAAAGATGTTTTTTTAAATGGATTTTAGAGAGAGAGGAAAGGAGAGAAAGAAAGAGGGAAATATCAATGTGAGAGAGAAGGGAAACATAGATTGGCTGCCTCCTGCACGCCCCCTACTGGGAATTGAGCCCACAATCAGGGCATGTGCCCTGACCAGGAATCGAACTTGCAACCTCTTGGTGCACAGGAGGACGCTCAACCAACTGAGCCACACCGGCCAGGGCAGATCATAGGCTTTTTGACTTGACGTTTAACACTCTTCATTCAACATGATTTTTAATGTTAGACCCACACTGAGGCCTTCCTTTTCCATCCATCAGCGGATCTACCATCAGAATGTCAACCTGTGAACTCTTTGGTAAAAGGTGGGACCACACAGACTATTTGGGGTTGGAGATCATGGCTGTTTTGGGGAGATGCTAGGGGAAAAGAGGGAGATAAAGGGAGGTGGGAAGAGAAAGAGCTTCGTGGTCACAAGTTGGATTGGGAAGTCCTGAATAGGGAAGATGGTTGCCTTGGCTAAACTTGGAACCCACCCATAATCTTGGGCTCCCTCTGCTGGCCTCTCAAACACATCCACTGGGTGATGAACAGGAGCCATGACTAAGCAGGAGCCCAGTCCATTGAAATCACCTGTGATGGAGAGAAAAGAGAAACAGCCAGCTTAACGAAATTTTTTAACATCAAAGATTACATCCACATTGATGGATTGACTGATTGTGCTTATTCAGTTGAAACAAGTTAGAATCTGAGGCCCCCACCCCTTCCCTGTCCCTTTCTCTTATTCTCTGCCTCCGGGGAACACAATTAGAAAGGGCTTGGCTTTCCTTTTCAAGATTCTTAGTCTCCTGCTAGGCCTCTGGTGATCTTGTTGGCTGTTTCTCTTAACTGCATTTTGCTGTTGCTTTTCTCTCCTTTTCTAGCGTCTTTGCCACGCCTCACCCCCTTGCCGGTGCCACTGGTGAATAAAAAGGCAACAGCAAAACCCTGCCTTTGCCCTGCAAAGCAGATCTCCATTAGCTCCTGTTGTGCAGCCTCTTATTTCTCCATTTGTGCTTAATGCAAAGCCATAAAAAGCTTTTCAAAATAGGTGTGTGCTTGGCTTGACAGTTGTGATAAAACAATGCCTCCAACAAGGAGAAAACAAGACACATTTGTAATGTCCTTTTCCATCATTTATACTGACTTAGCTCCCCCCACCAGGAGACAAGAATTTCTTTGGGAACAATTTTCTTTTAACCGCGCCATCCGAAGCAGCACACATTTCTCTTGCCGTCATTAGAGCTCCTAGCCTACAAAACAGGGACTGAAGATTGAGTTAGGATCTAGAGAGAGGCCGCCCGCATCACATAAATAAACAATGAGGCCTGGGCCATTTCAGTACAGAACTTACATAAGCAGGCCAGATGGTCAGCTGCCGTGCCACACATGCACAATCTGGCTAAAAGACGACAGTGTAGGGTCAGAAGCACTAATGTACTCCCAGTGCCACTCATTTACTCTACTTCTTTTACACCAAGCACCAAAGCAAATTATTGCGGGCGATAATGCAGGCAGATGACATGATAAGGGGATTGTTGAACGATGAGAGGACAAATACTAAATTAACTTAAGGATTGAGTCAACCTAATAAATGTTATTTGCCACTCAGTCTTCTCACTGAGTTGCTAGTGACAAAAAATATAATAGTAATAAAGTAAAATCAGTTACTGTGTATTTAAACACACATAAAAAGGTAGGTTATTATCTTAATGGTTCGTGTAACAAAAGTTTAGAGCTTCAGGTATAGCTGGTTCTAGAAGCTGTTAAACAAACGAACAGAATTCAACGGGGCTTTATTCCACAATCCCTGGATCGCGCAGCATCCCATCCAGCAGTAAGAACGCGCTCCCAGGACAGTGAAGAGGGTGGAAAAGGGAAGTTTCCGGACCAGGGTGGGTTGTTTCAGGCAGGGGCCGGTCAGGCTGATGACCTCACCAGTGCTGACCAGGTAAATCCAGCTTGACTGGCTGAAGGTGGCATTCCCGGGAGAAGCTAAAACTGCAGTTGGGTTAGCTAGTAAGACATGGGCTTAGCACCCATGACTCTGTTTTGGGGCCGTTGTCTTTTCTTCAACAATACTCAGGTAGGGTTGGCAGGTCTCTTTCGTCCTTGCTGGCTTCATGTACAGCACGCTGTCTCTGCCGGTGCTCACGGATGCTCTGTCTACGCATGAACACATTGAAGCCCAGTGAGAGAGTCTTTGCCCTAATCATCCCAGCAAAAATCAGGGATTACATCTCTTTGGCTACGTTCAGACATGTGCACTTTCTGAACCAATCATTGTGTCTGGAAGAATGGAAGGTGTTGACTGAATCATGTGCCATTCTCTCTCTGTGTGTGTGTGTGTGGGGGGGGGTGGGCGGGAGGGTGTGGGGGGAGATAAGAGAATTTGTGGATAGCACTACCAAAACAGCTAGACTAAGACTAAAATCTACACGCTATTCGCAGCAGTTGGTGGGATGGAGGCCAAATAGGTAAGAGATGCTTAATCCTTCAATGAATGCAATGTAGAAAAGAGCAATCCCTAGAACCTTCAAATGAATTCACTTAACATATGAGATGGACCCCACTAAACACTGGACAATGTCCTAAGTCTGTTTCTTCACCTGAAGCTAAATTTATTAGGAGGCTGAACTAGCACGTGTTCTTTGTAAGTAAACACAATCTTACAGGTACCTTTCAATGCTATCAAACCTCAAGTTTCCCATTTTCTCAAATGACAGAAGAAAGTCTTACTGTATCATATCCTTCAGCGTGTTGTATTAAACAAAATGTGCAGCAGCCAACCTGAGAACACCACGCTGAAAGGGTCAAGTGAACCTAAAAGGAATGGTAACTAACAGGTTCCAGGCTGCTTACAACTTTAGAAACATCTCTTTCTTTTAAGCTGCACTTGGGCCATTTACTGTGTTAGTCTGGTGGTGCCACCATTCTTCTGGAATTTCTCACTAGTCAACAGACTATGTACTAAAAGGAATTATTGTTACACTTCAATATAGAAACAGGACACACACTCACACACACAAATTCGTACACATAAAACCGCTGAAATCTGAATGAGATAGATGATATCAATGTCAATTTGCTGGCTATGATGTTATTCTATAGTTTTTCAAGATGTGACCATTGTGATGGTTGGGTGACACAGGATCTCTATAATTTTTTATAATTGCATATGCATCCAAATCTCAAATTTTATTGTAAAATAGCATAAGACAAACAAACAAAAACTTAGTTCTAGGGTTGGCCTTATGCTGATAACAATGTCCTGTGACATTTTGATGGAGGCAAATATTTGAAATGTTTTTCCAAATGATGGTTGAATGTGCTCTCATCTTCACGCAGACTCGGAAACTTTGGACTGAAGTTGAAGTGCTGGGCTGGATGAAGAGCACTCAGCACCTGGCTGTGGGAAGAGTCTGAAACAAGGTCTAAGTAAGTATTAATTCAACACATATTTATTTTTTAAAAGTTGAGGTTGCCCTAACCAGTTTGGCTCAGTGGATAGAGCGTCGGCCTGCGTACTGAAGGGTCCCAGGTTCCATTCCGGTCAAGGGCATGTACCTTGGCTGCGGGCACATCCCCAGTTGGGGGTGTGCAGGAGGCGGCTGGTCGATGTTTCTCGCTCTTCGATGTTTCTAACTCTCTATCGCTCTCCCTTCCTCTCTGTAAAAAATCAATAAAATATATTTTAAAAAAATAAATAAATAAATAAAAGTTGAGGTAAGCCTGGCCAGTGTGGCTCAGTGGTTGAGCATTGACCTATGAACCAGGAGGTCACGGTTCAATTGCCATTCAGGGCACATGGCTGGGTTGAGGGCTCCATCTCCAGTAGAGGTCATGCAGGAGGCAGCTGATCAATGATTCTCTCTCATCATTGATGTTTCTATCTCTCTCTCCCTCTCCCTTCCTCTCTGAAATCAATAAAAATATATATTTTTAAAAGTCGAGGTAAAGTTCACATAACATAAAATTAATTATTTTGCAACATAACATTAACCATTTAAAGTAAACAATTCAGCAGCATTTAGTATATTCAGAATGTTGCACAACCACCATCTCTGTCCAGGTGCAACAATTCTCATCACCCCAAAATAAAACCCCATACCCATTAAGCAGCTTCCTGACAGGTACTTTCCACATGGGTCCTACATTTTGCTTAATGTGCAAAATTTACTCTGCTTCAACTGAGATTGCCTAGTATCTTAGCAAAGCTCAGCTGAAGGATGGCTGGAGGTGGTGTGTGTGAAGTACAATATGAGACACTGGTAAATGCTAAGAAGGACACTATGATGTCAGCACAGGCCAACGGCGGTCTACCAGATGTATGGAGAATGCGGGTTTCTGGGACACGGAAGTAAAGGAGGCTGAACTGAGGCTAAGAGAACAGAGTAAGCTTTGGGCTCTCTCTCTCTCTCTTTTCATTTTAAAATAAATTTTATTTTTCAATTGCAGTTGACATACATTATTACATTAATTTCTGGTGTACAACCCAGTGATTAGACATTACATCATTTACTAAGTGATCATTCCAAAAAATCTCACACCATACATAGTTATTAGAATATTAGTGCATGGATACTAGTGTCCTGGTGCATGGATTTGTGCACATTGAAAGGAAATTAATTAGAAGAAACATTTTAATATTGCTGTTCACCCTTTCTCTATAATAGAAGTGTCAACCAAATTCATGATCGACAATGACAGATTGAAACACACACATGCAATTGGCGCCAGCGAGAGCTTTATATGTATCATGCATGCGCTAGTCAACTTAGCCTTTTATAGATATAGAATAAACTTGCTTAATTGAACCTGCTTTCTGATTTAGCTAAACTTTTTCCCAGCCCAGTGAAGCACCCCAACTTCTCTTTCAGGTAATTGTTAGCAACACAGCAGTAAATATCAACACGAAGCAGATTATTATTGTAGATCATGCGGGGAGAACAAAGGGTAAAATATTTAACTGCAGCAGTGTTTGACTATATTCAGCGCAGTGAGAATACCTGAAGTCATTTTCAAGGCCCACCATTTCTTACTTCTTTTCAGTCGGGTCAAGTTTCTAAACTTTCTAAATCTCCGTTTTCTGGCTAATGAAAAGAGAATAGGATTCTACCGAGTCTCCTATCTACCCACTCCAGGACTTCTGTGAGGATCAAAGGAGATAAGGCACTGGAAAATGCTTCACAAACATTTGGTTCAAGTGTAAAATGTTTGCACCTGGATACAAAGCAAGTCATGTTCCTGGGCTGAAGAAACTCCAAGGAGGTTAGTCGCTAGGGAGAGGAAGCTGGGCATTGCTACATGATGTCAATACCTGGCACCCACAGTGACTATTTCTCAGCTGGGCTGTGGGCCGCATTTTGCACCATGGGGTCTCAGCAGCATTGGCTGCGATTTGGTAAGTGTCGCTCTGGGGTGGTGGCGGGACCTGTGTCCCACTTGGAGGAAGCTGAGTGTTGGTTTGTTGGCGCCAGGTCTGTGGTGTCGTTTATTTTTAAATGGCCATTGTGCATCATGGCAGCTCCTGAGTTGAGCATTTGCCCCCTGGTGGTCAGTGTGTGTCATAATAGCTACCGGTCGGACCGATGGACACTTAGCCTTTTATATATATAGATTATTGTCTGTATCCCCTATGCTATATTTCACATCCCCATGACTAATCTGTAACAACCAATTTGTATTTCTTTTTTTAAAATATGTTATTGATTTTTTTTTACAGAGAGGAAGGGAGAGGGATAGAGAGTTAGAAACATTGATGAGAGAGAAACATTGATCAGCTGCCTCCTGCACACTTCCTACTGGGGATGTGCCTGCAACCAAGGTACATGCCCTTGATTGGAATCAAACCTGGGACTTTTCAGTCCACAGGCCGACACTCTATCCACTGAGCCAAACTGGTTAGGGCAATTTGTACTTCTTAATCCCTTCACCTTTTTCACTCATCTCCCTAACCCCCCTCACGACTGGCAACCATCAAAACATTCTCTGTATCTATGAGTCTGTTTCTGTTCTGCTTGTTTTTAGATTCAATTGTTGAGATATATATATATATCTCCATTCTATTGTTTATATTTTTTATCTTCTTAAAGAAGATCCTTTAACATTTCATGTAATACTGATTTGATGGTGATGAACTCCTTTAGGTTTTTCTTGTCTGGGAAGCTATTTATATGTCTTCCAATTCTAAATGATAGCTTTGTTGGATAGCATAATCTTGGTTGGTTTTCATCACTTTGAATATTTCTTCTGTCACCCAGCGCCGGCCCCAATCACTCAGCACTGTCAGCAGGTGCGAGCAATGGCTGCTGGATGTGATTGCCCCTTAGGGATTCTCCACCTCTCCCTGTTCCTGAGGGGCGATCAGGGCCGGCAGCAGCCACTGCTCACACCTGCTGATGGCACTGGCCCCAGTCGCTCCACGCCATCAGCAGGTGCGAGCGAGGCTGGCACCATCAGTGTGTGGGAGTGGTGGGGGTGGTGGGAGTGGGGCTGCCAGTAGAGAGGGGACCAGGGGTCGCGGTGGGAGGGGCCAGGCTGGGGTGCGGAGGATGGGCCGAGACCCGCCCCTGTGCCCACGGCACCCTCACAATCCACAGTTCCTTTCAAGGTGCACGAATTTGTGCTCTGGGCCCCTAGTCTTATATAATAAAACCCTAATATGCAAATCAACCGGACAGAAGAACGACTAGTCACTATGACTTGCACTGACCACCAGGGGGCAGATGTTCAATGCAGGAGCTGCCCCCTGGTGGTCAGTGTGCTCCCACTGGGGGAATGCTGCTCAGCTAGGAGCCAGGCTCACGGCTTGTGAGCGCAGCAGCAGTGGCGGGATGTCCATTAAGCCAGCAGTCAGACATCCCCCGAGGGGCCCCAGACTGCGAGAAGACACAGGCCAGGCTGAGGGACCTCCCTTCCCCCCAAGTGCACAAATGCCTCTAGTAAGTATATAAGTCTTTTGGTTAATCTCTTCCCATCCCACACTGCCTCCCGCTCTGAGATGTGTTAGTCTGTCCCATGCCTCCATACTTCTGAGATCCTGTGATACTTGTCTTTCTCTGACAGGCTTATTTCACTCAGCATAATACTCTCAGCCCCTTCCATGCTGTCTCAAAGGGTAAGAGATCCTTCTTTCTTATAGCCCATAGTATTTCACTGTGCAAATGTACCACAGCTTTTTTATCCACTCATGTACTGATGAGCACTTGAGCTGTTTCCAGGACTTAGCTATTGTAAACAGTGCTGCTCTGAACAAAGGGGTGCCCATATTCTTCTGATTGGTGTTTCAGGTTTCTTGGGATATATTTCTAGAAGTGGAATCACTAGGTTAAATGGACAGTTCCTACTTTTAATTTTTTTAAAGAAACTCCATACTGTTTTCCATAGTGTCTGCACCAGTCTGCATTCCCACCAACAGTGTACTAGGGTTCCGTTTTCTCCACATCTTAGCCAGCACTTGTTGGTTGTTGATTTACTGATGGTAGCCATTCTGGCAGGTGTGAGGTGATACCTCATTGTAGTTTTAATTTGCATCTCTCTGATGATTAGTGACATTGAACATTTTTTCATATGTCTCTTGGCCTCCTGTATGTCCTCTTTGCCCATTTTTCAATTGGATTTTTTGTCATCCATTTGTTGAGTTGTATGAGTTTTTTTTTTTTGTATATTTTGGAAATGAATCTTTTATCAGCTATATCATTGACAAATATGTTCTCTCAAACAGTGGATTCCATTTCATTTTGATGATGGTTTCTTTTGCTGTGCAGAAGCTTTTTAGTTTGATATAGTCCCATTTGTTTATTTTTTCCCTTTGTTTCTCTTGTCCTAGGAGAAATATTGGCAAAAATTCTACTATGTGAGATGTTTGAGATTTTGCTGCCTATGTTTTCTTCTAGGATTTTTCTAGGATTTTTTTATGGTTTCTCCACTTAGATTTAAGTCTTTTATGCATTTTGAGTTTATTCTTGTATATGGTGTAAGTTGGTGATCTATTTTCTTTTTTCTGCATGTGCCTGTCCAATTTTACCAACACCATTTGTTGAAGAGACTGTCTTTACACCAATGTATGCTCTTGCCTCCTTTGTCATATATTAATTGACCATAATGGCATTAATCAATTTCTGGGGTCTCTGTTCTGTTCCATTGGTCTATATGCCTGTTCTTGTGCCAATACCAAGCCATTCTGGTTAAAATGGCTTTGTAGTATTGTTTGATATCCAGTATTGTGATCCCTTTGACTTTGTTCTTCTTTTTCAAGATTGCTGTGGCTGTTCGGGGGTCAGTTTTGCTTCTATATCAATTTTTGGAATATTTTTTCTAGATCAGTAAAATAAGCCATTGGTATTTTAAGAGTGATTGTGTTGAATTTGCAGATTGCTTGGGTAGATGGACATTTTAATGATGTTAATTCTTCCAATCCATGAACACGGTATGTGCTTCCACTTGTTTGTATCTTCCTCTATTTCATTTTCAATGTCCTATGGTTTTCTGTGTTCCCTGCTCGTTT
Organism: Myotis daubentonii; assembly: GCF_963259705.1. Taxonomy (NCBI): domain Eukaryota; kingdom Metazoa; phylum Chordata; class Mammalia; order Chiroptera; family Vespertilionidae; genus Myotis; species Myotis daubentonii. The sequence goes on along the minus strand of NC_081853.1, from coordinate 7,392,507 downwards.
TTACAGCTAGAAGTTATGGGGACTTCTCTTCCTGGCTCTGGAACTCTGGGTTGGGGGGCCTGGTGTGGGGCTGGGATCTTTTACTCCTCCCAGAGGACTCCTGCAGCTGAGATATTCCTCCCAATTTTTATTCTCCAAACTTGGTATGGGACCAGGCTGTCTCATGTCTCTACCCCTCCTACCAGTTTCAATGTGGCTTAATTCCCTAGTTGTAGGACTTCCATTCAGCCAGATTTCAGGCAGTTCTGAATGATGGTTGTTCTGTAGTTTAGTTGTAATATTGATGTGATTGTAGGAAGGAGGCAAGTACCACATTTACCTATGCTGCCATCTTGCCCAGAAGTATGGGCACACTCTCATAGACATTACTTGACATTGTTAAGGTGGAGTGGACACTATGTTTCAATCACTGTCGATACTTCAATGTCTTTCCATCTCTTTAAGCATGCCTTCCAAAGCTCTACTATTCATCAAGTTCTGGGAACCAGAACAATGTGGAGAACACGGCTCAGACAACACTGACAAGGACTGTGTAAGGTGGAAGAGTAAGATGTCTGGCTGACCTAGCAATTCTCTTTGCAACAGGGCAAGGTCCAGTCCAAGAAGTGGGGTTTACACCCAGGCCAAGGCTTTTCTGGGGTCATGAGTTCAGAGGTGGATGAGTCAGAGAGATGATGCAATTCAGAAGGATCTCTTAGGAATTACTGTAAAATCAATGCTTTAGAAAACTGAACTAATGGAGCTGGAGACAGAAAGGGGGTGGGGGAACCTATGTTTTCCATCTCTTCCTTAGGCAGTATTAGAAACTATGAGAGAGGAGCAAAGAATATCATCTGAAAGGAGAGAGCGAAGATGACGGATCACAGAAATGACGGAGTGGGAGTCTGAATGCTCCACAGCTTTGCATGAGTGAATCTTTCCCAGTAAATCTTTGTTATCTTAGATCCCTCTGAATAACTTGGGCCTGTAAATGTGGACACATTCATTTTAAAGGACACTGTCTTAGTCCCTTGGGACTGCTGCACAAACCACCATCGGGGTGCCACATGGTCAGGTTCTGGTGAGGACCCTCTTCTGGGTTGCAGACAGCCAACTTCTCACGTAGCTGAAAGAGAGTGGGAGAGAATTCTGAGGCCTCTTTTTATTAGGGCACTAGTCCCATTAATTAATGCTCCACCTCATCAATTAATTACCTCCCACCATCAGACTGGGATGGGGCGGGAAACTTCACCATGTAAACTGGGGACACACAAGCATTCAGTCCACATCAGGGTCTGAAGTTGCCTTCATGTTCATTGACTTTGTGGAACTACTGATTTTTGAACAATTGTGAGTGGTTCCAGCCATGCTTGGGGGCCAGGAAGGGTTAGTTATAAGACAATTCTTGGCAGGACACAGGGTCCCAAATCCTTTTTCCTTGTTAACAGGCATCGCTGATTCAGCATTCCATTTAGTGTGCAGCATATAACGTTAGTGTTTTCTAAAATACTCATCGTCACTTAGTGATTTTTTTTTATTCTTTCGAAGTGAAAAACCTAGGGAAAATGTTATATTCTCATTTACAGCTAAATATAACACCTCTAGATGGAAATAGAAATTAGAAAACGTTCCATCTCACTCCAATTCCTTTTTTTTCTTCTCTGCTATGATAGTAGTAGAAGTTCACAGAAAGTCAGTCAAGTAAAAAAATATACCCCACATTTATTTTTTCTGACCTAAGTAAAATCAGAAAGGTAAGTCACTTCTTTATGAGAGAACACGGAAAATAATTGTTTTTAAAAAGGCAAAGTTATAATAATTCTAATAATAATTTTCTACAAACATAGAGGTAATTTCATATGATTGAAGTTGAATCTGAAAACATTAGCTTTCTATTACCTTTTTGACCAGGAAGTTAGACTATTTTTATACATTTTTTCCTTTGAGAACTTTTTTTAAATTTAAGTTCTTTTTTGTTGAAAGTATTACATATGTCTCCTTTTCCCCCACTGACCTGTCCCTGCCCACTCCTGCCCCCAGCACATGCCCTTCCCCCCCACTCACCCCCCCCCCCCACTGCCTGTGTCCATGGGCTATGCTCATATGCATGCATACAAGTCCTTTGGTTGCTCTCTAACCCCCTCCCCTGCCTTCCCTCTGAGGTTTGACAGAAGAGAACTTTCCATTTAAAAATCTCATCATTATTCCATGTTTGTTCTTTAAATAAACCTGTATGATGGCGGCAAAAGTAGGTTTCCAGTTGTTTGTATAGAAAAGAATACAATAATTAATAAATAGTAATATAAGAATAAACTCTGTGTTTCACATACTCATAACTGGAAACCTACTTTTGCCCCACCCTGTATATATTTACATGTAAAGAATAAAACATGGAAAGCTATAGCCCAAAATGTAAGTATTCATCACATCTAGGGGTAAGATTAGGTATAATTTTTCATCTCTTTTTTCTATTTTCATGATATGTATTGTTTGTATAATAGGGGGAAAAGAGAAGACTAATGTAGACAAACTATGGGTCTGAATGTTGGCCATAAACAGTTGGCATATTCAAGAGTTTAAGCAAGGAGAGTCGAACTGAGTTAGCCACTGTGGAGGGGAGCAGTCAGGGTTAAGGAACCAGCAGGGCATGATGAAGTAAGTACCCAAAGACTTGCACAGTGGGAAGCTGTTACCATTCTCACAAAAGGCCAAAGGGGTGGGGACATGATTCCAGAGCCTGAGAGATCTTCAGACTGAGCATGTGGAGACACAACCTAGCCTCACTTCCTTGCCCCTGCTCTGAACCCAGTGGGAGCTGGGTTAGGCACTCCCGAGAGGTTGGTCTCAAGACAGAGCAGGGCAGAGAGCATGGGAGAGTGGGTGCAGTTGGCAAATGGAGAAACAGCAGCAAGAGCAACCGTGTTATCAAGATACATTATCTACTATGGGCCACATATTGTGTGTGTTTCCACCGTTTTGAAAAGAAAACTACTTTTTAAAAAATACATTTTTTCCTTTTGGCCCTTCATGAATTGAAACCGATTCTATGTATCTATATCAGAGACCATTCTCTCAACATAGGAGCATTAGGGATGAGTGCAATTTAACAATCCTTTGTTAAGCAAATGTGTGGTAGACCTCTGTTAGGTTTTTGTCTCTCTTTCATTCCTTCTAGGGAACATTTTCTCCCCAATTCTGCGTGATGGAAGAATTAATCAAGGGTATCTATTTCTTTTGCCATATGGTGGCACATGACCCAGGCTGACCAATCAGCATGCTCTATGCCCCTGGATGTGGGGTTAAGTGAATACAGGACCCCACTGGGGGCCACACAGAGCCCTTTTCCAAGGACTGGTATGGACCTTGGGAAATAAAGGCTCTTTCTCCTTCTAACACCAGGAACTCTAACCACTAATTCTGGAGCTCTCAGAGGCTACCTTTTTCATCATCTTGCAAGCCTTTGGTGAACGCTGCCAACATGCGGAAAGGAGAACTAAAAGATGGAGGGAGAACACAAGATCCTGTTGACGTCACTTAGCACCTGAGCCCCACCACACGGAAAGTCAGCAAAAGCCCTGCCCTCTCAGCTTTATGTTTAAGTGTCCTTTCTGGGTATGCGACTTTGAGGTCTATTTCTCACACTTAAACTGAAAGAGTCCTGAGTAACAGCGTCTCCAACGGGAGGATGAGGGTGGTAACAACTACCATTCACTGTTCTCTTACCCACATTGTTTTCATTTATTCAATAATAACTCCTTGAGGAAAATATTATTATTGCCATTTTCCAGCTAAACAAACCAAGGTACAGAGATGTTAGGTAACTTGCTAACAACACCAAGGGACTAAATTCCATTCAAATCTTGGATGGCTCAACTGCAAAACCTATCCTCCTATATGATAAAACCTAATATGCTAAGTGTCCGACCATTCATTCAACCAGTTGCTATGACATGCACTGACCACCAGGGGGCAGATGCTCTGACCAGTAGGTTAGCTTGCTGCTGGGGTCTGGCCAATGGGGACTGGGCTAGACGGGTTGGACCTGCCCTGGAGCCCTGGAGCCCTCCTGCAGTCCCTCTCTGCCCCAAGTGTGCACCAGTGGGGTCCCTTGGCCTGGCCTGTGCCCTCTCACAATCCAGGACCCCTTGGGGGATGTCAGAGAGCCGGTTTCGGCCCAATCCTTGCAGGCCAGGCTGAGGGACCCCACTGGTGCCTCTAGTGTTCTTATAAAATAAATATGTAATTTGCCTGCTAGGCCAGGACACATTTATAGTGATGCCGAAGAATACGCACAAACCAGACTGTCCCAGGCCAACTGGGGTTCATCTATCTCTTTACTGTTCTATCTTAACTCATGCTCCCTGAGAAACTGAGATGTGGACAGGTGTCTAAATAGTCAAATTCATAGAATCATAGAGTGGAATGGTGGTTTCTAGGAGCTGCGGAAGGGAAATGGGGAGTTACTAATCAACAGGCATAAAGTTTTATCAAGTTGAATAGGCTCTACCGATCTGCTGTACAACGTTGTCAATCTAGACTCTAGATTCTAGAGTCAACGGTAGTACATTTTACACTCCAGCACATGCGGAGAGAGTAGATCTGATGCTGTGTTCTTACCACAATAAAATAAAATTTAAAATAAAGTGAATCAGTAGTTTTCTGATAATTTGGGGGTTAAAAGGGGGAAACTCCCTAACATGGATTTTGAAGTGTTATAAAGCCTGGCCCTTGGCCACTCCTCCAAACTCATCAGGAACCTCCCCATCCCCAACCAGCTCTCTGCAGCCACGACTACCTGTCCTCTCGCAGCTCGCTGAGTTCACCCTATTTCTCCCCCAATGGGAAGGGTGTATGTGTTGTCCTTTCCTTCTGCCTTGGGTATTCTCTCCACCTGTCCTAGTGTTCACTACTTGCCCTTCAGATCTCATCGGGGCAGCCTTGCCTGACCCTGATCAGATAAAATCTCCCCCCTGGCCCCATATACCTCTCCAGGGTAGCACTTATATAATTGACACCTTGATATTTGTTTGTGATTAAGTACTATTTGTTTTTTCAAATCGACAGGAATCTTCTTAAAGGCAGACCCTGCTCCCTGTCTCTTTTTTGCTTACTTTTCATTATTTTTGTTAAATTTATAAATGTAGTACTGATTACATATTTGTTGAATGAGTAAAAGAATGAATGAATTGATGAAGATGAGGTGTTGCCAAGTATAAAACGGGGCATCTAACCTTGTCAGAGAAGCCAAGTACTCACTCTGTTTTTGCTTATCATTGTCTCCTGATCAGCTGGCTGAGTGCTTGAGAGGTAAGTTATCTAAGCCGCTGCTTCTAAAACTTTCATGTTCACACCGTCACGCAGGCATCTTGTTACCATGCAGCTTCTGATTCAGTAGATCTGGAGAGGAGCCTGAGATTCTGCATTGCTAGCAAGGACCACACTCTGAGTAGCCAGGCTCTCAGCAATGTCCTGTTGCAAGAGGGTATTGCTTTAGAATGGCGCACCAGTTGGGATGCTTTGGTTGTAACCGAAAACCCAGCTCAAACTGGCTTATTTAAAAAATAAAGATGATTTATTTTGTCATGTAACCGAGGAGGCCGGTGACAGGATACAATGCAGGCACAAGGGGACCAATGCTCCAACTCTGTTTCCCTGCGACTCTCTTGGTGCTGCCCTCCTCCAGCTGCCCTTTCCATCCTTTGGCTGACTTCCTTGATAGGGGTGGGGGTGGGGGAATGACTGCAGCTTTTTCAGCTGTCACATCTCTTTTCTGTACCATCTAGTAGAGAAGAGGCTATCTGTTTTTCTGGCATCAAGACAAATTCTATTTTTGACTCTACTTTGACCAAGTTCACTTATATGTGGGGTTAGGAAGGAGGAATTTATAATGTATTTGGCTGAACTTGTCCATTTGCTAGCAGCAGAAGAGGTGGCTCATATTGTCCTATCTACACACCTGGTCCTGATGGCACATAGGTCTTCAAATAATTCCATCTGTGCGGTTTGAGGGTTTTACTTTCTGTGAAGTCACAAACATACATAGACCCTTGCCTCCAAGTGTCGACCTAGAGAAGTGGTTCTCAACTCTGGCAAATATAGGTGCCTGGCTTCTATTCTTAAACAAATGAGACTTTCTTGGGATAAGGTCCAATAATCCAAGTTTTACAAATATTCCTGAGTGTTTCTAATGGGCAGCCAGGGTTGGAAACTGCTTGCCTAGAGTAGTGCTTCTCCATGGCAGCAGGGGGGTACTTTGCTCCCAGGGGACATTTGTCATTGTTTGGAGCCATTTTTGGTCATCACAACTAAAAGGCAGTTATTACTGGTATCTTGTGGGATGGTGCTAAACCTCTTATGCACAGGACAACCCCCCATCCCCCAAACAAAAATTACCTGAACTAAATGTTGACAGTATCAAGGTGGAGAACCATTGACCTAGAAGGACGGATGTTAGAGTCAATGACATTTTTGTGGCATATTCTGGCACACTGGCAGGGGGACATACAGTGCAGAGTAGTAGATTTCAAGCTTAATTGTACTTAGAATTAGCAGAAGTGTGTGTGTGTGTGTTTAAAATGAAGGTTCCTGGGGCCTATGCCCTGAAGTATTGATTTATCCAGTCATTGTAACATTTATACTGATAAAGTTGACTTGGATGCAGGTATACCACAGACCACACAGTGAGAAACAGTTACAGATTGTAACTTACATTTCACAGGGTGCTCTCAGGGACAAGCCCAGGCTGAGCCTAGAAGTGGCATCGAGGACTTCTGGTCAAGATGGTGGTGTAGATAAACATGGTACTGGTACCCTCCCATAACAATATCAAAATTATAACTAAACTATAGAACAACCATCATTCAGAACCATCTGAAATCTAGCTGAATAGAAGTCCTATAACTAGGAATTTAAAGAAGAGCCACATTGAGACTGAAAGGAGGGGTGGAGATGCTGAACAAGCTGGTCTCACACCCACATGTGGCAGACAAAAATAGGGAAGGATACTTTAGTTGCAGAGGTCCACCTGGAGGAGCAAGGTCAGCCCCACACAAGGTTCCAGTTCCGGGAAGAGAAGTCCCCATAACTTCTGGCTGTAAAAACAAACCAGTGGCGATTGAAGCTGAGTGAGACAGAGGGCTGCTGAAAACCCAGGTATTGCTCTTTAAGGGCCCATGCAGACTTACTCAAACTCACCAGCTCTGACCTCCATAGCTGGGACAGCAGCTCAAAAGGCTCCAGGGACATACAGGGATGAACTGAAGTGTCTGGTATCAGAGTAAGATAATGGGGGGGGGGGGAGGAGCAGTGTTTTCTCAGACAACAGTGCTGGCAGAGGCCATTGCTCCTCCCCCATCTAAAGCCAACAGGTGGGTGGGTGCCATTTCTCAGTCACCATCAACCTGGCTAACACTGTTTTCCCACCGTGGTGATTTCCCTGAGACCTTACCCCACCAAACTTGTGGGCTCACCCAAGCTGTTTCTGTGTCTTTTTCATAAGAGTGGCCTGTCTTGGCTCGGGCATCAGGCTTTCCTAAAATCTCTCAAACAAGCAGCATCTGGCCTCAGCATGCTCTGTTCCTCTCACTAAGTGGCCCCAGGCCCAGCACCAGCAGCAGCTGGCTGTAGCTGACAGCTTGGCCTCTCCTGGGCACCTTCAAGCCCAGCACAAGTGGCAGCCAGCTACAGATTGCTTAGAAGCCCAAACCAGGTGGCCATGGCAGAAAACAGGTGGTGGATGTCCTTGGCCTGTACTTTCTTGGAGGCCCCAGAGCCAGCACACCTAGTGGACAGCTTCAGACCACGTCAAAACCCCACCCAACCATCTGCCAGTGACACACTCAAGGCATGGACTCAGCAGGCATCTGAGCCCTGCTGAAGTAAGTCCTGCCTTGTCGGGTGTGCCACTGCACAATTGATCCTCCGAGGTAGTTGCACCCAGTTCTTGCAGCAGCTCCTCCTGGGGTAAATCCCTTCCATTGATGTTCCAACAGCAATCAAGGCTCAGCTACAACAGGAGAGTGTACACAGCCCACATTGAGGGTGGGGGGCACAACTGGAGCATCCAGCCTTAGTGATCAGGGAGGCTGTGTCACTGGATACTACAGGATACCTACTACACTAGGCCACTCTACCAAGCCTGGAAGATGTAGCAGCTCTACCTAATTCATAGAAACAAACACAGGGAGGCTACCAAAATGAGGAGAGAAATAAACATGTCCCAAATGAAAGTACAGAATAAAACTCCAGAAAAGGAACTAAACAAAACAGAGACAAGCAATCTACTAAATGCAGAGTCCAAAACACAAATTATAAGGATGCTCAATGAACACAGGGGGAAAGTAGTTGAACTTAGAGAGAGCTTCAACAGCATAAAAAAGGACATGAAGCCCTAGCTGGGTATCTCAGTTGGTTAGAGCATCATCCCCAAACACCAAAATTACAGGTTTGATCCCTGGTCAGGGCATATACAAGAATCAACCAATGAATTCATAGATGGGTGGAATAACAAATCAATGTTTCTCTTTCTCCTTTCCTCTCTCTCTAAAATCAATAAGTAAAATAATTTTAAAAAATAAACAATGTTTTAAAAAAGGACATGGAAAGCATAAAAAAAACCCCAGCCAGTTAGAAAAGAAGGATACACTAACTGAAATGAAGAATAATTTACAGGGAATCAGCAATAGAGTAGGTGAAGCTGGGAATCAAATCAGTGATTTGGAATATAAGTATCAACGTAAGGAACAATCAAACCTGTGGAGAATTTTTATGATTTTATTCGAGTCAAACTGATAATTGCTGGAAACCAAAACCTCAACAGATTGAGATCATGCTCCAAAGAATGCAGCTATGCACCTTATTTTATACATTACAATCAAAAGAGAATATGTAAGTGGGTTACATGAAATCCACTGGTGATAGATTAGGGAGCCAGGAGAAAACAAAGTGGGTAAATCGCTGGAATAAGATAAAAGGTAAAATTATACACACATACTTCTTTTACACAGATAAATACAGGATAGTTAACAGTCAACAATTAATATAACAATAATGATGAGGACATTTGTCACTCCAGAGTGGTGCCTATGCTTTGAGGGGTCCAGAAAAAGGGAAATTACTTTGACATTCCAAAGGTATGTTATCTTAGATGCAAAAAGACAATAGACAGGCTTAATTAAAATAAAGATTGTTAGGGAAAAATACTGCCTTAGAGCGGACTACCTGCCATGAACTGCTTTTAGTTAAAAAGTTTCTATTTTAGATAATCTTATGTGGTTACTTTAGGTCTTTGTCTTTGTAAGGCTTCCATACAGGCCCTTCCTGAGTTTGCCAGGTTTACTATGTGACCCCTTTTCATCCACATAAGGAAGCAAAAGACAACCAATCAGAACAGCAAAAAGAAAAAAGAATCCAAAAAAATGAAGACAATTTAAGTAGCTTTTGGCACAACTTCAAGTGTACCAATATTCATATCATGGGGGTGCCAGAAGGAGGAGAGAGGGAGCAAGAAATTGAAAACCTATTTGAGAAAATAATGACAGGAAACTTCCCTAATCTGGTGAAGGAAATAGACATACAAGTCCAGGAAGTGCCAGAGAGTCCCAAACAAGATGAACCCAAAGAGTCCCACACCAAGACACATCATAATAAGATGCCAAAAATTAAAGACAAAGAGAGAATCTTAAAAGCAGCAAGAGAAAAGCAGTTAGTTACCTCCAAGGGAGTTCCCATAAGACTGTCAACTGATTTCTCAATAGAAACTTTGCAGGCCAGAAGGGATGGGCAAGAAAGATTCAAAGTGATGCAAAGCAAGGACCTACACCCAGGATTATGCTACCCAACAAAGCTATCATTTAGAATTGAAAGACATATAAATAGCTTCCCCGACAAGAAAAATCTAAAGGAGTTCATCACCACCAAACCAGTATTACATGAAATGTTAAATGGTCTTCTTTAAGAAGAAGAAGAAAGAAAGATAAAAAATCTAAACAATAAAATGGCAATAAATTCACATCTATCAACAAATGAATTTTTTAAAAACACACAAAATAAACAAAGAAGCAGAACAGAAACAAACTCATAGACACAGAGAGCATTTTGATGGTTCCCAGATGGGAGGGGGTTGGGAGGATGTGTGAAAACCGTAAAGGGATTAGAAGTACAAATTGATAGTTAGGGATATAAAGTACAGCATAGGGAATATAGTCAATACTATTCTAATAACTATGCATGGTGTCAGATGGGCACTAGATTTATCGAGATGATCACTTAGTACAGTGGTTCTCAACCTTGGCTGCACATTAGAATCACCTGGGAATCTTTTTAAAATTCTGATTTCTGGGCCTCATCCTCCGGAAATTCTGTTTCTTTGTTACTCATGTTGTGGCCCCATCCCATAACAAAGAAACAGAATTTCTGGAGGATGAGGCCCAGAAATCAGGATTTTAAAAAGATTCCCAGGTGATTCTAATGTGCAGCCAAGGTTGAGAACCACTGACTTAGTAAGTTAAATAATGTCCAATCACTAGGTTGTGCACCTGAAACTAACGTAGTATTGTATGTCAACTGTAATTGAAAATAAAAAAATGATTTTATTTTTTAAAAAGGTGGCACTGGGAGTGGAATGCATCTCCTGGAGAGAGTTCAGGCATGGTGGTGGGTGGGAGGTCTTGGGGAGCTCCCAGCAGCAGCTCTCATTCTTCTGTGTCGGGTTTGGCCTTGTAAAGTCAAATGAAAGCCCTCCTAGTTCATGATATCATCTTACTCTGAGGAAAGATTGTCTGAAGACAAGGCTACGACTTCCAATGCACCGACTGAGCTCTGGGGTTTTATCGACATTCGTTTTTATAGCTCTGAGGAGGTTATTTTTATGCTTTCTGTCCGTAATGTGAGATAAGCAGGGAGGCAAATGAGATCCCACAGGAATGCACAATTTTGTGGAGCATTGTAATGCAATTGTGATGAGCCTGCTCTGAGCCTCTTGGAAGCTCTGTGACCAGGTTGTTTATTGTTTCACTGCGGTGCCTGAGTGTGCAACCCGGGTCCCAGAGCCTGGCTTCCTGGGAGATTTGAGGAAGGGGTGGCAGCCTGGCAAACTTCAGCTCCCCTACCTCCACCCCACACCCCAGGAGACCCTGGGCCTCGATCAAAGCTCCAGACTGCAGAGTCCTGCTGAGGCTGCGCTGAACGTCTCTTCCCTTTGCTGCTTGCATTATGTTGGCAGAGTTTATCCTAAAAATAGCACAGCCAAGTCCTGCCTGGACGCCTTCTGGCTGTGGTTCTGCAGGGTTGTACAGTGTGCATAGTTTTTTGCACACTTGCAGTCTCACAGAAGAGGCAACATTTTTAAAAATTAAATTTATTGGGGTGACGTTGGTTAATAAAATTATACAGATTTAGGCTGACAATTCTATAATACATCTTCTGTATATTGTGTTGTGTGTTCACCCTGCTTTACATTCTCCTGCCTCCACCCAACACCATTTCCCTCTGGGAATGACCATATTGTTGTCGATGACATGTTTTTGTTTGTTTTGGTTTGGAGTTTTCTTTTGTTTGTTTTTGCTTAATCCCTTCATCTTTTTCACCCAGTCCCCCTCCCCCTTCTCCTCTGGCAGCTATGAGTCTGTTTCTATTTTATTTTATTCATTAGATTCCACATATAAGTGAAATCATGATATTTGTCTCTCTCTGACTGGCTTATTTCACTTAGCAGTATACTTCCCAGGTCTATTCATGCTTTGGTAAAAGGTAAGATTTCCTTCTATTTTATGGCTGAGTAGTATTCCATTGTGTAAATGTACCACATCTTTTTTAACCATTCATCTACTGATGGGCACTTGGGCTGATTCCAAATATTGGCTACTGTAAATAGCCCTGTAATGAACAAAGGGGTGCATACATTATTTCGAATTAGTGTTTTGGGTTTCTTCAGATAAATCCCCAGAAGTGGAATTGCTGGGTCATAAGGCAGTTCATTTTTTAATTTTTTTACATACCTCCATACTGCTTTCTGCAGTGGCTGCATCAGTCTGCATTCCCACCAGCGGTGCACTGGGGTTCCCATTTCTCCACATCTTCGCCAGCATTCGTTGTTTGTTGATTTATTGATGGTAGCCATTCTGACAGGTGTGAGGTGATATCTCATTGTGATTTTAAATTGCATTTTGAAGAGGCAACATTTTGTAGGAGGAGGAAAATGAAAAAACTGTAGGTTTTGGAGATAGGAGATAACAGCTAAGTTCTGGCTCTGCCTCTCACCAGGCTCAATGACTTTAGATAAGTCACTTAACTCTTGTGGTGCTCAGTATTAACAACTTGCCTGTACAATGGGCATCTTCTAAGACCAATCTCATGGAATCAGTCTGAGGGGAAAATCAGATAAAATACTTATCAGTAAAGAACAATATGAAGGTTCCCAATTCTAAGCAGACTGGGGCCACCTTAATATTGATGCTGAGTTAGAGGTCTGTGCATAACCCACCACCATTCGGACCATAGCAGGCAGTGTGGGATGCAAAGTTAAGTGCACTCTACCTGTTCTTGTCTTTATTTGATTAATGACTATCTCCCTGCCAGAATGCCACAAGGGCAGGGATGGTGTCTACTTCGCACATACCTGTTCACCTCTACTTTCTCGCTCAGTGCCCAGCTCACAAATATGTGCTGAATAAGTGAACAAATTAATGAATGAAGAATGAATTCAAGTCAACAAAGGTTTTGTGGATGCCTCCTGTGTGCCAGGGTCTTGTAGACAGGAATTATTTGTGTGCAAGAAATAGAAACTTCAGCAAACAAATGTGAACTGGCAGAAATGAGCGAGGCTGGAGGCACAGCCAGGTCTTGAGGGACTAGGTGAAGGACTGAAAGGTTGGCCGACTGTCTCCCTCTCTCCCCCTCCCTCCTCTCCCATCTCCTCACTTCCTCTTTGCAATTACTTTTACTCTCTTTAGCTGCATACTGGCCCTTTCTGCTTTGCTCAGACTTGAGACCAGGCCACCATAGCCTATTTTAAGCATCAGTTCTTATTAACTACAGTCTCTGAGTGTCAAACCTACACTTCCAAGAACGAAATGATGAATATCTTAGTTTAGGGAAGGAGTCCATCTCAGGTCCAATCAGCTATGATGTCATGAGGCTGTGGTATGTGTGTAGGAGGGCTTCTGACCTGCCCCCTGATGTGCAGAGGCTCCAAGAGATGGGCTGGAGAGGTTCTGAGAGGTGATCATTGGTAGAGGCCTGTCTAGAGCGGTGGGGTGAGCCCCATTCCATTCATTCCAGAAATGTTCACTGGATGCCTGCTTTGTGCCAGGCACTGCTCCAGGTGCTGGGATAGCTCAGTGACAGGGAAGACAGACAAGAGCCATGCCCTCCTGGAGCCCTCGATCTGCAATGCCAACGACTCTACATTACAGCAAACAAGAACATGAGGAAGATAATTTCAGGTAGTGGCAAGTGCACGGAGAAATGGCAACATGAAACAGGATGATGGGATAAGGGGTGGGAAGGTTATTTTCAGTTGCCTCATCGAGTGTCCTATTCTGTCATACTCCCCAAAATACCAACAATAGTGCCATGATCTGATTGCTTTGTTAATAAATAAAGATAGTAAGCCCTGGCCGGGTGGCTCAGTTGGTTGGGGTGTCATCCTGTACCCCAAAAGGGTTGTGGGTTTGATTCCTGGTCAGCACATACCTAGGTTGGGAGTTCCATCCTCGGTTGGGGTGGGAGTAGGAGGCAACCTATCAATGTTTCTCTCTCCCTTCCTCTCTCTCTAAAATCAATAGAAACATATCCTCAGGTGAGGATTTAAAAAAATAAAGAAAAAATGTTAGTAAACATAGGTCCTGCCCGGGTAGCTCAGTTGGTTGTAGCATTGTCTCAATGAGACAAGTTTTCAGGTTTGATATCTGGTCAGGACACATATAAGAGGCAACCAATGGATGCATGCTAGTAAATGAATGGAACAACAAATCTCTCTCTCTCACTTCTATCTCTCTCTAAAAATCAATACAATAGAATATTGTAAGAGTTCAGAATGTTCTTTGCAATTCTCCCTTTGCTTTTCATGATGTGGGGACAATTGGGGGCAGAGCACCTAGCTTGGGCTGGATCAGGGGCAACCAGGCCCTGGAGCCACCCTCTCCAACCCTCTTTTGGAACCTATTAAAGCAGCTCCAAGAGGCCCAGGGCATACCACTGTCCAGGAGCCACCTGCCTCTGCTTGATTTGGGGCCTGCCTAATGCAGGCAGGCTCAGGCAAAGTAGAGGAAATATCATGGGAGAAGGGGGTCACCTGTTCACCTCAACTTCAGGCCTCCTGGACTTTCCCCAACAGCCTTCCGCAGAAAGGTGCAGCGAAGGGCAGGCCTTCCTCTTGCCAAGTAGCCTCAGCCAAGGTTTACTGATGCGAACACAGGCCTAAAATTTCTGCCCGGATTGTTATTTAATTTAACATATGCAATTATACTATGAGTTAACTTACTTAATTTCTCTAATTATGCTATTAGGTAGGTACTGTTATTTTCCCCATTTTACAATTGAGGAAATCAAGGCATGGTAAGTTTATAACTTGCTTAAAGTCATATGATAAAACTGAACTAGAAATCTAGGCATTCTGGCTTCATATGCGTGGTTTTTATGAATAATGCCTGATCCCAGCTGACTCGGACCCTGTCTCTGGCTTCCCTCAAAGTAAGTATTAAACCACTAAATGACTACATTGTGCTTTCTATGTCCATTGGACGTTCTGCTAAATGAGTGCTGTATGTATGTCCTGTATCTCTCAAAGCTCCTATTCAAACACAGAAAAAGAGAGTGAAAACCTTGAATTTCAGGTCAAATGCAGATAGTTTGTTTTTTTTTTTTTTTTTTTTGCAACCTTTCCATCAAACCATGATAATCTGACATCACTGAGGGGACAAAGTGCTGTATGGTACTTGTCTTCATGATATGATTGGTCCCAGGCACTGAAATGTGGAGAGTAAGAGCAAACTGTTGAGACACTTAGACCAGAATGTGTTCCACAGTAGGTTTCCTAGCATCAGCAAGTAGGTGGGGAGTGTTGGGGGCAACAGCCTTTTTGATGCTTCCAGCGTCACTGCAGTCCTCAGATTCATGGGCTGACAGAACCTATGTCCGGTTTTGCTACGAGGAATTGGAGAGCTGGTGATTCCACCCCCGCCCCCCCATTTTTCAGTTAAATATTTTTTTAAAGGAAATCTAATTCACCTACCATACAATTAATCTTTTAAAGGTTAAGTCTAGTATATTCACAGTTGTACATCTGGAATCACTGTCTAATTCAAGAACATTCTTTTCACTCCTCAAGATACCACATTAGCAGTCACTCACCACCCCCCGCTTCCCCCGGCAAACTCCCAGTCTACTTTCTGTCTCCATGGATTTACCTATTCTGGACACTTCATACAAATGGAGTCAGACAGTGTGTGGTCTTTGTATCTGGCTTTTTTCACTTAGCACACTAAGTTGAAGGTTCATTCATGCTGTGGCATGTATCTGCTCTTCTTTCTTTTTATAGCTTAATAATATTCCATCGTGTGGATATACCTCATTTTATTTGTCCATTCATCAGTTGAAGGACATTCGGGTTCCTTTCATTTTTTGGCTATTATTACTAATACTAGGGGCCCAGTGCATGAATTCGTGCACTTGAAAGGAACTGTGGGCTGCGAGGCTGTGGTGGGCACAAGGATGGGTCTCAGCCCATCCTCTGCACCCCCACCCGGCCCCTCCCACTGCAGTCCCTGGTCCCCTTACTGCCAGCAGCCCTGTTCCCACTGCCACCTCCACACGCTGATGGCGCCAGCCATGCTTGCACCTGCTGACGGTGCAGAGCAATTGGGTCTGGCACCAGCAGCGGGTATGAGCGGGGCCGATGCCATCAGCAGGTGCGAGGGGTGGCGGCTGCTCTGATCGCCCCTCAGGAGCAGGGGGAGGTGGAGAAGCCCTCAGGGGGGATCAGGGTGGCAGCTGCTGCTCGCACCCATTGAGGTGTCAAGTGATCGGGGCAGCACCTGGGCCAGTCGTGCACAAGAGTAAAGAATTTTCACTAACCACCAGAGGCTTGCCCCAATGACAGCAACCGGTGCCCCACCTTGGTCTGGCACCCCCGCTCACCTGCTCCACCATCCCACTGTGGCCGACGGCCGCTATGTTCCACATGCGTCCCCTGGTGGTCAGCGCACGTCATAGCGACTGGTTGTTCAGTTGTTCCGCCGTTTGGTCTATTTGCATATTAGGGTTTTATATATATAGATTGTCCTCAATGTGTATGTACAAGTTTTTGTGTAGATGTTTGCTTTTAGTTCCCTTAAGTACATACCTACATGGTATAACTCCTCTTTTTGGTTACAGCCTGTTGATTCTTGTAGGTCTTTGGTTCACAAATTGTTCTAGAAGGTGGCTTTTGTTTTATTGGCTAAAGGAAAGTAAGCATTTGTTTATGTATATGTGGTGAGGCAGGAGGAGAAGGGTGAGGTAGGGACAATAGGTTTGCCACCCACTCTTGTCTAGTGAATTTATCTCGAGTCTCAGGGAAGACAGGAGGTACTTAAGAGCCCAAGAAGTTCCTGAAAGACCCGGGAAGAATTCACTGGCAGGATGCTCCTTCTCGTCCTGGTGCTGGCATGCAGTTAGCATGGAGGGGGCACTCAGGGACCTGAGCACTGCGTGGCACTGCTGCCCCTGCTCGCCGAGGGCACTGGGGGGAGCAGAGTGGCTCCTACAGAGAGGCCAGGGCGCAAGAGTATTCCATGGCACAGTGAGCTGCAAGGCCTGCTTTAGATCAGCACAGTTTGGGAGTGAACTCGGACCCGCAGGCCAGCAAACTCGGTGACCCTGCACATACAGCCAACCTCAGAGGCCCTTGCAACCCTGCGTCCCACTCCAATCCTCATTTTTCTACCCAGCCTGGTATTTCTCGTTACTGTTCTACAGACTGGAAGAAATGGGTTTTGTGCTGTGTAAATTATTCTGAGTTTATGGTCTCCGGAAGAGAAGCCAGGGCTGGTTCCTCGGAGGAAGGTTATGCCAGTCCATTAGCACGAGCGCCTTACAGACGAAGCAATAAAGCACGCCCTGCCTGAGCCTCCTAACAAATCGCCTGACTCCTAATCAACATTCCGGGAAAGAGCCTCCACGTTCGTTGGAGCCCCTCCTGGGGTTGGGGGTTTAATTTCTCCTTTATCAGCCAGGGTTGGTAAATCCTGGAAGATTCTGGTTCCAGGCATTTATTCTAAGAGGATTCTGTCCTTTACTGTCTTAAATTTAATGATACCTTTTGGTAAACAAGGAAGCCTGTAGAGCAGTGGTTCTCAACCTTCCTAGTGCCGCGACCCTTTAATACAGTTCCTCATGTTGTGGTGACCCCCAACCATAAAATTATTTTCATTGCTACTTCATAACTGTAATTTTGCTACTGTGAACAATATGTAATTATATATGTTTTCCGATGGTCTTAGGCGACCCCTGTGAAAGGGTCGTTCTACCCCCAAAGGGGTCATGACCCACAGGTTGAGAGCCGCTGCTATAGAGTCTTAACGTTTTGTGAGCTTTAAATGTTAGAAGCCCTTCCACGATCCCATTTAGGCTCTGTGTCAGCTCGGAAAGGTAGGTTGAGGAGGGTGTCATGAAGCCTCCTTTGAACTCATGGGGGAACTGAGGCTAGAAAAGGCTCATAAGTGGCAAAAATTGAGTCTTGATGCTGATTCTCTCAACTCTACACAGTCCTGTGCTGCATTTATTAAATATTACTGATGAAACTCATAAAGGTGCTGTATGGACTTGATTTATCAAATCAGTCTGTCTCCCCTTTCACCACCACCCCAAAAAGCCAAGGTGCTTGGAGCCAAAACATTGTCAGGATGACTGATCAATTCCGTTAAAGTAAAATAAAGTTCTGCCCAAACCAAAAAAAAAAAAAAAGTTTTCATTGTTGACAGTATTACGATGTCATCCATTTTCTTTCTTTTTGCCTCACTCCACCCAACCCTCACCCCACCCCAGGCATTACTCACATTATTGTTTGTGTCCATGGGTTATGCATATATGCATGTATGTTCTTTGGTTAATCTCTCCCTGTCCCCTCACCCCCACCTCCCAATGAGATCTGCTATTCTGTTCCATGCATCCATACCTCTGGATGTATTTTGTTGGTCAATTTATTTTGTTTGTTAGATTCCACAAATAAGTGAGTTCATGTCATATTTGCTTTTCTCTAACTGGATTGTTTTGCTTAGCATAATAGTCTCCAGGTCCCTCCATGCTGCCTCAAAGCCTAAGAGATCCTTCTTTTTCACAGCTGCATAGTACTCCATTGTGTAAATGTACCTCCGCTTTTTTATCCACTCATCTACTAATGAGCATTTGGGCTCTTTCCAGGTCTTAGCTATTGTAAATTACACTGCTATGAACACAGGGGTGGGTATATTCTTTCTGATTGGTGTTTTAGGTTTCTTAGGATATATTCTCAGAAGTGGGATCACTGGGTTAAATGGCAGTTCCATTTTTAATTTTTGAGGAACCTCCATATTTTCCACACTGGCTATACCAGTCTGCATTCCCACCAGCGGTGTACTAGGGTTCCTTATTCTGCACATCCTCGCCAGTACTTGTTTGTTGATTTATTGATGGTAACCCTTCCGGCATGCGTGGGATGGTACCTCATTGTAGTTTTAATTTGCATCTCTCTGATGATTAGTAATATTGAGCATTTTTTCATATGTCTCTTGGCCATCTGTATGTCCTCTTTGGAGAAGTGTCTATTCAGGTCCTTTGCCTATTTTTTTTATTGGATTATTTGCCTTCCTGGTGTTGAGTTGTATGAGTTCTTTGCATATTTTGGAAATTAACCCCTTACCAGATGTATCATTGGCTAATTAATATCTTCTCCCATATAGTAGGTTCCCGTTTCATTTTGTTGATGGTTTCCTTTGTGGCGCAGCTTTTGATTTTGATATAGTCCCATTTGTTTATTTTTCCTTTGTTTCCCTTGTCCTAGGCAATGTATTAGTGAAAATACTGCTACATGAGACGTCTGAGATTTTACTGCCTATGGTTTCTTCTAGAATTTTTATTGTACACGTCTTTTATTTCCTTGGTTAAGTTTATTCTAAGGTATCTTATTTTTGTTGTTGTTATTGCAATAGTAAATGGGATTGTTTTTTAGTTTCTCTTTCTGAGAATTCATTATTGGTGTATAAAAATGCCATTGATTTCCAGGTGTTCATTTTGTATCCTGCTACTTTGCCAAATTTATTTAGTAAATCTAGGCATTTTTTTTGGTGGAGTCTTTAGGGTGCTCTGTGTACAATATCATGTCATATGCAAATAATGACAGTTTTACTTCCTCCTTTCCATTTGGGTGCCTTTTATGTTTTCTTCTTGTTTGATTGCTGTGGCTAAGACTTTCAGTACTATGTTGAATAAGACTGGTGAAAGCAGACATCCCTGTCTTTTTCCTGATTTTAAGGAAATGCTTTTAATTTTTGCCCATTGAGTATGATGTTGGCTGTAGGTTTGTCACATATGACCTTTATTATGTTGAGGTATAATCCCTCTATACCCACTTTGCTGAGAGTTTGTATCATAAACTAGAGGCCCAGTGTACGAAATCGAGCGCAGTAGCCTGCTGCTGCTTGCAGCCCCGCCCACCTGCCACCTGCCTTGCTGCGATCGGAGCCTGTGGGCCACGGGAAAGGGACTGAGATGTGCTCAATGCACCTCATGGCAACTGGTTGAGCTGTTGTTCCCATCGTGACGCTGATGGCCTCTGGCCTTTTATTGTATAGGATGAGTGCTGGATTTTGTTGAATGCTACTCAAATCTGCGTATCCAGAATTGCAATTCTTATTCCCATGTAAACACTTTTGCTAGATTACTGCCTCCAGATAATTTTAGGTTGACAAGGGAGAGCATTCTGTGCCAAAGGCACCTGCATCAAGGCCTATAACAGTGGTTCTCAACCTTCCTAACGCCGTGACCCTTTAATACCATTCCTCATGTTGTGGTGACCCCCAATTTCATTGTTACAAATTGAACATAATTAAAGCATAGTGATTCATCACAAAAACAATATGTAATTATATATGTGTTTTCCGATGGTCTTAGGCGACCCCTGCAAAAGGGTCGTTCCACCCCCAAAGGGGTCGTGACCCACAGGTTGAGAACCGCTGGCCTAGAAGGAAGAGAACGTGCCCCTTGCAGCAAAGTGCAAGGACTTTGGGAGGGCGAGAGCCTAGATGTGACATGGAAAGCTGCAAGATCTGAGGCTGGACCACGAGCAGGGCTGGATTGTGGAGGCCCTTGCCATCCCAGTTAAGAGGAGCCAATGGGGCACGAGGAAGGATTTTAAGCAAGAGACAGAGGATTCGATTTATAGTAACCCAAAATCTAAAGGCTGCTGATGGTTCGTGAACGCACAGCATGAGCCTTGCATAAGCAGTCAGGACACTGTTCACTTTTCACAGAGAGAAGTTGTGGAGGTGATGAGACAATGGGCCTCCTTGCATTTGTGGGTGCAGTTCAGGAAGCTTCTGCAGGTAGACATTCTTGTTCAGTCCTCCTAATTCACAGCTGAGAACACCAAGGCTCAGACTGAGGGAGGGATCTGGGGGGTCTGAATTGGGACTCCAACCTCTTTGCCCCAGGCTCTTGTTTGGGAATCAGCCTCCGGAAGGGTGAGCTGAATTCTCTAACTTCTCTTCCGGGAAGCCCTGCAGCACATGTTCCTCGGTGGTCTGCTCCTTGTTAAAATGTTCACTCTTTTAAGGCGGAAAAAAAGCTGTTGTTTGCGAGGCATTTACTGCCATAATTACAGCCACCATTTGGTGGAGCTGAGTGAGAAAACTCCAGTGACTTACAAGATAAACCGCACTCCATATGCCACAAGCTGTCAGGGTCCAGGATTGACAGAAAACAGTTTGATGGAAACTTTTCTGTTGTATTTTTCAAAAGAGACAGACACATTGCAAGGAACCACACTGATACATAGCTATAGTTTTCTCATTATTGGGTTGCGTTTTTTCAACCATTTTTGTGTGCTACCTTCTAATCTTCCTCTGCCTTACCCATCCTTTACCAAAACCTTCGCCCCAAGGGCCACCGCCTTCCTGAACTCTCCGGGCACCATTAGTGAGATCACATCTCCTTCTTCTCACCTGGCCCTTTGTGGTCCCCAGGACTAGCTTGTCTAAGACCGAGACCAAGAAACTTTTCTATTATTTTCCAGTAACTTCTACCCACCAGAGCAGACCAGAAGAGGACCTCGCAGTGGTTCTCAGAGCCCTGCCAGGAGAGACACGGCTGAGACATCTACAGTGGCCCTCCCACCCTTCCATTGTCTCCATGATCTCAGCACGCCCTCTCAACTGTAGCCCTGTCTCCAAGGACTCTATGCCTTCAGCAGAGTCTGGTTAGAACACATGTTTAATCTGAAGTTTTGCATAACAATTTATGCTAGAAATTAATATCCTAAGAATCATTCATTTAGACCAGTGGTTCTCAACCAGGAATGATCCTTCCCACACCCCTAGGGGATGTTACTGGACAGGGGCCCGAGCCCTGAGCGGGTCTGCCTGAGCCAGCCCATAGGGTGTGGGTTTTTACTTCATGTAGGAAAAACTTCACAACACAGGTCCAGGTGACTATGAGGGAACGTTTCTTAAAGCTGAGGACAGTGGAACAAGGAAGAGCTTAGCATAGAAGAAGCAATGGGAGAGCCTTGGCTGGGCTGCCTTATCTCACTGGGAAGTCAGAGATAAGGGCGCCTTGGGGACAGGTTCAGGGAACTAGCCTGGGATGAGTGGCCACTGCCCATTGCTCCCCTGGTTGCACGTCTTGTGGGACCATTAGAGTTTAGGAGATGCTGGCCTGTGGGGGAAGGGGAGGGAGGCGAAGAGGAAAAAAGGAATGTTGCAGGATGCTCCCCAGAGAGAGAGGGTGAGCTGGGTCCTTTGTCTTGAGGCTTTTATCCAGGGGTCCTCAAACTACGGCCCGCGGGCCATATGCAAATACAAATATTGTATTTGTTCCCGTTTTGTTTTTTTACTTCAAAATAAGATCTGTGCAGTGTGCATAGGAATTTGTTCATAGTTGTTTTTTTTTAAAACTATAGTCCGGCCCTCCAACGGTCTGAGGGACAGTGAACTGGCCCCCTGTTTAAAAAGTTTGAGGACCCCTGCTTTTATCTCTTTCTTGCAGGCAGGACTCTTAGGGGAGGTCTTAGGGGAGGGTTTCGGCAGAATGTTCATCAGTTTTCCAGGTGGGCTCTTTCAGGGTCTTGGTCTCCACTTGGTCAGTGTCAGGAAGGGGGTCTTTAGTCATTGCAGCTAGTTGCCTACCTGGTTTTGCTGCTTTTCTGGGCCTGGAGCTGAAATACACCTGAGGCTCAGATGTTATCTCTAGGGAGGTAACTTCTGTGTCTGCTGTAAATTGCTCGGCCAGTTTGTTCAGCTCTCTGCCTCAGTTTCCCTACTCCACTTATCATGGCTCACTGGCTGGTCTCAGGGACATTTGGAAATGTCTGGGAACATTTTTGTTTGTTACGACTTGGGGAAGAGGTGTTCGTAGCACCTAGTCTTAGCAGCTTCCAGAGAAGCTGCTGCATTTACAATGCACAGGAGCACAGGACAGCTCACACTGAGAATGTCAATAGTGCTGAGGTGGAGAAACCACGATTCAGACAACTGATACGTAACACCTTATTCTATGCAAGGCCTTATTGTAGGAATAAGGGATTCTGTGATAAACACACATGTTTACCCTCTAAAGTTCACTGTCTACAAGAAGGTATATATCACTTAGAATGTTTTCAGCTGCAAGTAACAACATTTCCATATAATGGCTTAAAGATAGTTTTAATTTCTCATATAACGAAAATCTAGAAGTAGGCTGTTTTAGGGTTGGTTAGCTGAGCGACTTAATGTCAGGTATCTGGGGCCGCTTCTCCAGAGTATAGTGGGCTTTCCCCTCATGGATGCCAAGCAGCTGCCACAGTTCCAGTCCCACCGACAACCCCCATGGGGGGATGGGTGAGAGGCCTAAGGGATAGCCTCTGCCATACCCAGTGTTTAATGAGGGAGGAAACTCCTCTCCAGCAGCTCCTCGGTGTCCAGTAGTCTTTCTCTTACATCCTTTATGCCAAATCAGGACACCTGCCTGTTCTTAAACCCTTCAGGGGAAGTCGGGAATGGCATTGTCATCAGTGACTCAGACCAGGAATGAGCAGACTTTGTCTATAAAGGGACATGCAGCTAATATTCCAGGCTTTATGTGCACTCTATGGTCTGTGTTTCACATTATTATTCTTTTAATTTTTACAACCTTTAAAAAATGTTAAAACTAGACTTAGCTCATGGGTTGTACAAAAAAACAGACCATGGGCCATAGTTTGTTGATCCCTGGGAAGAAGCGCTATCTAATACCTGAACAAAGCCAAGTTCTGTTACCAAGGAGAATGGGGATTATGGCTGTTGGTAGGCAGACAACTGTGTCAGCCACAGAAGGGTGTGCAAGGGAAAGGTAATCACAATACCATGGGACACGTGCTATGATAAAAATGTATGAGAGAGGCAGTGATGGCCAGCCTCTAGGGGGCCCCCAATGACTCCTGCCTGCTGTGTTCATGCTGTGTTCAGATGGGCCCCCAATGACCCCTGGCCTGTATCGGGTTAGTTTGTTGGGCTAGTGGAAGTGACAGTATATGACTTTAGAGGCCAGGTCACAGCAGACATGGGCACTTCCACCTCAGTCTCTTGAGTGCCGCCCATTCTCGGGGAAGCCAGCTGCTCCACTGGATAACACTCAGAAACTGTTGAGAGGCTCACACAGCGAGCAGCTGGGGCTTTCCACCCACCAGCTCACCAGCCAAGAGAATGAACCACCGAGGAAGCAGCTTGTCCAGCCCCAGACCAAGCCTTCAGCTCACTGAAGCTCAGACTCTTATCTTGGCTGAACCTCATGGGAGACCCTCAGGAGAACATCTCAGCTAGCCTTAAGTTGCTTCTGAATTACTGACCCACAGGAACTATGATATTATACACACTTGTTGTCTTAAGTCCCTTAGTTTTGGGGTGATGTGTTTGTTAGGCAGCCATAGGTAACTAACACAGGTGTCTAAGAAGGCTTTTGGAACAGATTTTACAGATATTAATGAGAGAGTAAGTGGTAGTGAGTGAGATGTAACCCAACAGAGGGTTCAGAAATCCTGGGGTCTCTAGTTCATTTGTGAACTCGGGGCATCTTTGGATGGCATCAGCAAATCCTGGGAAGAAGAGACTGAATAATTGTCAGAAAAGTGCAGGCACTGTCAAAAGTTTGTGGAATAACCTATATATCATGATACAAGGCTCAGTTCTCTTGCCTCATAGGTAGTAAATAACATAAACCACCCCACCTCAACCCCATTCATCTTGAAAACAAAATACAGAAAAACCCACAGCACCAGGGCAGGCTGGGCAGGAGTACAAGTATCTGATATTAGAAAAAGCAACTCTGATGGAGGAGTGCTTCAGAACCAAGGACAGTAGCCTGCATACCTCTACCACTTGATATGCATTTTCTGGCATCCGTTCTCCCATATATAAAATTAGAGGAGCGGAAGCACATGCTATTTAAAACTCAGCTCTAATCTGTAAATCCGCAATTCCAGTTTATCTGCGCTGCTCTCAAATCCCTGTCAAACACCGTCAGCTTCTGCCAATGCAGAAGGCCAGCCTTGTCCGTCACTGGACACCATGCCGAGGCTGATAGCTGAGCTCCACCCACTTACCAAGGAAAAGAGCCAGGCACGGGTGCTCACACACTTCTCTCTACTCGGCTCCCATTTGCTGCTGTTTCTCTCCTTGCCAAGCTCTGCAGGGGATAAGGAGGGAAGTCACAGCTTCTTTCTTTAAAAAGCCTGCAGTCTAGAGGGGAATGGCAAGGATTCAACCCTCCTTGCTGCCTATCTCCTTCCTCCTTTATACACTGCACTCGTGTCCCTGAATCAGACCGACTTTCAGAGGAGGACCTTATAACAGAGATTGTCACTGTGATGGGAGTTTACTTCATTGTGTTACTCTGGACTTTAAACCTCGTCTATCTTAACCTTCTGTTAAAGAAATTTGAGGCCACCATTAACTGACATTTTTTAATTTGGTGAAGTCTGCTGTTAAAAGTTCTTCACCTGAAAAATGGGACTAGCAATATTGGCACTGCCTCTTTCAGCTTTTGTCACTCAGCGCCTCTCTTTCCATTGCGGTAACAGTACCCCCGGTATGAATTCCATGTGGCTGGGCTTGGGCTGTCAATCACGTTCCCTGCCTGGCCACTGCCTGGCCACAGACTTGAGCCTGGCCAGTGAGGTTAAGCTGTTCCATTGTTCACAGAGAGTGGCTCAAGGAATAGGTGCCCAGCCAGCAGGGCCATTAGAACCTCTCCACACAACCTGCTTTCCCCTTCATCTGGACCTTAAATCTACAAGCCATCTACAATCGGAAAAGATGACACTAACATGTCATAAAAAATGAAGTCAAGATACAGAGAAGGTAGGAGAAAGACAGAATAAGAGAGAAGGAGAGAGAGGTAGAGAGGTAGCCTCTGAATCTAGCCAGGCCTGAATGTAGCACATGTTATATAAGCCAACACATTCCTTTTTATGCTTATACATGCTTAAGACGTGTTTGCATATCTTACATTTACAACTCAGAGACTCCTGATTAACATGATAACTATAAGGGCTGTTATGAGAACCAAATGAAATATTTGAAAGTCCTTTGACAAACACTCAACGTAAAAGGCTGCACTACCCCCGGCTGGGTAGCTCAGTTGGCCAGAGTGTCGACCCAATATGCCAAGGTTTCAGGTTCGGTCGCTGGTCAGGGCACATGCAAGAATCCACCAGTGAGTGCGTAAATAAGTGGAACAACAAGGCAAGGTTTCTCTCTGGTTGTCTCTCTCCCTCTCTCTCTCAAAAATCAATTTAAAAAAATAAAATTTAAATTTAAAAAGTAGGGGGAAAGCTGTACTAATGTTCTTTGGAGCTAACCCTTTAATCTCTCCATATGCCTCTAAGTTATTGCATTCAGTTCTGAATTGCAGCCTTGATGATGGGGAAAACCTTCAATTTTTCTTCCTTTGATGTTAAGCTAACGTGTTTCATTCATTAAATATCTCAGTGAACTAAATAATACCCTGAAAGACCTCTGTGTTCTTTCAGTATGGGTTAAAATGCATCGCTATTCAAAGTTAAGTGTGACCAGCTTTCTGCATTACTGTATAACAAGAACCGTAAAGGCTGCAGTTTGGGGTGATAGACACCCGCTCGACATTCACTGGCCCTGATTTTATCTGCACTAAGATGAATCCATTACAGTGACATTCCTGAAATTCTGAGGCAGGAAAAAACATTTGCAGATGTTTATTCAAGTTAATTTTTTTCTCTCTCTTTCGTTTTTTTTTTTTTTTGGGGGGGGGTGGGGGTGGGGGTGGGGGTGGGGGGCGTTTCCTTTAGAAAACCTTGCCCTTTTGAAGCATTTTTAGGAAGTCTTTTTGGAACTGTGACTTATAGTCAAAACTGTAATTAGTCTTATTTCCCCCCCGAACTTGTAATATCTCTTCTGGAAACATGGGATTTTGCTTTTCCTCCTAAAGTGGGCATGTGGTTGGAATACACTGTAGAGATGTTGAGGATCTGATGGTTAAAGTGAAAGCAGGGACTGAAGGGGGGTCGAAAATCTTGGTGGATCTGAGCCTCTAGCCCAGTGGCTCTCAACCTTCCTAATGCCGCGACCCTTTAATACAGTTTCTCATGTTGTGGTGACCCCCAACCATAAAATTATTTTCGTTGCTACTTCATAACTGTAATTTTGCTACTGTTATGAATTGTAATGTAAACATCTGATATGCAGGATGTACTTTCATTGTTACAAATTGAACATAATTAAAGCATAGTGATTAATCACAAAAACAATATGTAATTATGTATGTGTTTTCCGATAGTCATAGGCGACCTTTGAAAAGGTCGTTTGACCCCCAAAGGGGTCGCGACCCACAGATTGAGAACCACTGCTCTAGCCGGTAGAGGTGGTTTTGAGCCATCAAAAGGCCATCTCATCTGGCCCTGGCTGAATGGCTCGGTTGGTTGGAGCATTGTCCCATACACCAGAAGGTTGAGTGTTCAATCCCCCATTGGGGCACGTGGGGGAGGCAACTGATCAATATTTCTCTCTCACATCAATGTTTCTCTCTTTCTTCCTCTATCTCTAAAATCAATAAAAACATATCCTCTCTTGAGAATTTTTTTTTACAAAAAGCCTTCTAGCTCAGCAATTCCTAAAAAATTGATCTATAGCCCACTGGTCTAATAAATGAAAAAGTGCTGGTCCTTTCTTGATTTTTTTCAAGGATTTTTGGTGTCCTCGTTTTCTATTCTGCACAGAATCTATTCCTAAAAGCCTATTAAATAGTTACTAAGTAGTTTTAATGCTTATTCAAATGCGGTGTCCAGGAACTAAACTTAGTGCATGATTAGAGTTACTGAGGCTTCACATTCGGCATTAATTCCCCACGTGCCAGCTAGGCAGGTCCTGTCTCTATTCCTCAGTGAGACCAAGTTCATTACCTGCCTTAGGCCTTTGCAGGTGCTGTTTCCTCTACCTTGGAATGCACTTTCTTATTTCTTCACACATTTGGCTCCATGTTGCCACTTAGGTCTCAGCTCAGATGACTCCTCAGGGAGGCTTGCCCTACCCACACCACTGAAATAGCCTGCCGCCAGTCACTCTTGGTGACCGTGTCCTATTTTGTTTTGCCATTGCTTTTTCTGTTTATTATCAGTCTTGCCCCTGGAATTTCCACTCCAGGAGAACCAGGGCCTTATTTATCTCATTCACATCTATAGCACCAGCTTCTTGAAACTACACCACATGGGTAGTGGACACTCAGTACTTATTTGCTGGGTGAAGAGAATCTAGTTTCCAGCTCCTGGTACACACTGGCCTGCACATCACAGATTCCTCTTGGCCACTGGGAGCAGGCGGCACCGGTTGACGATGGTGCTTTTGCAGCACTAAGGCCTGATCTCAGGCTTTCCAAACGTTTTAGTCCCTAATCAAGGAAAAAGCTCTTCACCGGAAGTTCATACTTGGGCTCCAGAGGCCCATGAAGCCTCTGGAATTTTATGCATATTTTTCTGGGGAGAAGGGCAGTAATATTCCTCATGTTCCCAGTGGGATGGGCAGCCCTGGTCAAGGCCGACTCGCTGCTGATGTAGGCGAGTCCAAGCCGACTCCGCTGCTCTGAGGCACACCCCCGGGGCAACCACACTTCCCGTCTTCACCTGGGCACCCGCATCCGGGTTCTGAACAAGGTGCCAAGCAAGTGCTCTTA
Organism: Myotis daubentonii; assembly: GCF_963259705.1. NCBI lineage: Eukaryota > Metazoa > Chordata > Mammalia > Chiroptera > Vespertilionidae > Myotis > Myotis daubentonii. Next base: position 7,364,142 of record NC_081853.1, on the reverse strand, counting down.
TTTGGCTTTATGGTTTGTGTATTGATCATATAGGAAAGAGATTTTTAAAACTCCTGAAGTTCCTAAGACATTTGAGTAAGGATATACAAAAATAGAGCAGAAAAAAGACTTTGTAAACCTTGGTAATCTACTGCCCAGACTGTCCGTGGTCTTACCCCTCAGGCGTGACTGCAGCATTTCAACACAGGTTGCCAACCTTGAGGTGTCCGAGACTCCAGGCTCTGGAGTCAGATGGATTCCTGCTCACATCCTGGCCCAACCCTCCGTGCCAAGCACGGGCTGTGCTCACCGCCCCAGCACTGCCCAGTGGGCGCTGGCCTGGAGGACTGGGGTGAGGAGCACAGGGCACTGAGCACCAGGCACCGTCCTAGCCACTTCACGTACATTAATGCAGGGACACAATAGAATCCTCATGTCGGAACTATTGGTGGCAAAGCTACCCCCAAAGTGGCCTCCTCCCTGAAGACGTGAATGTTTTATTTTTGTGCCAGAATGTCATGATGGGTAAACCAAGCTTGGACTACAAAGTGTTTGTAAAACATTTCTTTGTCTCAGTGACATTGGCAAATGCAGCCCACACTATAATTGCCATGTCAGGGCAGTGGCATGGAGTCCTCACCACTGTCTTGCTGGCATAAAATTTTTTTAAATTTAAATTCTTTATTGTTGAAAGTATTACATATGTCTCCTTTTTCCCCCATTGACCTCTTCCGGGCCTCTCCCACCCTCCCAAGCACATGCCCTCACCGCCTACTATATGTGTCCATGGGTTATGCTTATATGCATGCACACAAGTCCTGTGGTTGGTCTCTCACCACCACCATCACCACCCTCCCCCCACTCCCTCTGAAGTTTGATGGTCTGTTCGATGCTTCTATATTTCTGGATCTACTTTTGTTCATCAGTTTATGTTGTTTATTATATTCCACAAATGAGTGAGATCATGTGGTATTTATCTTTCTCCAACTGGCTTATTTCGCTTAGCATAATGCTCTCCAGGTCTATCCATGCTGTTGGTAAGAGTTCTTTCTTTTTTATAGCAGCGTAGTATTCCATTGTGTAGATGTACCACACCTTTTTAATCCATTCATCTGCTGATGGGCACTTAGGTTGTTTCCAAGTCTTAACTATGGTGAATTGTGCTGCTTTGAACATAGGCGTGCCTACATTCTTTACGATTGGTGTTTCTTATTTCTTGGGATCCTGTTGCAATTTTGATGATGGTCCTGGCTGTATGTCCTAGTCAAGTTCTCTAGTCATCTCTGCAATTATCTGGTTTAGTCAACATCTTTTTAATACGCCCCATATTTTTGTTAAACATGCTCTATTGCTTTCAACTTAGGACTCTGAGATTTTCATTTTGTTTGTTTCTCAGATATTTACAGAGCAGCTACCACATGCCAGGCATGGGAAACATAGCAGGGAGCCACATAGGCATGCTCCTGCTCGCATGGAGCTCATGTGAAAATAGCCTCCCCCTGCTCTGCTTCCCTCCTGTGAGTTGCCGTGCAGCTGGCTAAGTGTCCCAGCTCCCTCACCCTCTCCTAGGTGGTATAGCTTCATTCCCATCACCATTTTGGGCCTCTCATCTGGTGCTCCGTGCGTTGATGGGGTATCTGTGAGGAATGTTGCGTAGCAAGTGCTAGAAACTCAATCAAATTGAATTAAGAGAACAAAAGTATTGGTCAGGAAACTGAAAATTCTAGGCTGAGTCAACTTCAGGCAGGACTGGTCAGTGGCCCTGTGTTCATGTGCTAGGGATGCCATAGCACAGCACTACAGGGAGCGTAGACAGCAGACGTTCATTGTCGCCATTTCGGAGGCCGGAAGTCCAAGATCAAGGTGTGGGCAGGGTTGGTGCCTTCTGAGCTGAGGGAGAATCTGTTCCTACCTCTCTCCTGGCTGCTGCTGGTTTGCCGGCAACCTTTGGCATTCTCTGGGATAAATCTTCTTAAATATTACGTAGCAGGGAACAGATAGGGTGCCCCTGGGCACAAATGAGACATTTAATTCTTCTGTGATAGGAAGTTCCTGAACGATGAATGGCTTCCCCCAGAAAATTCAGGGTCTCTCACACTCTCATCCTATATAATAAAAGGGTAATATTCTAATGGCTGAACGACCGGTCACTATGACCCACACTGACCACCAGGGGGCAGACGCTCAATGCAGGAGCTGCCCTCTGGTGGTCAGTGCGCTCCCACAGGGGGAGCTCTGCTCAGCCACAAGCCAGGCTGGGCTGCCAGTGCAGCGGCAGTGGCGGGAGCCTCTCCCGCCTCCTCGGCAGCGCTAAGGATGTCTCACTGAGGCTTAGGCTCACTCCTCATGGGCTCCTGGGCTGCCAGAAGGATGTCTGACTGCCAGCTTAGGCCAGATTCCCCCAGGGAGCAGGCCTAAGCTGGCAGGTGGACATCTCCTGAGGGGTCCTTGACTGTGAGAGGGCACAGGCCGGGCTGAGGGACCCCCCGCCCAAGTGCACAAATTTTCGTGCACCAGGCCTCTAGTTAAATATAAGCAGTAGTTTGGAAAGGTGTACCTAAGTTTCAGAGCTCCAAGTACCCATATCTCCCCACTATAGCATTTATGCCCACATTTCCACTTTGAGCCAGACTTTCTAGGAGCTCACTCGTTCAAGTGACAAGGCTCTGAGAAAAGACACTGTGCCTTGGGCACTTATTAATATTCATCATTACTTCTAAATGAAGACCCAAATGAGATAACATTGTCAGGCTTATGAAAATGCATTATGCAAAGTCACTAAGTATTGCTATGCAGAGGATGGCACTTAAAGCTTTAAAGATGTACTGTTATATCTCGGTCTATCTCCCATCACACTATAGCTAACCCAGGGAGTGAGGTTCATATGGTAAATGAAGCACAATTGATACACTGGGCACAAAAGCTACTTGTAAACCTGGCTTTTGAAGCAGAATAGACCCGGCTCTAATCCAAGCTCCAGCCCCTTTCACTCTCTAGGCAGGTAACTGAACTGTGCCCAGCATCAGTTTCCTCATCTACAATATAGAAATAAGTGAACCTGGCTCATAAAGTAGTTTTGAGGATTATATAGGTTAACCTATGACCTTATATGGCCTAGAACCTATCTATAGACAGCACTTAGCAAAATGGCAGCCATTGCAAAGTTAAAAAAACACACATACACACCTTTAATCTTTAATAATCAGAAACACCTAAGTGCCCTTGATCTTTTTGCTTGAACATGGTGTTTAGATAAAGGGAATCTTTGACAAACCACACCTGGATATTTTTTTAATCTTGAAAGAGACACCGATCAAGTTGCAAAAGGAATTTTTCATCGTGTATTTACTCTTGTGTAAGAATGAGTCACACCTCTATGTGATTATGTTGGAAAGCCATCCATGCATACATAAGTACAGAGTCTTTTCAGGAAAAAAATGAGCAAACATTCTAGCATCTTCTATTGTACCTGGGAAAAGTGTTGGGATGATATATGGGCATAACCAACTAGGAATGACGGACATTTTTACAGCCAGAGGAGGGACATGGAGGGAGTCGGCAGATGGTGGCATCCTGTAAGTGACAGTCCTTGCTTCCTGTGACACGCTGCTCTAATATAAATCCAGGGGACACCTTGGAGCCTAGTAAATCAAAAGTACATTTGAACCTTATTGATAAATTTAAAAAATCAAACAGCCTTCTCCTGAAACCTATTTGTAGTTACAGACTATTACGTGAAATTTTAGAGTATTGAGGAAAATTGCCAGCCCAAAACACAGTGTTCAAGTTGAGAAAGTCTCAGACTTCTGTATTCATTTGAAGTCTAACATCATCAGATTCTACCTAAATGAAACAAGTGGTATTATGGCAGACAGAATGCAAAGGGCACTGTATATTGTTTTTTCTGAAGGAACCCTTCACAGTTCTGTAAGATCTGATGAGGATTTTCTTTTTGGTCGCCTTCACTGTGGAAGGAGTGAAAGTGGTAAGTGGAGAGAGGGGAAAGATGCTGAGAAATCCACTCCCTACCCATAAAACATGAAAGCTTAGAGGTGTCTGCCCCCTTTTTGTACCAGATAATTGAGCCTATTATCCTGATGACAAATGATCTTCTTAGACCTCTTTCTAGTCCTATAATTTTGGAATTCAGAATACAGTCTCTCTCTCTGGCTATTACGGTATTTAAGGAAAGATCACACTTAGGCAATGGTGAGAGTATGGCCAGAGCTATCCAACCAATCCTCTGCTCAGCTCAGGCGTTGGGAGCCTGGCATGTTTAATCAAAGAAAATGCCCCTGGTTGAGTGGAAAGACGGTTGACTGGTTCCACACAGAGACATCAAGAGGGTGGCTTTCTCTGATAATAATCCGTAAGGTGTCAGGACTATAGGTGTCTCTCAATAACTTTGACTTATTAAAGTTATGAAAATTGATAATAACTAATACATTTTTAAAATGCCAGCAAATAACATAGGAGGAAAGCCTGCAAGGAAGCATGAAATGAGAATGAAAAACTTAAGTTGAAGAATTATATGTTAAGATGTTTATATACCTGTTTAAAGACATTCAGAGCAACACCTTTACATAATTGATGGCTACATATATTTGTGGCTGAAGGATACATTCCAAATTCACAGCAGTAGTCATCCCTGGGGCGTGGGGGGAGCAGACAGGAAAATGGGGCTTGCAAGGGATAAAGGCAATTTCAAATTTATCTTCAACTTTTGTCATGTATTTGATAGAAAAGATTTGAGGAAAAGTGGACTAAATGTTAACATGTGTTCATTTTGGTTGCCAAGGATGCATGCATTCGCTATATTTTTCTCTGTTAAGCTTTGAAAAGGAATTATGATGACCTATACAAACTCAACCCCAGCAATAACTCACATCACCAGTTTGACGTATATCCCTCCAGCTGTTTTTTCTACCTTAGTATTTTCTTTAATTGTCACCCAAGGATATTTTTCCATTGATTTTTTTAGAGAGAGTGGAAGAGAGAGGGAAAGAGAGAGAGAAATATCAATGTGAGAGAAACACATCAATTGGTTGTCTCCTGCATGTACCTTGACCAGGATCCAGGCCGGGGAGGAGCCTGCATCCAAGGTACCTGCCCTTGACCAGAATCGAACCCAGGACCCTTTGGTCTGCAGGCCGACACTCTATCCACTGAGCCAAACCGGCTAGGGCTACCTTAGTATTTATTGACTTGAAATTTAACTCTTGGTCTTGCCGTCTTTAGAAGCTCAGAACTTCAGTTGTGGCTCAGGTTGAGCACCGACCTAGCCCAGGTCAGGGTACATGCCTGGGTTGCGGGCTCGATCCCCAGTAGGGGGAGTGCTAAAGTCAGCCGGTCAATTAGTCTCTCTCATCATTGATGTTTCTATCTCTCTCCCTCTCCCTTCCTCTCTGAAATCAATAAAAATATATTTTAAAAATATATACTAATTTCTTTTCCAGAAAATGTGAAATTAGCACTGTGAATAAATATGGGGTGTGACTTATTTCACAGTCACACAGTCAAGGTTCCCAATCAATGTTTTTTCTTGTCCCACATGGCTGAACACACAACCCGGAACTTTTACCAGAAATAAATCAAGTTCAACCATATTTTTATCTTTCCTCCACCACCTGCCTATAAAAACTGTAATACAAGCTTTATTCAATCTTCCGTAGAACTTTTGGTTACTAGGCTAGTTTTCTTTTCTTCTTATGATTACAAATAGCGTTTATTAACTTTGCAAATGAAACCTACAGTTTGGAATCTTGTGCCTGGCTGCAACTTGGTATTATTCAGTATTATTTTTATTAATATGCATGTTGGGAGACAAAAGAACATTGTGATAAATGCTCGTGAAGTTTGCCAGATCGATGCATACTTAGAGCGTCTATTTGCACAAAGCAATGTCATGAACATATGGCTCCCGAGCTCTGAAGCCTGATACTGTTAGATAGATTGATGCTGGCAATTTGTCATGTGTCGCTGGGCCTGGAGAGATGAATTGTAAAACCCTTTCATGGTTTCTGGCATACAGGCAGCAAACCTTTCTGGCCTTTCTCGCCTTGCCCTTGGACTAATCAGCACCTCTGTGAAGTAGGGTTCAAGGATGACGGTCAATATGAAACTTTTTGGCTAAGTTTTCAGGAGCAGACCGAGAGGGCAGACCTCAGCAGAAAACACCACAATTTATTTTCCTCTGAGGATTTTTTTTAAAACCCTGCAGTTTTGCATGCTGAAAATCTTTCTCTTTGTTTCCCTTCTCTCCCCATCCCCACCCCATGGGAACCAGGAGTAACAGTTTCTAATGGCTGTGAGGGTTGGGGGAGGGGGAAGCATGCTGCAAAGCTATGGAAGTGATTTGAGAACTCTTGACTCCTCAGACCCTACAGCACCAGAAACTATAAATAGGAATGTGTGGCAAGAGGGGGAGAAGGGACAGGCCTTCCCCTTCTTCTCCCTTCTTCAGAATGCTCTCAAGCACGAGGGAGAGAATGCTCATTCCTTTCGAGCTTGGCATGAATGGAGAGCGGTTATCTGGACAGGTTTCAGAGCTGAGGAATTTTGCTGCAGTGGCTGCTGTTAAGCTGATTGGGCATTATAAAACCCTCTTTGGGGGAAAAAAGCAGACAAACTCCTTATTTTTTGGAGTATTTGTTTATTACGTGTCTATCATGAACTGAGCTGTGCCCCTCCCTCCCTTCAATTCATATTTTTTTTTTTTTAGTTGATCTCTTACCCCCAATTCATATGTTGAAATCCTAATCCTGATGATATATTTGGAGATAGGGCCATTAAGGAAGTGGCTGAGGTTAAATGAGGTCATAAGGGTGGGGCCCTAATCCAGCAGGACTTGTGTCCTTTAAGAAGAAGAGGCATCAGGAGTGCACATGTGCAGAGAAAGAGCCTTGTGGGTCACAGCGAGAAGGCAGCTGTCTGCAAGCCAAGAAGAGAGTCCTCACCAGAAACCAACCCTGTGGGCACCTAGACCTCAAGCTTCTAGCTTCCAGAATTTCGAGAAAATATATTTCTGCTGTTTAAGGCTGTGGTATTCTGTTATGGTAGCCCAAGCGACTGATAGAAGGAAGCATTGACTGGGAGGATGATTACCTTTTATTTGCATACTAGAGGTCCGGTGCACGAAACTCATGCACTGGCGGGGGAGTGTCCCTCAGCCCAGCCTGCACCCTCTCCAATCTGGGACCCCTCGGGGGATGTCCGACTGCTAGTTTAGGCCCAATTCCTGTGGACAACCCTCTCACAATCTGGAACTGCTGGCTCCCAACCACTCGCCTGCCTGCCAGCCTGATCACCCCCTAACCACTCCCCTGCCAGCCCAATTGCCCCCAACTGCCCTCCCCTGCAGGCCTGGTCCCCCCCCAACTGCCCTCCCTTCCCTGCAGGCCCGGTTGCCCCAACTGACCTCCCCCGCTGGCCTGGTCACCCCTAACTGCCCTCCCCTGCTGGCCTGATCGCCCACAACTGCCCTCCCCTGCTGGTCATCTTGTGGCAGCCATCTTTGACCACATGGGGGCAGCCATCTTGTGCGAGAGTGTGGCAGTCAATTAGCATATTCCCTCTTTATTAGTTAGGATGTGTAAAGGCACTGGATACATATTCAGAGTGGCTAAGGAAATGGTTGTTGGACTCCAGTAAGCCTTGCTCAAGTCCAATTTGACCATTTACTAGGTGTGTGACCTGCCTCAAATTACCATACCTCTACATAGGGGTGGGCAAAGTAGGTTTACAGTTGTTCATATGGAAAATAATAAAAAAATTAATCAATAAAGAAAAATTCTGTTTCAGGTACTCACAACTGTAAACCTACTTTGCTCACCCCGTATGTTTCTTCATCCAGACAACAGGAATAATAGTTTATATCTGCAAGATTGTTGTGAGAATAAGTGCTTGGATGTAGGCAGGAAACGTCATAGTGGCTGGTAAATAGCACTCCAGAAAATGCTCGCTCTCACAGTGATGCTGGGCCTCATTGCTTATAGTATTTTCATTTTACAAAGTTCATTTCACTTGATTTTTATAACAATCTTATGAGATTAGTTGGAAAGGAAATATTACATCTGCTCAAGGGAAGAAGATACCAAAATCCAGAGAGGCCAAGAAACTTGCCCAAGCTCAAATTTCTTCTAAATCGAATAAATCAAGCAGAGTCAGACTTAAAATTAAGGTCCCTCACTCCAAGTTCAGTGCTTTCCCCATCATTCTCTCCCTTCTTGTCTTCTTTTTTGTGTCAAGTTTTTATCATGTTCTTTTTCCTGGACCTCTGGTTTCTTTTTATTTGTTTTGACTTGGATGCTATGTATGTGCGTGCCTGCATGTGTGTGCATGTGTGTGCTGTGTGTGCGTGTGTGTGTGCGTGTGTGTGCACATTTCTGTGTGCCCACTCATGCATCTGGTCCTGGGTCACTCTCACTGAGGATGACCCTCTGCCTTGTGTCTCTTCTCCTTACCTGCCAGTTTCTTTAGCTCAAGAAGTCAGCATTCTGCTTTCAAGGACATATTATAAATAGAGCCTTAGCAGCAACTGCCTTTCTCATCTGAAAACTGAAAACAACCACAGGCAACCAGGACAAAAAGAAAGAGACGAGGTTTGGTGGTGGTGTAGATAATCAATATCTTTAAATGATGTGAGAGCAGAGACTCTCAAAAGAGAAGTGCGAGGTGAGCTGAAGTGACAGCCCGAGAGCTGGCTGGGCTCTTCTAGGGAGTGAGTGGTAGGGGGTTGTTGGAAAAAGCAGACATTACAATTTATATACTTGGAAAAACGTCAAAAGTCTCTTTTATTCTCAGAATACAAACCACAGACATTAAAGCCCTGCGGAATTTCCTTGACCGTAGAAGCTGTGCAGGAGTTGAAGTGGGTTCCAACGGAACAGGAGGTGCATTCTGAATTGAGAGGTGAGATCATATCTGCATTTTTGGCCACTTGGGACATGAATTTTAAAAGCTGCGAAACACTATTCTGCAACTTGCACGAGAAGCAGGACCTAACAGTTGGAAGCATGAATATCGAAAGGTTCCCACAGAGTTTGAAAAGACCATCAAATCCAATTGCCCTGTCTAGCCAGTGTGGCTCAGTGGTTGAGCATCGATCTATGAACCAGGAGGTCATGGTTTAATTCCCAGTCAGGGCACATGCCTGGGTTGTGGGCACAACCCCCAGTAGGGGTGTGCAGGAGGCAGCCAATCAATGATTCTCTCTTATCATTGATGTTTCTATCTCTTTCTCCCTCTCCCTTCCTCTCTGAAATCAATAAAATATATATTTTAAAAAATCCAACTGCCCTGTTTTATAGGTGAGGCAACTGACACACAGAGAGAATTCACTGCATGTGCATAATGGTTAGAGCTGGATGTGCCTTGCACAGTTAGAGAATAAAAGGTGCCTTTAAGAGGCTGTGACCAGTCCCAGGACCCTGGTTTAACAGGCCTGAAGGGAGAGACTGGGAGAGCTGCAGGAGTACAAAAGTGGATTCATCCTGCTATTACCGGTGATCCAAGAGTACACGGTTCTTCAGGTAGGTCCGAATCTGATACTAATCCTTCCTGATGCTCACAAAGACTCAATTCTGAACTGTACCCTTACCAAGATCCTGATCCTCATCTTGACCCAGACACTCAACATGACTCTCTTCTTGACTGAACTCTGACTCTTAACTTGAACCTCACACTGACTCTCACCATAATGCTCAGCCTGACACTGAACTCAACACTGAATATCCTCATTCTCACCCTGACCCTACCTTCATCCTGACCCTTACCCTGCCCTTTATCTGACCCTTACCTTCATTCTGTCCCTGAACCTTACTTTGAACCCCACACTAATCTAACCTTGACCCTGCCCTTTATTTGGATCCTAACCCTTACTCACATCCTGCCTCAACTCTTACCTTGACTCAGATCCTTACACTCACCTTAACTCTGACACTGACCTTCATCTTCACCTTGACCTTCATTTTGACCCATACCCTTATCATGACCCTCATCCTAATTTTCTCACTGACCTTGAACCTGACCCTGAATCTTACCTGCACTCTGACCCTAACATTAATCCTGAACTTTACCCTTCACAAGACTCTGAATCACCCTGGCCATGACTAAAACACTGAATCTAATGCTCATCCTGAATTTGACCCTCATCCTCACTCTAACCACAACTCTGATGCTTACCTTGACTCTTACTCTCATTTTAAATTTGTCCCTGACACTTAAGCTGACCCGGTCAACCTCATCTTAAACCTCACCCTAACTCTGTCAAGTAGACTATTCCACCCTGACCATGATCCTGACCATTACCCTAATAAACATATGACTGAGACCCTATCCCTGCCATCATTCTAACATGAACAGGACTCAACCCTAATCCTGACCATCACCCTATCACAATGACCTGAACCTCATATTCACCCCTGAACCTCAGCTCAGTCTTGACACCCATCCTTATTCTGATCATGATCTTCACCCTAACCATGACCCTGACTATGACAAAGGCCATGGCATTCACGGTGACCATCAACTAACTCTACATTTACCCTAAACACAAACCTTTTTATCACTCTATGTCTTTATCTTTACTTTAAAACTAATCCTCCACCTGGTCCTTAGACTGAATTTCACCTTAAATCTGCCCATCACACTGACTCTAACTATGACAATGTCATTGACCTTCACCATGTCCATAAACTGTATCCAGAGCCTGACCATTCACCTCAAACTGACCCTGACTCTGAATCTCACACATACCCTTACATTCACCCTGACTTTTACTTGCCTCTGACCATGACTTAGACCCTGAAGTTTACCTTTACACTACGCCTAACTTGAACAGGACTTTTACTTTGACCCTCTTCAGACCCCCACCCTGGACCTGACCCCAACTTGATCCTTAACCTGAACATGACTTTCAACTTCACATTCACCTGATAGTGACACTCACTCTAACCCTAAACCTGACTCTGAATCTAAGGCTGACACTGATCCTCACATAGAACATAACTATGACTCTCACAATGATCTCATCCATGACTCTAACCCTGATGCTTATCTTACTGACTCTGATTCTTACCCACACAATAACCCTGATACTGACTCAGACCCTGATACTTACCTGACACTATCTTCACCCCATCAACCTGATATTTAAACTGATCCTGCACCTGAAACGGACCCTCACCATGACCCTGACCCTAACCATTACCGTTACCCTAGCCATGACATTGACTCTATATCTCACCATGTCCCTGATTTTGACCCTAACTGTAACAATGACACTGTCACCGACCCTCATCCTTTCACATAACTTGACTGACCTTTACCCTGTTCCTTACCCTTAAATTGCCAGCACCATGACCCCCACCCTTATCCTTTTCTGAATGCATACTGAACCTTACTCTTATTCTCACTCTAATCCTGAGCCTCACATTGACCTTGTCCCAAGAGCTGTTCTGACACTGACCCTCAACCTGATCCATATAATGACTCTCACATTCTCCATGACCATCTCCCTAAACTGGTTCTGATGTCACACTAACATTGGCATTGACTTTCCCACTCATGAGCCTTACCTGAACTTGATTCTCAACTTGCCCTTACCTTTAACCTGACTCCGATTATAACCTTACCTTTGAAAATCTTGCCCCTGATCCTGAAACAGACCCTGACCCAGACACTACTCTCACACTGACACTGATCCTTAGCATGACCCTGAATCTTACCTGATCCTAATCTTTATCCTGACTATCACTATGTCCCTCAAACTGACATTGACCTTGACCATCAAACTAGTCTTCACCTTTACCATTTACCTCTCTCTAACTGTAACTTGACCTTACCTTACTCTGACTCTTATGTTGACTCTGATCATGACCCTCTCCCTGAACTTCACCCTTATTCTCACCATGTCTCTAATCTTGACCCTTAACCATACATGTTCATGAGTTAACAAAATATGCAAATGTTTTTGGATAGTAATACATATATGTTTGTATTTGCCTTATCAAAGCTTTAATTAACATGAGATAAATGCTCATAAAATATTACCTGGGCAGTTTTTAACTTTCTGTCATCTAGTTGTCTGTTATGTCTAGAGAGAAAAAATTGAAGATAGTATTTGGTGCAGATAGTTGATTACAAACATTGCAGAGAGATACAGGGATATGATTTTGTTTGTTTATTTATAAAAGTTGTACAGTTCATTCACATAATAAATTTAAGATGATCCATTGTTTTATTTAGTATACTGACAACTGTATTTTAAAGCTATAGTTTAAATCTTAAATTATTACCTATACATATATTTTATAGCTACAAAACCGTATATATCCTTCATCACAATTTGTTACATATATACCAAAAGAGTTAAATTAGGATTTAAAATTAGAATTGGGGCCATTTGTGTAAAATGACTTGTTATTTTATACCCAGCTCAATAGAAGTTCCTTTTTGTCACAGTTAACAGTTGGTTAACTATAAATGCTTGTGCTTTTTGCGTACTATCCAACCATATTCTTAGTGATTCTAAGGATAGCCTTGACCTAATATTTTTTTGTTTAATGTAAAAAATGCTATCACCGAGTTAAATTCACACTTTAGACATAGACAACTTCCAGAAATTAAATCAGTTCAGTGAGTGGCATAATTGTCCTCATACATGCTTGTCAAATAATAAAAAAATAAGTGTAAATATTTATGCTGATAGTGAATGTGTTAGCACAACTAGGAATCGAGCATGCAACCCAGGCCGGAATCGAACCTGGGACCCTTCAGTCCACAGACCAATGCTCTATCCACTGAGCAAAACTGGCTAGGGCTCCTTTTTATTTTTTAATATTAAATTTAAAGGGGTGACATTGGTTAATAGGATCATATAGATTTCAGGTGTGGATTTCTATGTTACAAGATCTGGATATTGCACAGTGTCCTCACCATCCAAAGTCACATCATTTTCTATCACCATAGATTAGGCCCCCTTCAACCCTCATACCCCCAACTCCTTCCCTCTCACAGCCACCACACTGTTGTTTGTATTCACGAGTCTCAGTTTTATATCCCACATATGAGTGAAATCATATAGTTCTTAGCAGCATTTTTTGCCTGACTTATTTCACTTAGCGTAATATTCTCAAGATCCATCCATGTTGTCACAAATGGCAGTATTTTGTCTTTTCTATGGCTGAGAAGTATTCCATTGTGTATATGTATCACATCTTCTTTATCCAATTCTCTATTGAAGGACATCTTGGTTGTCTCCATGTCTTTGCCACCGTGAATAATGCTGCCATGAACATAGGGGTGCATATATCTTTGCGAATACATGCTTTCAAGTTTTTCAGGAGAGGAATTGCTGGTGATTCCTAATTTTTTGAGCAATCACCAGCTTGTTTTATTTTTTAAAAAATATTTTTATTGATTTCAGAAAGGAAGGGAAAGGGAGAGATAGAAACATCAGTGATGAGAGAAAATCATTGTTTGGCTGCCTCTTGCATGCTCCATACTGGGAATCAAGCCCAACACTCGGGCATGTGCCCTGACCAGGAATTGAACCCTGACCTCCCAGTTCATAGGTCGACACTCAACCAATAAGCCATGCAGGCCGGGCCAGAGTTCTTTTCCATAGTGGCTATACCAGTCTAACATTCCTACCAGCAGTGAATGAGGGTTCCCTTTTCTCCACAACCTCTCCAACGCTTGTTATTACTTGTTTTGTTGATAATGGCCATTCTAACTGATGTGAGGTGGTATCTCATTGTAATTTTGATTTGCATTTCCCTAATTGCTAGTGAGGCTGAACATCTTTTCATAGAGCTGTTGGCTGTTTGTATGTCTTCTTGGGAGAGGTGTCTGTTCTGGTTCTCTGCCCATGCTTTAATTAGGCTGTTTATTAGGTGCTTAGTTTTATGAGTTCTTTATATATTTTGGATATTAAAACTTATTGGAGCTATTGTTTGCAAATATCATCTCTCATTTGGTTGGCTGACTCTGTTTTGTTGTCAGTTTCTTTTGCTTTGCAGAAGCTTTTATTATTATTATTATTATTATTATTATTATTAGTTAAGGTATTACAAATGTGTCCTCATCCCCCCTATTAACCCCCAATGCAGAAGCTTTTTAATTTGATATAGTCCCATTCATTTTTGCCTTTACTTCCTTTGCCTTTGAAGTAAGAACTCTCTATGACAAAGGTCCACAAATTTAGTACCTTTGCTTTCTTATATGTAATTTATTGTTTCAGATCTTATATTTAGGCCTTTGATCCATTTTGAGTTAATTTTTGTACATGAGGACAAACTATAATCCAGTTTCATTCTTTTGTAGGTGTCTTTCCAATTTTTTCAGCACCAATTATTGAAGAGGCTTTCTTTATTCCATTGTGTGTTTCTGTCTCTTTTGTTTAACATTATCTGCCCATATGCAAATGGTTTTATATCTGGGCTCTCAATTATGTTCCATTGCTTTATGTGTCTGTTTTTCTGCCAATACCATGCTGTGTTTTTTTTAAATCATTTTTTTTTTATTTTTCAATTACAGTTGACAAACATTATTATATTAGTTTCAGGTATTCACTCCAGTAATTGGATATTATAAAACTTAAGTGATCATCCCAAAAAATCTCATACCCATCTGACTGCATACATAGTTATTAGAATATTATTGAATATATTCCCTGTGCTGTACTTTACACACCCATAACTACTAATTTGTACTTCTAAATCTTTTCACCTTTTTCACCTATTCCCCAACCACCCTCCCATCTGACAACCATCAAAATTTTCTCTGTATCTATGAGTCTGTTTCTGTTCTGCTTGCTCATTTATTTTGGGTTTTTGATTCAATTGTTGATAGCTATATATTTATTGCCATTTTATTGTCCACATTTTTATTTCTTCTCCTCCTCCTCCTCCTCCTCCTTCTCCTCCTCCTCCTCCTCCTCCTCCTCCTCCTCCTCCTCCTTCTTCTTCTTCTTCTTCTTCTTCTTCTTCTTCTTCTTCTTCTTCTCCTTCTCCTTCTCCTTCTCCTTCTCCTTCTCCTTCTCCCTCTCCCTCTCCCTCTCCCTCTCCCTCTCCCTCTCCCTCTCCCTCTCCCTCTCCCTCTCCCTCTCCCTCTCCCTCTCCTCCTTCTCCTTCTCCTTCTCCTTCTCCTTCTCCTTCTCCTTCTCCTTCTCCTTCTCCTTCTCCTTCTTCTTTGAAGATACTTTAACATTTTATGTAATACTGGCATGGTGGTAATGAACTCCTTCAGATTTTTCTTGTCTGGGAAGCTCTTTATCTGATTTTCAATTCTAAATGAGATCTTTGCTGGGTAGAGTAATCTTGGTTGTAAGTTCTTGCTTTACATCACTTTGGATATTTCTTGCCACTCCATTCTGGCCTGCAAAGTTTCTGTTGAGAAATTAGCTGACAGTCTATGGGCACCCCCCTTGTAGATAACTAATTGCTTTTCTCTTGCTGCTTTTAAGATTCTCCCTCTGCCTTTAATCTTTGCATTTTAATTATGGTGTGTCTTGGTGTAGGCCTCTTTGGATTCATCCTGTTCTGGACTCTTTGCACTTCCTGGATTTGTATGTCTATTTCTTTCACCAGATAAGGGAAGTTTTCTGTCATTTTAAAAAATAGGTTTTCAACTTTTTGCTCTCTCTCTTCTCCTTCTGCCACTCCCATGATATGAATGTTGGTACACTTGACGTTGTCCCAGAGGCTCCTTACTCTATCCTCACTCTTTTGGATTACTTTTTTATTTTGCTGTTCTGAGTGGGTGTTTTTTACTTCCTCATATTCCAAGTCACTGATTTGATTCTCAGCATCCTCTACTGTACCACTGATTCCCTGTAAATTATTCTTCATTTAAGTTAGTGTACCCTTCATTTCGGACTGGTCCTTTTTTTATGTTCTTGAAGTTCTCACTAAGTTCCTTGAAGTTTCACTAAGTTCCTTGAGCATCCTTATAACCATTGTTTTGAACTCCATATCTGGTAGTTTTCTTGCTTCCATTTCATTTCATTCTTTTTCTGGAGATTTTTCCTTTTCTTTCATTTGTGAGTTTTCTTTTTCTCCACATTGTGACTGCTTCCCTGTGTTTGTTTCTATGTATTAGGTAGAACTGCTATGTTTCCCAGTCTTGTTAGAGTGGCTTTGTGTTGTAGGTGTCCTATAGGGCCAAGTGGCTCAGCCTCCCCAGTCACCTGAGGTGGGCACTCCAAGTGTGCCCTTGTGTGGGCTATGTGCAGTATCCTTTTGTAGTTGAGCCTTGATTGTTGTTGACATTACTAGAAGGGATTAACCTCCAAGCCAATCAGCTGTGAGGACCAGCTGAGACTACAGCAGAAAAACCGCAGTGCAGGATCCAATATTATGGAGCAGGACTTGCTTCAGTTGGGGCTATGGTGCTCACTGAGTCCACTCCTTGAGTGTGTTATTCATGGAGGTGGCAGGATTGTAATCTGGCATGGTCTAAAGCTGAGCACCCAGGAGGTGCAAAGTCGGCCACTGCCTGTGTCCTGCTTGGGACCCCTGGCATGAGCTACAGAATGATTTGTAGAAGGCTGCTACTTGTGTTGGGCTTGGAGGTGTCCAGGAGTGGCTAAGCTGCTGCTAGAGCCAAGTCTGGGGCCAGTTATCGAGAGGTACACATGCTGAGGCCAGCTGCTGCTTGTTTGAGAGATTTTAGAAAAGTCCAAAGCATGAGGCAAGAGAGGCCAGTTATATGGACAAGCCACTGGAAATGGCTCAGAGGAGCCCACAAGTTGGGTGGGGCAGGGTCTCAGGGAGTCACCGGGTGGAGCAAACAGGGTGAGCCAGGTTGATGGAGACTCAGATATAGTGCTTGCTTACCAGCTCTGTGGCAGGGAGGGCTCAGAAAATGAACAATGGCCTCTGCCAGCACTTTTGTTTGGGAGAAACCTGCCCCCCATCCCCCAGCTCTTGCCCTGATGCAAGACAATTTAGTTCCTCCTGTGTGTCCCTGGTTCCTTTCAAGCTGCTTCCCCAACACTGTAGCTCAGAGTTAGTGACTCTGAGTAAGTCCATGCACTGGCCCTTTAAGAGGAACTGACTTGGACTCCAGCAGCCTCTGTATCACTCAGCCACAACCCCCACTTGTTTTTACAGCCTGAAGATACAGGCACTTCTCTTCCAAGCAATGAAACCCTGGACTGAACTGTTGGGTGAGGAGCTAGGACCCCTCACTTCTCAGGGGGACCTCTGTAGCCAAGATATTCCTCCTGATTAAAAACTGCCACACGTGGGTGTCTGACCAGTTCTTCTGAGCCTCAGCCCCTCCTACCAGTTTCCATGTGGATTCTTCTTTAATCCCCTCATTGAAGGACTTCCATTCAACCAGATTTCAGGTGGTTCTGAATGATGGTTATTCTGTAGTTTATTTGTAATTTTTATGTGGTTGTGGGAGGAAGTGACTACTGCATTTACCTATTCCACCATCTTGACTGGAAGCCCTCCATGCTGTTTTAATTATTGTAGCTCTGCAGTATAATTTGAAGTCAGCTAGTGTGATACCTCGGGCTTCATTCTTTTTTCTCAGGATTGCTTTGGCTATTCGGAAGTCTTTTGTTGTTCCATACAAACCTGATTTTGTTGTTGTTGTTCTATTTATTTAAAGAATGACACTGGGATTTTGATGGGGATTATATTATAGATGTATATTTCTTTGGGTAATGTGGCCATTTTAACTATGTTGATTCTTCCAATCCATGAACATGGGATATTTTTCCACTTTGTTGTATCTTTTTCTATCTCTTTTAATAATGCTTTAGAGTTTTTAGTATATAGGTCTTTCATATTCTTTGCTAAGTTTATTCCTAGGTATTTTATTCTTTTGGTTGCAATTGCTAACAAAAATTTTTTTCTCATTTCTTTTTCTGAAATTTTATTGTTAGTATACAGTAAGGCAGTGGACTTTTGTGTATTGATTTTGATTCCTGCAACTTTATTGTATCTGTTTATTGTTTCTAATAGTTTTTTGGTGGAGTCTTTGGGGTTTTCTATGTACAGAATCATGTCGTCTGAAAAAAGTGACACTTTTACTTCTTCCTTCCCAATTTGGATGCCTTTTATTCCTTTCTCTTGCCTCATTGCTCTGGCTAGGAATTCCAGAACTATATTGAATAAAAGTGGTGAGAGTGGGCATCCTTGTCTTGTTCCCTAGGGCTCTTTAAACACCTCCAAACAAACTATTCAAATATATTTTGCATTGAATTAGAAACATGTTTAATTTATGGTGTAATTATTCTCAGGGCACATGGAAGTGTTTCCTTGCTGAGAACTATGCCTATAACTTGGGGAGAGGAAGGTGATGGAAAAATAAATAAATAAATAAATAAATAAATAAATAAATAAATAAATACAAAAAACTAAAATTAACAAAATTTTCAGAAACCCTTGAACATTTGGCACCTGAACTACCATAAACTTTCAAGTCTGTATCCTTTCTGGGTACCACACATTTTCTCCTTATTCTCCAAGGGTGAATGTTTCTTAAAAGGACACGTGGTTGGACCCCATGGTCTACCTGGGGTCCCCACCCTGCCTCCTGCACCTTCCTGAAAGGAGAGAGTTGCAACAGATCTTACCTCCTTTCCCCGTGACCCGGTGACGGACTGCAGGTTTCACCCTACCCGGTGTCCTCTTGGCATAAACCACCCTCCCACTGCCCCTCAATGCATGCTCACAGGCAGGTGGCATGCCACTCTTGACAATGTTTGTAGAGAGGAGCCCTTGCCCCTGGGCACTCTACACAGCACCTGGGGCAGTCAGGGGTCACTGGGCTGGGAAACTCCTGCTGCGGCCCTCTGGGCCCTGCCGAATACTACTGACCTTTGGATAAAAGCACCCTGTCTGACTCCTGACCATGCTTATGCGCAGCCCTGAGCATAAGCACGTGGTGTCTCCACCTGCTGGTAATGTAGTCAGTAATTTTCGGGGTGAATTAAAGTCTGCGATGGCATTTTAACATATGAACAAGCCAGGCTGGTGTGACTCAGTTGGTTGAGCATGTCCCATGCGTCAGGAGTTGCTTGTTCCATTCCTGATCAGGGCACATGCACCAGTTGCAGGCTGATTCCCAGGAGGGGTCATGCAGGAGGCAGCCAAGCAATGTTTCTCTCTCATCCATGTTTTCTATCTCTCTCTCTCCCTTCCTTTCTCTAAAAATCAATAAAAACATATTAATAAAAATATAAAATATAAGCAAATAAAATTAGGTCAGGATTATCCAAGATAGTCCTAAAAAATAGTTGAAGGGCATGCAAAAACACTGAAAATTAACAATAATTTGGTGACAAAAGAAATGTCAATTGATTTGGGCATAAAATAACTCTTAAGTTTTACGTGAAAGGCCTAAATCCTAATATATTCCTTTGACTCATTGCTTATGTAACAAATTGTAGTAAAATATCTTTTGATATCTTTTAATATTGATACGTTTTTATTTATATAGATTTAAGCATGCATAGATATACAAACATTTGATGGCGATAATTTAAAATTTATGACTATAGCTTTAAAATACAATTATCCTATACTTAGACCTTAATATTTCTGAAATCCTTATATCTAGTATAATCAACATTATATTAGTTAGTATCTTTAATTACAATAATCAGTTCTTTCTCTAGACATCAAACATAAATATCCTATTATTTAAAAAATTGGAAAAAGGAAGAAAAAAAAAAAAAGGTACCCTAACCCTGATGACTGACTCCATGGCTCCTGTGCCCATATGCACATTCAACTTGTCAATGCCATTGAGTCAAAGTCCCCCAAGAACATACCTGTAATTGAATAATTCTGGCTTGTTACTGGTTGCATTGAAAGAGAATGCACACCTCTGGGAGCTACAGGGTGTGCGGGTAAGAGGGTGTTTAAAAGGTACCTATTATAGAGTTAGGCCTTTTGTGGGATGATTTGGGGAAGATCTGAGGAAGTGAGGGTTTGCTCTAATTTGGGTTCTGTTAGAAAGTGGGGCCAATCCTATGATTGGGTACGTTGTGGATATCAAACACATAGTTAGGTAATAATTTAAAGTTTTTAACTATAAATACAATTTAATTGTCAGTGTGTCAAATAAAACAACATATATCATATTGAATTTATTATGTGAGTGAACTGCAATAACTGTTTAAAATAAACATAGAAAGTTGTGTAGGTGCTCTCTCTGTAGTAATTGTGTACCCAGTATAATCAACTATCTACATTATTATCTTCAACTTGAAGTTTTCTTTTCCTTTCTTTTTCTGTAGACATAAGTGACACCTAGAGGACAGACAGTTAAAAACGGTCTGGGTAATTTTTTATCTGGGGCGGCAAGAGAAAGACAGGAGGAGATGGGGAGAGGGTGAGCCAGCTCTGGCAGGTGCGCAGCCTGGAAGCTGGAGAGATATAGTGGCAGCGGAGCCCCTGCCCCCCTGAGATCACACGGGGATCCCCACTCAAAAAAACAGAGGTGGGGAGGGGAACCCGTGTGGCACCGGGCGCTGGGAAGCAGTGATTTGGTTCACCTTGGAAGACAAAACCGCAACATTCTAGGCAAAGAGCGATCTCTGTTTCAGCACCAGGGACAATGGCTCCACACCAAAGCCCTAGGCTGCAGCGGGCACTGACCCACACGCCCAGCAGAGGCTCAGAGAGAGCCTCCAGCCCCTGGTAGAACACTGGGCAGAGAGCCCCACTGGGGGTGTCTGTGTGCCTAGGGAAAAGAAGAGATCGGACTTCCCTACATCACTTCCACTTCAGGTGCACTGAAGGCACCCTGCCCACAACCTGCAGGTCTGCTAGATCCGCCCTGTTCTGCTGAGATCCAAGCCAAAGGAAATCGCAGGAGGCTAGACATCTGTACCCCTAAGGCTCAGTCCGAAGGTGCAGCGGACATGAACAGGTGCCCAGCTGGAGCCTGGGCAGAAGGCCTGCCCAGGAGCAGCCGGCTGTGCAGAAAGACTGAAGTGCCAAGAGGGGCTGATTTTTGTATTTGCTTTTGTTTTCTTCTGTTTTGTCTTTTGGATCCCCCCTACAATGAGTGGAGGCAAGGGACTGCCAGGAAGCCAGGCGGAGCTGAGGCAACACTGTCTTTGCGGGTTTCTGTCCGGGGGGGGGGGGGGGGACTTCTGTCCGGGAGACAGAGGGGCATGCCTGGCCCTTCAGCAGCATTGCAAGGAAGCAGGTCTGAGCTCCCCAGGGAGCGCAGCCAGCCAGCGCAGCCCTGGGATGCAGAAGTGCTTCCCTCACTCCTACAGATTACAAGCACTTCCGCCAACACGAGGCTGCTTAAACCACCCTGGCCAGGTCCCAGGTACCCAGAAGAGAGAAGTGAAATTAGGATAGAAATGAGAGAGCAGAGAAATTAGGGTAGAGATTGTTATATTGATTCCACATGCTCTTTCCCCAGGAACACACTGAGAATCGACATGCTTTGTTTCCCAGCTATCAGAAGTACGGGAGGAGTAGTTTTCTAGGGAAAAGACACCCGGAAGATTTCAGCCACAGCCCATCCCCTAGGCGTCCCGATGTCTATTGACCCTTCCCATGCATGTCGACTTAGCCACAGAACTGAAGATGCAGCTGTCACATGGTCTTCTTCACTCCCTTCCTCTCCTCTCTCCTTTCCTTCTTTTCTTTGGTCCAACAACTGCGCCCATGCTGTGTGCCTGGCCCTGTGTACACAGTGGTGAACCTGACAGATGTTGTCCCCTTCTTCACAGATTTTGTAATCCAGTGGTGGAGACAGATATTTAAAAAATGAGCACAGACATCGAGAATTACAAATTGCAGTAAGTGCTGGTGGGGGCGGATGTTGACACTACAGGGAAAAGTCTGACACCATGGGAGGCAATGCGTGGGGATGGGGTGATGTGAAGGAGAAGACAACTTCTGAGGAAACCACGTTAAGCTGAGCCCTGAGTAAGGAGAAACGTGGGGTGGAGGTTGGGAAGGCCCTGAGACTAAAGGACGAACAAGACTGACTCCTCTGAGGGACCAAAAGGCGAGTATTGCTAAAGCTTCCTTAGCAAAGCAAGAGGGCTGGTCGGCCAAGACATTGAAGCGATAGCCAGGGCCAGGCCACTCTGGCTAAAGGAAAACATGTAAAATGCCTGTTGGGAAATGAAGCCTGCAAAAGTAACAAAACCAATGATGACACGAGGATGTGGCTGAACCTGAGTGACACATTACCCTACAGTGGTAACGTGTTGTCTTGTAATTATTTGGGGGGAACAGTGGCCATTTTCGTGTCAGCAACATTGAATCAGAGAAATGACAAAAGGAGGGTATGAGCTCACCTTTCTCAAGTGATTCTTTGAACTGTGAGGGCATTCCCCTGGGAAGGATCCAGGAGATTAAGATCCGTCTGCAGCGTTAAGCCTAAAGTGTTCATTTAGGATACAGCGGCAGCTCAGAAGAATAAAAGACTGTGCCCTTTTGAATGATGGGCTGATGGAGGGTAATCAATAAAAAGGCCACGGGGCCACAGAGCTGTTTGCAAGGCGCGCAGGGAGGTAGGCAGGAACTGGCACATGAGCAGGGAGAGGCACACAGTGAGGAGGGAGCGGTGAGGGAGAGCCTGGGTAATACTGAGCCTTCCTTCACACTTCCCCGCATCACGAATTACCAGTGAATGATCTCTGGCAACAGACCTCACTGACGCCGTCTCCCTCTCTCTCCCCGCCAGCAACTCTGACTTATGAAGCAAAGTGGCCTTGAAGGGGCAAGGAGAGCTTGAAGTAGATTAAAGAATGTTGTGCAGCGTTCTTTAGAATGAGAAACATTTCATCTTTGAAATGAAATGAGTTAAATGTGTTCCACCTCTTATGATGAAAAAGTGTCTTTTGTTTATGGTGACAAAGTACACATAACATAAAAATGACCACTTTAAGTGTACAGTGGGGTGGGATTAAGTACATTCACATTGTTGTACAACTATTACTACCATTCATCCCAGAACGTTTTTATCTTCCTCAGCTGAAACTCTGCACCCTTAGACCAGGGGCGGGGAACTTCCAGCCCACGGGCGGTCTGAGGCTGAGTAATAACTTGGTCTGGCCCTGCCAAGGCACTCGGGGTGAGTTCGTTAACTGTTTGACCAAATATAGCAGGCTAATCTTTAAGTTGATAATTCTGTGTGGCCCACGAATGGTGTTATGAATATCCAAATGGTCCTTGGGGAAAAGAAGGTTCCCCACCCCTGCTTAAACATGAACTATTTCCCCTGTCTTGGGACCCTGGTGTTCACCATTCTACTTTCCCTGCAAATTTGACCACTCTAGGTACTTCTGCTGATAGGAAAATCCTATAGTACCTGTCCTTCTGTGTCTGGCTTATGCCGTTTGGCAGAATGTCCTCAAGGTTCGCCCGTGCTGGAGCATGTGTCAGGATCTCCTTCCTTTCTACGGCTGAGCAATGTCCCATTGTGTGCGTGACCACATTTGGTTTATCCATTCATCTGCCGGTGGACATTTGGACTGGAGAAAAGTGTCTTTTAAACATGGATCTTTTTCTTTCCTTACATAATCTTACTTTTCCACTTTTCCTGTCTTCCTCCCTCCCTTCCTTTATTTCTCCCTGAGTAGAAGGAGGATAGAATTTGACTAAAGGATGTTATCATTTCGAATCTCAAGGAATAGTACAATGACTTCCTTTTTTATTATAATAGACTTCATTTTTTAGAACAGTTTTAGGTTCACAGCAAAATTCAGTACAAAGTACAAGAAATTCCCATATACTCCTTGCCTCCCCCAACCCCCAACACACATACACACACAGCCTCCTCAAATATTGGCTTCCTCCGCCAGAGTGGTACACGTGTTACAGCTGACAAACCTACATTAAAACATCATTATCATTTCAAATCTATAGTTTAGGTAAATCACTCAGTATTGTACATTCTGTGGGTATTGATAAATGCATAATGATATGTATTCACCATTATAGCATCCTGCAAAATAGTTTCACTGCCCTAAAAATCCTCTATGCTTTGCCTGTTCACCCCTCAATCCCCAACTCCCTGAAACATTGGGAACCACTGACCATTTTACTATCTCCATATTTTGCCTTTTCCAGAATGTCGTATAGTTGGAATTGTACAGTATACAGTATAGCCTCTTTAGATTGTCTTCTTTCACTTAGCAATATGTTTTTAAGGTTCTTTCGTGCCTTTTCATGGATTGGTAGCTCATTTCTTTCTTTTTTTAATCCTCACCCTAAGGACATGCTTAGAGAGTGGAAGAGAGAGAGAGAGAGAGAGAGAGAGAGAGAGAGAGAGAGACATCTATGTGAGAGAGAAACATTGATCAGTTGCCTTCTGTGCATGCCCTGACTGGAATCAAACGTGATGGGAATCGAACTGGCAGGCAACCTGTAGGTGCACAGGATGACACTAAATGAATGGAGCCACTCAGGCCGGCGATAGCTCATTTCTTTCTAACACTGAATACCCTTCCACTGTCTGGATATACCACAGTTTATTTACCCTTCACTTAGTGAAGGACATCTTGATTGCTTCCACGTTTTGGAAATTATGAATAAAGCTGCTATAAACATCCATGTGCAGGTTTTTGTGTGGACATAAGTTTTCAACTAATTTCAGTACCAAGGAGCACAATTCCCAGATCATATGTGAAGACTATGTTTAGCTTTGTCAACTGTCTCCTAAAGTGGCAATGCCTTCCTTTTGGGTTTTACTGTTTTCCTTTCATAATCCAGGGGTCTAGGCTTGATTAGAATAACTAAGACGCATGTGGCAGCTGGATCCAGTGAGAAAGTAAACAGGGAAATGGGTCAGTCGTCCACAGCTGCCTGACATAAAATGGTTGCAGTTTCTTCTACTCATGCAGAGCTGGCTGCTGACATGGAAATGGGGATATGGAGTCAGAAGAAGGTGTTTATGAGTTAACTAGAGGCCCAGTGCATGAATTCGTGCACCAGTGAGGTCCCTCGGCCGGGCCTGCAGGATTGGGCTAAAACCGGCTCTCCCACATCCCCCAAGGGGTCCCGAATTGTGAGAGGGCACAAGCCAGGCTGAGGGACCCCATCAGTGCATGATCGGGGCTGGGGAGGGATGCGGGAGGTTGGCCAGCCGGGGAGGGACTTTGGGAGGACTCCAGGGCCTGTTTGGCCTATCTCACTCAGTCCTGATCGGTCGGACCCCAGCAGCAAGCTAACCTACCAGTCAGAGCGTCTACCCCCTGGTGGTCAGTGCACATCATAGAGACTGGTTGACCAGTTGACTATCTGCCCTCTGGTGGTCAGTGTGCATCATAGCAAGCAGTTGAGCAGCCTTAGCATATCATCAGCATGTTATGCTTTGATTGGTTGAACGGAAGACCATACGACCAGACACTTAGCATATTAGGCTTTTATTATATAGGATCATAACATTCATAACCATTCTGTTATGATTTTTAAAGGCCTAAACCAGTGATGGCGAGCCTATGACACGCATGTCAGAGGTGACACGTGAACTCATTTTTTTGGTTGATTTTTCTTTGTTAAATGGCATTTAAATATATAAAATAAATATAAAAAATATAAGTCTTTGTTTTACTATGGTTGCAAATATCAAAAAATTTCTATATGTGACACGGCACCAGGGTTAAGTTAGGGTTTTTCAAAATGCTGACATGCCAAGCTCAAAAGGTTCGCCATCACTGTCCTAAACCAAGGCATTTTACAGAAAGAAAGGAGTGGAGAGGAGGGATGTCTCTGAGGGGTTAGGCCAGGGGTGGGCAAACTTTTTGACTCGAGGGCCACAATGGGTTCTTAAACTGGACCGGAGGGCCAGAACAAAAGCATGGATGGAGTGTTTGTGTGAACTAATATAAATTCAAAGTAAACATCATTACATAAAAGGGTACGGTCTTTTATTTCAATAGTTTTATTCATTTCAAATGGGCCGGATCCGGCCCGCGGGCCATAGTTTGCCCACGGCTGGGTTAGGCAATGGTTTGGGCATCAAGGATAGATAAGAAATTTGACCAGAGGCAGGCTTCTAAACCATCCTATATAATAAAACCCTAATATGCGAATCGACTGAACAATGGAATGACTAGAACGACCAGCAAAACGAACGGTTGCTATGACGTGCACTGACCACTAGGGCTGACAGCTGGTGAGTGCAGTGGCAGTGGCGGGAGCCTCTCCTGCCTCCACAGCAGCACTAAAGAGCAGCGAGTCCAGCTTCTGGCTGAGCAGTGCTCCCACAGAGGGAGTGCCGCTCAGCCAGAAGTCGGGTTCACAGCTGGCAAGCGCTGCAATGGTGGCAGGAGCCTCTCCTGCCTCCGCTACAGGCAGGCAGTAAGGAGTGAGGGGTCCCGGACTGCGAGAGGGATATCTGACTGCTGGCTTAGGCCCAATCCCCCCCGGTAGGCAGACATCCCCCAAGGGGTCCCTGACTGCGAGAGGGTGCAGGCTGGGCTGAGGGACCCCCTGCCCCAGTGCACGAATTTTGTGCACCAGGCCTCTAGTGATAAAGTTGGGAGAGTAAGATGTTTATACAGAAAAAAGGCTCCTGTAGACATGTAATAGGTGCTGAGTACTTGTTGCTGGAAATTGAAGAAGTATAAAGCGTTCTTATTTGTGCTTATCCAGATGACTGTGGTTAAATGGTGAACACTTCTGTTTAAATTTCCTATAATGAGAAGATCATGAGCCCTAATTATGTTTTTTCATTATTTCCTGGACTATAAAGAAAAAAATGGTTCAATTTGCCCTTGGATATAACAATGGTCAGTGGCTGAGAAAAACCACTTGCTGTTGTCATCTATGCCAGGGAACTGGCGCAGGGTGACTCATAATAATCTGTGGCCACTTCAGCAGAGGATAGCAATTACAGCAAGGGCATCTCTGTATTGTATTTCAACGTGACAGGCTTGCCAAACTGATGGGCAGTAAGTGCACAAGCTACAATGTTTTAGGATAATTTGTACAATTAATAGAACAGAGATCTTTGTCACAGAACATAAAAATTAACTGGGCAAATTTCATCCTGGTTATTTATATACTAGAGGCCCGATGCACAAAATTTGTGCACGGGTAGGGTCCCTAGGCCTGGCCGGCAATCAGGGCAAATCTGCGGGGTGACCAGTGGGGCAATCAGGGGGCCCCTCCTGGCACCCGCCTTGGCTGGCCTGGGGGCCTATGAGCTGGGGGCAGCTCCTGCATTGAGCGTCTGCCCCCTGGTGGTCAGTGCGCATCATAATGACCAGTAGTTCTGCTGGTTGTTCTGCTGTTCAGTCAATTTGCATATTAGGTTTTCATTATATAGGATATACTAGAGGTCCGGTGCACAAAATTTGTGCACTGGGGGGGGGGTTGTCCCTCAGCGTGGCCTGTGCCCTCTCGCAATCCAGGACCCCTTGGCAGACATCCCTCTCATAGTCTGGGATCCCTCGCTCCTTACCACCTGCCTGTTAGCTGCTCCTTACTGCTCGACTTGCTGCTCCTTAGTGCTTCTGCAGAGGCGGAAGAGGCTCCCACCACTGCCGCTGCACTCACCAGTCGTACGCCTGGCTTCTGGCTGAACGGCACTACTTCTGTGGGAGCGCACTGACCACCAGGGGACAGCTCCTGCATTGAGTGTCTGCCCCCTGGTGGTCAGTGCAGATCATAGTGATGGGTCGTTCTGCCGTTTGTTTGATTTGCATATTAGGGTTTTATTATATAGGATATCTTAGAAACCAAGCCACAGCTCAGCTTTTTCTTTGGTCAAATATTTAACAAAATATTGGCAGATATTGATTCATCAAAGAATTGAATCATTCTTTGTCAAATCTAGGCAGGTCTACATCAACTTGCTCAGTTACAGATAGTTGAGATAGTTCAGAAACAAAAGATTCATATGATGATAATAAGCATAGCAATAATAATTATTCCTTAGTAATGGCCAATAATACCAAAAGCAAATGGCCCTGGTCAGTGTTGCTAAGAGGTTAGAGCCGTGATTGGCAAACTGCAGCTCACGAGCCACATGCGGCTTTTTGGCCCCTTGAGTGTGGCTCTTCCTAAGCCTTAGGAGTACCCTAATTAAGTTAATAACAATGTACCTACCTATATAGTTTAAGTTTAAAAAATTTGGCTCTCAAAAGAAATTTCAATCGTTGTACTGTTGATATTTGGCTCTGTTGACTAATGAGTTTGCCACCCACTGGGTTAGAGCATTGGTCTACACACCAAAGGTCTCAGGTTTCATTTTTGGTCATGACATGTACCTGGGTTGCAGGTTTGATCCTCACCTTCAGGAAGCCACCTATTGTCTTCACTATCAGAGAAGTGCAAACAAGGATCCCGGAATGCTGGTGAACCTTGACCCCATGTCAAGGGCCAGAGTTATGTACCGATTGTCTAGTCCAGACAGTGGGGGCTCAAGTTATTTCCTGATCAAATAGTCTCAGAGTAAATCCTTCTAATATTTACTGACCTTTAAGATAGTCTGTCTGTTACCGCAATTACCTGCCTAAGAGCTAGATGTGTATCCAATATTGAATAAAAGGCTGGTGAGGCCTGGGCACCAGGGGAAGTCCTTTCTCTTGCATTGGGCTTGCTCACCTGGCCCCCAATATTTCCAAATTATTATTTCTTGTCTCATCTCTTTCATTTGCGTGCGACCCCTCCTCCAGATCCCGAACCCTGAACCACCGGGATGTGGGGAACATTCACACCCACCCTGGGGGTTGGGTGCGCGTGGGAGGCAACCAATTGATGTATCTCTCACATCAATGTTTCTCTCTCTCTATCCCTTCCTCCCTCCCTTCATCCTTTCCTCCCTCCCTTCTTCCCTTCCTCCCTCCCTCCCACTCTATTGAAAATCAATGGAAACATCTCCTGGGATGAGGATTAACAAAAATAAATAAATAAATAAATAAGAAAATGGAAAGATCCTTTTTAATGTGCCCAGTCATCATGCAGTGTTTTGGGGTGCATTGTAAATTATATGTTGCCTCAGGTGGGAGGGGAGTGTAAGAGATCAACTAAAGGAGTTGTATGCATGCATATAAACATAACCAATGGACACAGCCAGTAGGGGGGCAGGTACATATGCTGGGGGCTGGGAACGGCTGGGGAGAGGTCAATGGGAGAAAAAGGAGACATATGTAATACTTTCAACAATAAAGAATTTAAATTAAAAAAATTTATATGTTGCCTCAAAAATTGCCCTTATTGAGTCCTGCTGCCGTGTACTCATGCCCAGTGTCATCCCTCCCCTGAGTGTGGCTGGCAGAAGTGATGGGATGTCACCTCAGAGATTAGGTTGCAAAATTCTGTGGCTTCCATCTTGGTGTTCTCTCTCACTTTTTCTTGTTTGCTTACTCAGGTGACGCTGGGGAGCCATGCTGCAAGCTCCTGTATGGAGAAGCCAGGAACTAAAGAAGGCAAGGAACTAAAGAAGGACCGCAGTCAACAGACAAGGGAAAATTGAGCCACTCAGTCAACAGGACTGACACCTGCCCACACCTATGCGAGTGGTCTTGGATGTGGGTCTTCCCCCATTGGAGCCATCAGATGGAACTGTAGCCTGGCCTTCAGCATGACTGCACTCGCAGGAGAGACTGTGAGCCAGCCATGCCTCGTGAGGCCACCTCCAGACTTCAGACCACAGGAACCCTGAGATGGTAAACGAGATGGTAAGCAGCAAATAGAGGACACTTACCTGGGATTTTGAAGAAAACTGTGGGCAATGTTAGGAAAATGAATGAGGTATGAAGAGGCAGTCAGGTCTCACAACAGTGAGAAGTCTTTAACATACCTTGACTTGAAGGATGTGATAAAGGGTGTGCTATTTTTAAAAATCTAAAATACTTTTTTATATTATAAAAAAATAGGAGAAAAAGTACAGGCATACCTTGTTTTATTGCAGAGGTTCTCAACCTTGTCTGCACATTAGAATCACCTGGGAATCTTTTTAAAATCCTGATGTCTGGGCCTCATCCTCCGGAAATTTTGTTTCTTTGTTACTAATGTTGTGGCCCCACCCCATAACAAAGAAACAGAATTTCCTGAGGATGAGGCCCAGACATCAGGATTTTAAAAAGATTCCCAGGTGATTCTAATGTGCAGCCAAGGTTGAGAACCACTGTTTTATTGTGCTGTGCTTTATTGAGCTCAGGTGTTTGTTTTTTTAACCAATGGAAGGAAAGATCCCCCACCAGCAAAAAGATTAAGACTCACTTGATTGCAACATTTTATTACAGTGGTCTGGAATCAGACCGGTCATAAAATCTGAGGTATGCCTGTAATGTTACTATCAAAATTATTTTGTATTGTCTAGGGGAATAATGCAGCTTTTAAGAAAATGAATGGAATAGTATTTTTAATTAGGAATACTATTTTTAATATTAGTTTTAATTAGGAATGAACAGATGTACATATGTACTGTGCTATGTTTTTTCTTATTTTAATCTCATAAGCATTTTGCATGTTATTATAGCACATGCTCTTCACAAGCACTATTGCCAAGGGAATAGTCCATCAAATGCATCTCACGAAGTTTACCTAACCATTCCTCTTCTGTTTAATGTGTAAGTGGCTTCCTGTTATCTTTGCTGAGTTAAATGTTATGGACATTGTTAGATTGCTAATACTTAGTTCCAAACTACTTTTCTAAAAGCTTGCACCTGGTCAATGTACTCTCTGAGGGTTTTTCTCTGAATACCCCGCTCTGTGCTACAAATGAAAACTGACATCCCAGAGGCTGTCCCCTTATTCAACTCCACAGCCCTCCAATGCCTTAATGGGGCTCTAAGGAACATGAAATGTCTACTACATGCCAGGCTCTGTACCTTTCATCCATTCATTCACTCATTCATTCACTCACAAGTTATGTTGAGTGTCTACTAAGGGTCAGGTACTGCTTACACAGTAATAAGCTAAGTAACCTCAGGAATGCTCAGCCTGTGTCAGAGTGGTCTTCAAGGTGTGCACCGTGGGCAAGATGAGCACGCAAATAACTGAACAAGTAAATTAAGTGTAATAACTGCCAGTAAGAAGTGGAGGATGCTATTTTTGAAGTATTTTTCTACGTCTTTCACAATCTCCTGACGTTGAGTGTGTTTTATAGTAATTCGGACGAAATTTGCACAGATAAAAGCAAGAGATGAAATAAGACAAAAATAACCGCTTAAAAAGAGAAACCTCGCCCCTGAAACTAGTTCTGCCCTCCTACGGCCCCTCCCTGCACTGCAGCCTCCGCCCTACACTTTGCTCCCCGCTACCCTTGGAGGGTTCTCTCTCCCGGATCCCAGCCCAGGCTTCTTTGCTCGCGAGAGTTTCCCCGTCTTCTCGCGGGATCCCAGGCTGCCGCAGGGGAAGGCGGCGGAGGAGAGTGGGGCTTTCCGCTCAATCACACTCCCCAGGCCCCGCCCCCCCGAGCTCCCCGCCCAGCCGACTTGGTTGCACGTGTATTTGTTGTGATTCGCCCTCACGTGACTGCGGAAGTACCGGCCCCTCAAGCCCCGCCTTCAAGATGGCGGCGCCCAGTGCGCGGCGTCGCGACGTGCTTCGGCTCCACGGCGGGTTATAGCGTGGGCGGTGTTTCCGGGCCATGGACCGGCCCGGCTTCACGGCCTCGCTGGTGGTGAGTGCGGGCGGGAGAGGGGTGCTCGGAGGGCCGGAGTCCGGCCCGGCGCTGGTCGGGGCCCCTCCGCACTGGGATGTCTCCCGGTTTGGCGCGAACTGCGCTCTCGTCCCAGGTCACCGAGCCTGGGAGCCAGCGCGGGGCGCGGGCCGCCGCCGGCTCTGTCCGGGCGGAGTCCTTCCGCCCCGACGCCGGGAAGAGACGGGGAGGGGCCGCCCGACTCCTCGTTTTCCGCACGGAGATCGTTTCCCTACGTAAAAGCTTCCATTGATGTAACTGCGCTGGAGAACTTGGGGTTGTGTATAGGATAGGAATATAGCAACAGAACCAGACACGCGCACCCAGTCGCGCAGAGCCTCTGTCCCAGACCATGTTGTCATGTTCTGTGCTTTTTCTCAGTCTCGGAAAAATGACACTCCCATTCATTCATTCATTGTATAATGAATCTGGTTATTCTGCTTCCTGTGAGACAGGAGTGCTTGATCCCTTAGAAAACAACTAGAATCAACACGCACATAAAAAAGGAACAGTCCTTTAATAAATTCCTTTAATAAATATTTTGACGCCTCTCTGGGCAGGTCCAGTAGGGCATTCTAGATATGGCGGTGAGTACGATAGAGATCGGCTCGTTGTGAGAAGGGAAAAAAAAACTTTCAAAAAGCTTCTCACCGAAAATGGAGGCCCCGCGGCGTTTCCTCTAATTACCGAGCGTCTGCCGCTGCGGGTGTTGGAGGTAACCCGGCGAGCAGGTGCCCCCGCGGGGTCCGGGGTGGAGACCAGGGAAGGGCTGTGGGAAGACGACGCGGGCGGGCGGGTGGCGGTGTCCCCGGGAGGCGGAGGGAGGCGCCGCAGCCAGACTCGCGGGACGGTGGTTTTCCATGTAGATCTGCTGAGACTGTGTAAGCCGGGTCTTAGAGATGCAGACAAAGGAGTGTGTTACCACTTTCCGGGAATTTTCCTGTCTAGCCAGTGAGATCTCAGTAGTGGTGCTTTTTGTTTTTTTTTTAATCCTCACCTGAGGGTATGTTTTTCCTTGAGTCCAGAGAGAGAGAGGGAGGAAGGGAGAGGGAGAGAGAAACACCAACTGGTTGCTTCCCATTTGGGGCTTGAACCCGAAACCTAGGTTTGTGCCGTGACTGGGAATCGAACCCACGACCTTTGCGCACAGGCCAAAGCTCCAACCGACTAAGCCACACCTCCCTGGGCAGCAGCAGTAGTTCTGACAGACAGCGTTGTTCTAGGAACTGGGGTGAGCTTTTTACACACATCGTCTCAATTAATTCTGTCGTAGTTGAAGTCTTATTCGAGCTCTCCAGATGGCAGGACTGAGATACAGAGAGGTTAGAGGACTTGTCCTAAGTCACACAAAGGAAATGCATTTCATGTAGGTCAGTGCTGGAGAACAGATTCCAGCCCTAGCAGTGCAGCCTGGGATGCCATGCCCTCAGTGGTTCTCAACCTTCTGGCCCTTTACATACAGTTCCTCATGTTGTGACCCAACCATAAAATTATTTTCGTTGCTACTTCATCACTGTAATGTTGCTACTGTTATGAATCATCATGTAAATATCTGATACGCAGGATGGTCTCAGGCGACCCCTGTGAAACGATCGTTCGACTGCCAAAGGGGTCGGGACCCACAGGTTGAGAACCGCTGCTAGCTGCTCCTTGATACTCTCTCTGGAGTTAGGAGCAGCTGCTAAAAACAGGTGAGTGCCCAAGTTAACAGAAGAACAATGACACAGTTTTAAAATTTATTAAAGTGTGGTACACATGTTGGAAGGTATACTTTTATTTTTTCATGTAGTTACAGAGGTTGAAATTTGGGTCAAGGGGTACAAGTTTCAAGGAAGTTAGATTTTATTCCAACTAAAGACAAATCATTTTATTAATTGAACACACAATCTAAGTGCCATTTATTCTGGGCACTGTGATTACCCTTGGAGATACCATAGCAAACAAACCAAACCCAAAGGATAAGTACTCTGAGAGAAATAAACTGAGATGGGATAGAGATGGAAAATATTGGGGAACCTACTTTATTTTTTATATTTTTTCATTCATTCATGTTTTAAAAAAATCTTTATTGTTGAGAGTATCACAGATGTCCTCCCTTTTTCTCCCCTCTTGCCCCTGACCATCCAGTTCCCACCCTGCCCCAGGCCTTCTCCACCCTATTGTCTGTGTTCATGAGCAATACATCTATGCATATACTTTCTTTGGTTAATCCCAACCCCGCTTTCATCTGAGATTCATCAGTATGTTTCATGTTTTCATGCCTCTGGCTCTATTTTATTCATAAACTTGTGTTCATTAGATTCCACATATAAGTGAGATAATGTGATACTTGTTTTTTTTCTGACTGGCTTTTCCCACCTATATAATCATCTCCAGGTCCCTCCATGGTGTCTCAAAGGGTAAGAGATCCTTGTTTTGTTTTTTTTTACTGCTGCATAGTATTCCATGGTGTAAGTGTACAGCCTTTTTAACCACTCATTTACTGATGGGCACTTGGGCTGTTTCCAGGTCTTAGCTATTGTAAGCTGTGCTGCTATGAACATAGGGGTGCATGCATTCTTTGTGATTGGTGTTTCAGGATCCCTAGGATATATTCCTTGAAGTGGCGTCACTAGGTCACATGGCAGTTCCATTTTTAGTTTTTTGAGGAAACTCCACACTGCTTCCCACAGTAGCGACTCCAGTCTGCATTCCCACCAGCAGTGCACGAGGGTTCCTTTTTCTCCACATCCTCGCCAGCACTTGTTTGTTGATTTATTGATGGTAGCCATTCTGGCAGGTGTAAGGTGGTATCCCATTGTTCTAATTTGCATCTCTCTGATGATTAGTGATGAATATTTTTTTCATATATCTCTTGGCCATTTGTATGTCCTCTTTAGAGAAATATCTATTCAAATCCTTTGCCCTTTTTTTCAATTGGATTGTTTGTCTTCCTTTTGTTGAGTTGTATGAGTACTTTATATATTTTTGAAATTAAGACCTTATCAGATCTGTCACTGGCAAGTATGTCCTCCCACACAGGGTTCCCTTTTCATTTTGAAGGGTTTCTTTTGCTGTGCAGCAGCTTTTAGTTTGATGTAGTCCCACTTGTTTATTTTTTCCTGCCTGCCTCTTCTTTCTCTCCTCTTGAGTACCTCACTATTTCACTGACCTTGTAGTTCATCTACTCACCTGGCTTGTTCTACCATGAAACCAAAAACACCCCTACCATCCTAAGCTGCAGGTAAAAGGACTTTGGCAGTGTTGGTGCTGTGCAGTGAAAAGTACAGGCTGTCCTTTGCATGGTAGTGTAATGCTGTAAAAATGAAAGCGCAAGTGGAATCATGCGGAGTGGTCTCAATGATGAGAAAAATGTTAATTTAATGACAACACTTCTTGTCGGTGTTAAAAATTAAAAGCTCTCTTGTTGACTGTACTTGAGAAATGAAAAAATAGATGCTGTAATTTATTTATTTATTATTTTAAAAAAATATATTTTATTGATTTTTTACAGACAGGAAGGGATAGGGATAGAGAGTTAGAAACATCGATGAGAGAGAAACATCGACCAGCTGCCTCCTGCACACCTCCTACTGGGTATGTGCCCGCAACCAAGGTATATGCCCTTGACCGGAATCGAACTTGGGACCTTTCAGTCCGCAGGCTGACGCTCTATCCACTGAGCCAAACCGGTGCTGGCAATGCTGTAATTTAAAACATGTAATACTCTCAACCATAAATATTTTTTTAAAAGATTTTGTTTCTTTGTAAAAAATGTATCAAAATAATTTGAGCAGTACTTATTGTCTAGTGATATAACTTATAATTCAGAACAAATATCTTTTTTATGCTTTGGCAGGGATGTGTGTGTGTGTGGTGGCAGGGGAACAGGTGGTCTGCTGGCTTCAGGAGACAGTGGCCATAGGAAGGGCATTCCAGGTTGAAAGAGAAATCCAAGCAGGAACACAGAAATGAGAAGTTTCAAGACATGTCAGGAAAGGCTCAGGTTCATTGGGGTGAAATGAAGTCCGACAGGTAGCTTAAAACCGGCCCATAGATCGAGGTTCTTAGTTTCCCTTCCTGAGTGCCTATTCCATACCACATCTAACCAGTGAGTTAGGATTTATTTTATGAGGGATTTTGAATAGTTTTACTTTTATATGTTTGCAATACTCAACCAAATTTGAACAATACAAAAATTAACAAGATAGTAAAAATTCTCTTCATCCTGAGTCTCATTGCACAGAGGTAATAACTTTTAGCAATTTAGTGTGTCTGCTTCTGGACTTGTAACTACGCATATACAAAGAGTTACACATTTCTTTGAAAGGCAGGATGATAAAGCATATATTGCTGCACAGCTAAGTTGATTCACTTAATAATCTAACACGTTTCTGTGCCAGTGAGTCCAATTGACCTCATTCTCTTAAAGGCTGTGTGGCAACACAGTACTCAGATATACGAACTGATCTAACAAGATTCCTGGATTTAGGTTATTTCTTGCTTTTTAGTTACGATGCTATAGTAAATATTCTTGTATATTTATGCATATCTGTGAGTGAAATATCCTATCTAATAAAAGAGAAACATGGTAATTGGCATACGACCGCTACCCTTCCCATTGGCTAATCAGGGCGATACGCAAATTAACTGTGAGCCAAGATGGCGGCAGGCAGCCAGGCAGCTTGAAACTAACATGAGGCTTGCTTGCTTCAGTGACGGAGGAAACCAACGTTCCCCGCCTGCCTTGCAGGCCTCTGAGCCTGCAGTTTGAAACATTTTAACAAATATAGAAGCTAAAAAAAACCCCAGAAACCAGCTTTCAGCAAGCTGGAATCTCAGAGCTGGAGTCAGAGCTGGAGTTATACATTGTTTTGAACCAAAACAAACCAGATACCTACTTTCAGCAGTGGAGGCCTAAGAGCTGGAGCCTCAGAGCTAAAGCTGGCCCAGAATTAAAAAAAAAAAGAAAAGATACCTTAACTAATAATAAAAAAGAAAAAAAAGAAAAAAGGAGCAGTTGGGAGCTTCCCTCAGCCGCCAGCCTGAAAACAGCCCTCAGCCCCTCACCCAGGCTGGCAAGGCACCCCAGTGGGGACCCCCACCCTGAAGGGTGTGTGACCAGCTGCAAACAGCCATCATCCCCTCACCCAGGCTGGCCAAGCACCCCAGTGGGGACCCCCACCCTGAATGGTGTGTGACCAGCTGCAAACAGCCATCAACCCCTCACCCAGGCTGGCCAGGCACCCCAGTGGGGACCCCCACCCTGATCCAGGACACCCTTCAGGGCAAACCAGCCAGCCCCACCCATGCACCAGGCCTCTATTCTATACAGTAAAAGGGTAATATGCCTCCCAGCACCGGGATCAGCATGGCAGGGGGCAGCGCCCAAACCCCCTGATCGCTCTGCAGCTCTGTGTGTGACAGTGGGTGGGGCCACAACCTCCCTATCCGCCCTGCTCTGTTCGTTACAGGGGAAGGCGCCCCAACCCCCTGATCGGCCCTGCTCTGTGTGTGACAGGGTGCGGCGCCCCAACCCGCCCCCTCCTCCCCCCATGGGGCCTGCTCTGTGTGTGACAGGGTAGAGCCATAACCTCCCCATCGGCCCTGCCCTGAGTGTGAGAGTGGCGGCGTCCCAACCCCCTGATGGGCCCTGCTCTGTGTGTGACAGGGGGCAGCGCCCCAACCCCCGGATTGGCCCTGCTCTGTGCATGACAGGGGGCGGCACCCCAACACCCCAATCGGCCCTGCTCTGAGCCCGACCAGGGGCTGCACCTAGGGATTAGGCCTGCCCTCTGCCACCCGGGAGCAGGCCTAAGTCAGCAGGGCATTATGTCCCGAGGGGTTCCAGACTGCGAGAGGGCACAGGCCGGGCTGAGCGACACCCCCTTCCCCCCGAGTGCACAAATTTTTGTGCACCGGGCCTCTAGTATATAAATAAAATAGCTGGATCAAGGGTTTTATAATTTAAAATTGACATTTTACCAAATTGTCCTTTAGTATGCTATAATAATTTGTTTCCCTTTATAGTGCCCATAACTATTTATATTTTTTATCTTTTCTAGTTTAATTGGGGAAATGTCTTAATTTGTTCTTATTGGGTCATTAATGATGGGGAAGCATCTTTTCATAACTTTGTTGGCCATTTATATTTTTCTTTTGGGAATTGCTTGATCTGGAGTTTTGCAACTTTAAAAAAATCTGCTGTACTTTTTTAAGGTTGACTTGTTGTACCCTCTAAAATATGGGTAGGAGCCCTTCCTTATAATCATTAATTTATACATTCTTCAAATAATTGAGTGCCTGCTGTGTGCTGGTGCTGGGAACATATTGATGAACATGACAGGTATGGATCTTACAGTGTAGTGGGACATACAGACAATAGTGGGATGCTCAGTTATAGAATTAAGATTGTGATCAGCCCTAACCAGTTTGGCTCAGTGGATAGAGTGTCGGCCTGCGGACCCAAGGGTCCCGGGTTCGATTCTGGGCAAGGGCATGTAACTTAGTTGCGGGCACATCCCCAGTAGGGGGTGTGCAGGAGGCAGCTGATCGATGTTTCTCTCTCATCGATGTTTCTAACTCTCTATCCCTCTCCCTTCCTGTCTGTAAAAAAATCAATAAAATATATTTTTTAAAATTGTGATCAGTATTTGGAAACAAGGGGGTCTAATCCTAGACCTGGGGATTAGAGAACAGCTGTGTAAAGTCCAAGACATGAGGAACATCAGATGACTTGGAGGAAAAGAGCCCCAGGTGGAGTTAGGGTGGAGAGGTAGAACTTCCGGAGCCTTACAGGATTTGTTCTTTGTCCTGAGGCTGGGGAGAGTTTGGAGGACTTACCGGCTGGACAGTGGCCAGATGAATTGAAGTTTGCATTGTACAAAGGTGACTGCCATCAGGGTGGAAGTGGCAAGGAGCACTGCAGGGTGATGCATGGGGGATGGGGAGGAGACAGATATCCAGGAAGCAGGAGCAGTGAACTACAAGCTTCAAGTCCTTGTGGAAGAAAACCCCAGAATGTCAAGGACAGATGTTTCCCAGAGAAGCCCCGTTAATATTGGGGCGGGGGGCATTGGTTCTTCTTAGCTGAGGTTTAGGCCAGCAGCCTATGATGGTTTGCTTAGTTAAATTAGACAAGTGGTTTGGTTTTATCCTAATTTGGTTTTAGCACTGATTTTTCTGTTGTTGCGCAGCCTCCTTTTGAGAAATAAAGGTTTTATAGCAAGTGATTTTGACTTTTATCAACTCCCAGAGTAATTTCAAGGCACTAATTAGACACTTCTGTGCAGCCTGCCAGCACTTTTTGTGTTTTTTAACTTGAGGTAGAGTTGTGTATTTTATCTATATGATATCAAGGTCGCAATAAATTGTTATGCTGTACTAAGGCTTGCTGGTTGCCTGAATTTTGTTCTATATCTTTGGATTTTTGTTTAGTTCTTAAATTACCATTTTCAGTGTAAGCTACCATAAATCTTGAAACTAATCATTTGCCTGAGAACCTTTATGATAAGTGATAAAAAATAAAACAAAATCCTCAGGCTAAAAAGATAAAATAATTTGGTTGAGTTTCTTATAATTTAACTGATGTTGGCATGTATATTTTGTATATAATTATGAACAAAACAACACTGATATAAAATTACAAGCACTACTAAAGTTTTTGTTTAAATCTTAAATATGTCGCAGTGTGGATAAATATATAGGTATTCTTCCTGCTTATTGTTACCTGTTTGTTTGCATTGTTGTTTTTCAGTCTTATGAATTTAAATGCCATTTGAGCCTCAGAAGTTTAAAATCTGCAGAAGCAGTAACTTTTGATTTATGTCTCACTAGTAAGTAGATTGAATCTGGTCATTTTATTCTCAGCAGATAAGAATTCTGATGAAGGAGGATCAGAGATTCAATGCATGCAAAGTAGCCTGAGAGAGCAAAAGTGTAATTAACTTATTGATTACAATTGAGGTGTAGATAGCAAGCACTTTCTGAACCTTCTCCTAACATTAAAGAAAAAATTGTAATGAAGTGCAGAATGTTCTTAAGGAATCCAGTCATATCATACATTCTCAGCAGACTTAGCTCTTGAGCTTTGAGAAAATAAAGAGGCAGACCAGCTATTTTATTTACATACTGAATTGTGCAAAATGTTTCAAAAATAAATGAGAAGAAGGTTGACTTTTTAAAACTTTTCTATGGTACTTATGACCCTTTTCCCATGACTTAGAAAAGGCTACCTTTTATCCAGAGAGAAATCCCATGTCATTTGTCATTGTTTTACTGCCCATGTGATTCTCTACCAGCGCGTCTCTGCTGTTTGGGGACATCTTTTTGGGTCCTTCACAGAGGAGACTTTCATGGTCTTTGAGGTTCCGTTGTGTCTTTCAGGCCCATCATACAGGATAGTATTAATGTTTCGGGGAATGTGCTTTTCTAGTAGAAACTAGTTTTTAATATTTACCTATGCTAGTTAATGATTGGATTTCCCATCAGAGCAATTTCTTTTTTCCAGTGATCTCTTGCAGTGGTTTTGGTGTGAGTGGTAAGTAGAGCAGAGTGTTTGCTGGGTGTCGTAAATGTTTCCTCCCACGTCCTGCGTGGTTCAGGGTTCAATATCTGGAAGAGGAGCCGCACACAAATGAAGGAGAAAAGACAAGAGATAATTTGGAAATATTGGGGGACCAGGCGGGTAAGTCCAACTCAAGAGGAAGGACTTCTACCGGGCTCAGTCCGCACCGACCTTTTATAGTCTGAGGTAAACAATGCAGTGGTTACCATAGTTACAGTTCTTGTGAGTTTCACCTGTTTTGATCATGTTTACACTCCCTGCACTTCCCTCAGCCCATTAGCTTCCCAGGTAAGATCTGGGGAGTGTTATAAGGTCAAGCCTAATTATGCTAAGAGGACTGAGCCCTCTAAGCTGGGACTTGTTTGTGACTTTGCCAGCAGGTCAGTCTGAGGCTCAACCCTATATCAGTTTCCCACAGCTGGGTGCAAGCTCCTGAGAATCTTGTAACCCAAAAGGTGGAAACAGCTGATCGTTTCGAACTTTGCCTGTATGTTTGAATAATACAAATTCTTCTTAGTCTATGTTTTGGAATATATAGGTTTTTAGTGGATATTTTAACCCTTTGAATAGGTAATATAGTCATGTGGCTCACACTTCACAAGATAGCAAAAGTTGACAATTCAGTGTGAGAATTCCTATTTAGGAGCCACAGTGAGTTTCCTCTCCACCCTTCTTCCAGCTGCATAAACTGGTTTCCATACGCATCTTCATATCATGCTTTTAGACCGTGTGTGTTGACCTTTCTTTGACACTGTGTTTGAGTTTATATTTTTTGAGTATCTTTTTGATTTGACTGAGGTGTAACCAGTTTTAAAATACTCTCCATATGCTCCAAGTCTTCATGAGGGTTAAAGTTTTTGAAGGGCAGCTTTCCATCCCTAAGCAACATGGTTTGCTTAGGGCCAGGTTTTAATGTCCTCTAGGAATTAGTTCTATTTCCCCCCATTTATTCACTTAATTAAAACATTTATCAAGGAATTTTCAAATATACACAAAATAGCAATCCTTAGATATGTGATTCTTAAAATAGGGATCTAGATTCACAAGACTCATTACCTGTTTAAAAATAGAAGTCTCAAAAAAAAAAAGTCTTACTGCAGATTCACCACTCATTGTTAAGAAGACAAAAATATAACATTTGATCTGATATGGAAATATCTCCAAGGTAAGTTAAGTGAAAAAAATAAGGTTCAGCAGAGTGTTTATTGTATACACCTTTTATTTTTTAAAAAACGAAAATAAAATATATATTCATATTTACTTGTATATGTCTAAAGTAACTTTGGAAGGATGCAATAAGAAAACAACCAAAGTAGGAACAGGGAAAGAGACTTTGAACCATGTGAAAGTATTATGGTTGTTTCCCCAGGAAAATCTCTAGATTTAGGTAGCAGGTCTTTTGACAATACCAAATTTATTTACAAATAAATTGTAAAATTCACTTTAAAGAGAAATATTTATTTAAAAATTTACAATTTGAAAGTATGGTATAATAATGGTTGTTTCCCCCTGGAAAATCTCTAGATTTAGGGAGTAGGTCTTTTGACTGTGCCAAATAGTCCATGAACTGACAATTATGAGAAATATGCTTTAAAGACTACCTTCTTATCCCTACCCCCAAATGGCAGAGAGTTTATTTTATTGTAACCTATTTTCCCTTTTCTTCCCCCACCCTCTTTTTTTAAAGGCTGGTGGGGTAGCAGGTGTCTCTGTTGATTTGATATTATTTCCTCTGGATACCATTAAAACGAGGCTGCAGAGTCCCCAAGGATTTAATAAGGCTGGTGGTTTTCATGGAATATATGCTGGCGTTCCTTCTGCTGCTATTGGATCCTTTCCTAATGGTAAAAATTGTATTGGTATTCTCCTGCTATAAAGCCAAGATAATAGGATTATTTTCAGAATGGTGGGTGGTGGTACTACATATAGAATTTCTTACATGTTGGGACTTATCTTCTGAATTTGTTTTCCATTCATTAACCAATTATTTTAATCAGCTGTAGATCCCATTCCACTGTATAATAGAAAAAAATGAGCAATCTTTTAAAAATGGTTTTTGTTGTTAACATTCCCAGTTAGAATCCTTAAAGTGTTCTAACATTAATTGTGATGCCTTAGAGCAGTTTCTCAACCTTGCCTGCACATTGAAATCTCTTGAGAAGTTTTAAGAATTACTGATGCCTGTGTCACACCCAGAAGTTTAATTGGTCTGGGCTTTGCAAGGTTTTAGTAGCTTCCCAGGTGATTCCAGTGCGAAGGTGAGTTTAATAGCTGCTGCCTCGGAGAGTCTTCTGAAGCCGATGAATCTAAGAGGCATTACACCTTTTTTGTCTTCACGGAATTGCTCTTAGCTGAGGCAACCAATTCTGCTAACCTCCTCGATACTCTCCTCCCAGTGTCTTGCTAAAGTCACATTATATGATGTATGGCCTCTTATTCTAGAATCAATATCATCTGTTTTACTTAATCCACTTGTTGGTATACTGTACTTTTTTCAGATATTTACCTCATTTTAATTGTTTATTGATGTTTTGTGTGGCATTGGAAAGCAACCAAGCAAACAAAAAAATCACCACCACACACACACAATTATAGAACCTCTGCTGTAGGAGATTCTTTTTTTTTTTTTAAATATATTTTATTGATTTTTTTATACAGAGGAAGGGGAAGGGATAGAGAGTTAGAAACATCGATGAGAGAGAAACATCGATCAGCTGCCTCCTGCACACTCCCCACTGGGGATGTGCCCGCAACCAAGGTACATGCCCTTGACCGGAATCGAACCTGGGACCCTTGAGTCCACAGGCCGATGCTCTATCCACTGAGCCAAACCGGTTAGGGCTGTAGGAGATTCTTAAATCCTGGGGTTTGATTTCTTTTTTCTCAAGATAATTTATGAGAAATTCTTTCATGTTCACTTGACATTTAACTGTCCATCTGTGTCCCCACGTGAGCACAGCATTCACGGAGAGGTTTGTGGTGCACGGACAGCACAGTGTTTGGGTCCCTTTCTTTCTTTCTTTTCTCTTCCCCTTGCTCCATCAGTCCTGAGACAGCAAACTGTTTTGAGATTACCCTTGAGTTTTTATTTGTCGCAGTGCCTTCAGTAATTGATTATAGCATGTCATTGTTGAGCACCCAGTCAGTGATAACTGTGTGTGTGTGGGGGCGAGGGGCAGGTTCCTAAATTTGACCACGTTGCAGCCCTTGATCGCCTGGGCCGATTTTGTGAAATCCTGTTGCCTGTGTCCCGCTTCCAGTGGTCTTGATTTAATTGATGGGCTGTGAGCTGGGAGTTGGAAGTTTAAATTTAAAAAAAAAAATCTCCAGGTGGTTTAATAAGCAGACAAATTTGGGAATCTTTGAACAAGGGAATTGAAAGGCATACGTTACTAAGTACCTATTACTGAGTCCCTATCTTTTGTTCATCAGTTTTTGTCTTTAATCCTCACGGGAGGATATGTTTAGAGAGAGGGAGGGAGAGAAACATGTGAGAGAGAAAAACATCAATGGGCTGCCTCCCGTATGCGCCCTGACTGGGGATCTAATCCAAAACCTAGGCATGTGCCTTGACTGGGAATCAAACCTGAAACCTTTTAGTGCATGGGATGATGCTCCAACCAACCGAGCCACCTGGCCAGAGCTGTTATCATTTTTATGGTATCTCCATCATTGTCCTAAAGATGTCTTTTCCTTACAGATTGCACCTAGGAATCACTGTTGGTAGGTGTAGCATGGGCACAAGGTGCTCCATTCATCTCACAGCACTGGTTTAGATTCTTGCCATCAAGAGTTTACGTACAGAATGTGGTTTCAGATTTTTGTGTGTGTGATACAGTGGTGCTCTTGCCAGGCCCCTTTATTTTTTTTATTTTTTCCATCCACAGAACATCACTGGATTGGAGATGCTGGCTAAATAGTGTCAGTTTCAGAAATGGTCTTTTTGGTTTTCTGTAAATTGTTGGTGAATTGAAATTTTCTATGTGGCACTTTTTTTTTTCCCCTGTTGTTTTTGGTTCAAGTCCTAGTCTGAGTAATATTCAGTGGTGTTGGGGGTAAGTTCCTCAGCCAGGAACTTGACCCCTCTGGGTGTAGGAAATTGGAACAATACACGGGTGACAGTAGGTAAGTGGGACATGCGTTATTATGAACAAAGTAGCCCAAAACTGGCTCATCGGTGGCAACTTATATACACGCTCAAACAAAAGAGGCCTCCTGCCAATTAGTGCAGCTCCTGCTACATTAACATAAGCAGGGTATGAAAGGGTGCGCTTGCGCAGTAGTATATTGCTCCTGCTGAGTCATTGCCCTCGTGCATGTGTAGGGCAAAGGGGCCTTTAGCAAGGTAATACTGCTGTGTCCTTGCCTGCTTGCACGTGTGTGGTGA
This sequence comes from Myotis daubentonii, assembly GCF_963259705.1. NCBI lineage: Eukaryota > Metazoa > Chordata > Mammalia > Chiroptera > Vespertilionidae > Myotis > Myotis daubentonii. Next base: position 7,319,638 of record NC_081853.1, on the reverse strand, counting down.
GTAGGCCTTGAACCTCCAGTGGATTCTGGTCAGGGCCCGGCAAGTGGCTGTAGCCTTTTTTTGAGAAGGTATTCTGCAGGGGTGAGTTGTAGGGGATGGAGGGGACTGAAGGTCAAAAGAGGAGACAAAAAGACCTGATTACGGATCCCTACCCCCTTTAGAAGGGAATGTATTAAAACCATAGCAGTGGTTTTTTTTGTTGTGCTTGTTTTGTTTTTTAAGAGCTACAAGAGGCTGTAGATATCAGGTAGCCCACCCCCGCTTCTTTGTTGTAACTTGCCTAGAGCCTCATTTGGAACTTTATTTTGCCATCATTTCCAATTGGCAAGGGCTTTCTTGGGTGTCACCCAGGAGACTTTGGGCTTACATTTCTAAAGGACTTGGTCTATCATAAAAGTAGCAATATGGTCTGACCAGGTGGAGGTGGTTACCCATGAAAACCTGGAACTTTTAGCAGTCTTTCTCCCTTCTCCCAGCGGGGGTGGGAGGGTGGATTGTGTAGCAGGTGGAGGAGCTGTTCCCGTTGTATTTAAATGAGTGTGTCTCCTTAGGAACCACCAATGGAAACAGGGACCTGTGTTGACTACATAAAACTGCTTTCATGGGTCTTTCTCCTCCGGGGACAGGTGCTTCCATTGATGTGCGTTAGTTACCAGCCTGAGGAGTGTTGACAACAATAAGGCTTCACTATCAAACTCCTTTCCTGTGTGTTTCAGACTTTAATGTGACATGTTCAGATGTCTTTCAAAAGATGAATTTGTCTTCATTTATTTTCTGTGCCTTATCTTTTGTGAAAGTGATGAACATGCTTTGGTTCACGATACATGGCAGGCGGGAAAGCCTCTGCAGCTAGATCAGTGCATGGTGATAGGAGTAGCTGTTGGAGATTTTGATTTCCAGTTTTAATTGTTTCCTTGATGTAAAGTGGGTTCATGTAGTAAAAAGTATCCATGGTTATTTTGGATAAACAGCAATAAAATATCATTAGATATTTTATTTAGTTAAGGTTTATGTTTGTAATTTTAACCTGTCTATACTGATTCTTTTATGTTTGTATAGGGATATTTTATCCCTTTCTAGAAAGCTTACTAAAAATGTCAAGTGATTTGTTAGTACAAAATGGTAAATACTAGGTTATCTATGAGGCTCCTTTGGGGCAGGTATCATGTCTTCTGCATTTTCATAAGTCCAGGGTTGGGCATATAATATGGGTTTGGTAAATTCTGCTAAAGTGAGGAGAGTAGGGAAAGAATATGTGTTTATTATTTTTATCTTGTTATGCCATAATTTATTAACTAAAGTTGTAATTTTTTTGACAAACGTATTTGCTGACTTTGTGAAAGACTGGCTTGTTTAAATTTCAGCTGCTGCCTTTTTCATCACCTATGATTATGTGAAATGGTTTTTGCACACTGATTCATCTTCACATTTGATGCCTGTGAAGCACATGTTGGCTGCCTCTGCTGGAGAAGTGGTAAGTAATGTATATAAAATACTTCAGAAATATAATTATGCATGTATCTTCATATATGCACAGTCTCTATACAGATATTACTTTATTTTTAATGAAATAAAAAGACAGTATTTTTTTAAGCTATAAAAGTTACAAATTTTAATAAATGTAAATGGGTTAAACATGATAATTAAAAGATAGAATCTAGATAGGATGAAAGAAAAATTCAGCTGTGTGCTATATGCAAGAGACAGACCTGAAACAGAAAGAGTAAAATTAAAGAGGGAAGAAAACATCCATGCAAATTGTGGTGGCTTTATATTATGTCAACATAGAACTGAGCTGAAACTCTTTTTCCCAGAACTCCCTTTCCAGGACGGTTCCAGGTTAGGCTGACCACAGGAAACATTTGTACAAGAGGTGTAAGGCGGAAGTGAGGCAGATGTGTTTATGCTCGGAAGGTTGGTGTAGGGTCAGGCGTGCTTGCACTTCATACACCTCCTCACTGACCTGGGGACTCAGGCAGCTGCTGTAGCTCCCTTCAGCATCTCTGCATTCTGAGTCCAGAGGTGTGGGCGCTGTGGTGAGGGTGGCAGCTTGTACTGCAGGTGACTCTCATCAACTCAGAGACAACGTGAGTTTGTCCTGGATTTCCCCATATCACATCCCTCTTTCCTTCCTGATCCCCTGTCCTGTGACTTCTGTCCCAACACTACACATAGGGGTTACAGTTCTACATAAACTGCTTACCCAGCTCCCACAGTTACTGTTCACATTCCTGTAACCTCCATTCTTATCAGTCATAGTGGTTCTACTTCTGATTCACCCTGCCTGATACAGAGATACTAACTGGAAGAGCTGATAGAATAATGTTAATACCAGACAAAACAGGCTGAAAACAAAAACCAAAGAGAACATTGTGTAATGATACAAGGAACAGTTCTCCTGAGAGATTAATGAACCAGAATCTGGACTAAATAGCCCAGGCTCAAAATATAAAACAAGAATTTCCAGAATTATAAGGAGAAATGATTAAAAATGTAACCTACCTATCAACACAACAGCAAGATTGATCTAATAGCTATGTATAGAGCTCTGCACCTAAGATTATTAATTTTTATGAAGTATACTTGGAATATTAATTAAAATGTATAACCCAGTAGTTCACAAGCAACTTAAAACAAATAGTGTAGAGACAATATCATTAAATCATTTGGTTGCTGATTATAATGAAGTAAAATTGGAAAGCAATGACAGATAATCTGTCCATCCCTACCATGGGCTTACAAAACTATCTGACCTTCTCTCTCATAAATAATTCATGAGCCAAAAAAAAGAAATGATAATGTAAGAGATAAAATATTTATAATTAAAAAATAATTTAGGGTTATTTTTTCCTAAACTAACACAGAGGAGAAGGGAGCCAATAACATTTTCCCACTTTCCTCACCCACTTACCTTTCTCTCAGCCCTGCTGCCCAATACTAAGGGACAACCTCTGTTAGAATTGTCTCCATTCATAAATGTCTGTTCTCTACTATTGTTGTCTTTAAAACACACAGTCTGGTGTTTATGCTGCCCCAGCCTTGTGGGTAGGAGTGGACAACAAAGTGGAGAGAAAGGGTCTCCTTTATGAACCTTTTGTTATTTTATCAAGTAACTTTTTTTTCTGTTTTGGAAAGTAGTGTTATAAATTAATGTTAGGAAATTTGGAAAGTGAATCAGTTTTTATAACATTTACATGAAAAGTAATTATATATTATAGTTTTGTTTTCTATGCATTATTTTCCTTTGGAAAATTTGGATGAAAATCTATAAACTTTTGTAATAGAACTTTTTTCACTTGAGAATATAGAGAATAGAGATGATGAAAAGAGAGAGAGATCCTGACCGAAAAGTAAAAGTAAATACTAACTTTAAGAAGACAATTAAAAAAATAACAGCTTTATTGAGGTACAATTTACATACCCTATGATTTACCCATTTAAAGTTTAATTCAGTGGTTTTAGTATATTTGCAAAATTGTGCAACCATCATCACAGTGTTGGAACATTCTCATCACCCCAAATGGAAACCCTGTTCCCAATAACAGTCACTCTCCTTTCCCCAACCTTCCCGGCCCAAGGCAGCCACTCATCTACTTTGGTCTTTGTGGATTTGCCTATTCTGGCCATTTCATAGAAATGGAATCCTATAGTATGCACAAGGGTTCTCTTTTCTTCGCATTCGCACCAATACTTGTTATTTCTTGTCTTTTTGTTAATAACTATAAAATCTAGAAAGTTGAAAGAAATTATCCTGAGAGACATTAAGATTACTGAAGTGCTTTAAATAAGATTTCCTTTTGCCACTGGTCTAAAAATGATCTTGTAGAACCCAAGTTAACCCTGGATTAAAAATAATTGCCTTCATAATTAACTGCAGTTATAAAAGTGGTAGACTAACATATATTCATTTTTTAAAAGCAAATAACATAAAGTAGTAGTTCTTTTTATAAGCTGAAGACCCCTTTAGGAATCTAAAGAAACCTATGGCTATTCTTCCAGTAAAGTGGACATGTGGACATTTGCATAACATTTCTGGGGATTTTCAGTTCTTCATATTCTTACTCAAAGTAAGCACTGCATTGTTTGAATGCTATCTGAAAATTAGCTTAAACTGTAAGTTGAAAGCAGTTTATACTTAATTTAAAAATCTTTTAACCTATTATCCTTGGTTTAAATTTTTGTACTATTGTTCTGAAATTAGAATCTCATTACATGCAGTTATTTTTTTTTTTTGAGTGCATGTACATTCTAAAGAATAGCAAATCATATATGAGCATTTCAGTGTCTTAGGTCATGAAAATTCTGTACTTATGACACCGTTTGCCTCTATTTTAGAATTTCATGCTGCTTAGATTAAGGTTAAATGCATTTTCACAAATTCAATATTTGGCTTACATTTTAATATGTTGCTGAGAGCCAGCAGCAAAAATAACTGGGCCACTTATTTCATTTCATGTAGGGCCATCTTGCCTGAAAGCTAGTTTGCCACATTGAAGGACAGACTTTCCTATCTCTCTATAAGAATTACAAAAAAAGTATTTAAACTGATATGATGAGGTAGGTCAAATGAGAACTGTTAGATTACTCATGTTAATGATACATCTTTTCATTTGTAGACAATGCTGTATATTCTAATACTTTAATATCTGTAACTGACTATTTTTTTTAATCCTCTCCTGAAGATATTTTTTTTCCATTGGTTTTTGGAGTGGAAGGGAGGGAGAGAGGGGAAGAGAGAGAGAAACATCTATGTGAGAGAGACCCATCGAATGGTTGCCTCCCTCACTCGCCCCAAATGACTGGGGATGGGGATTGAAACTGCACTCCAGGTATGTGCCCTTGATGGAGTGTTGGTGCATGGGCTGACACTCTAATCATTGAGCCACACCGGCCAGGGCTGTAACTGACATCTTTAAAATATGGAAGTTCACTAATACAACTTAACAAAAGGAAGATAAACAACCCAATCAAAAAATGGGCAACTGACCTAAATAGATACTTTTCGGAAGAGGACATAAGGAAGGCCAAGAGACATATGAAGACATGCTTAAAGTCACTAATCATCCTCGAGATGCAAATCAAAACAACAATGTGGTATCATCTCACACCTGTCAGAATGGCTATCATCAACAAATCAACAAATGACAAGGGCTGGCGAGGATGTGGAGAAAAAGGAACCCTCATGCGCTGCTGGTGGGAATGCAAACTGGTGCAGCCACTGTGGAGAACAGTATGGCGTTTCCTCAAAAAACTAAAAATGGAACTCCCATTTGATCCAGTGATATAGGAATATATCCCAAGAAACTAGAAACACCAATCAGAAAGGATATATGTACCCCTATGTTCATAGCAGCACAATTTACCATAGCTAAGATTTGGAAACAGCCTAAGTGCCCATCAGCAAATGAGTGGATTAAAAAACTTTGGTACATCTACACAATGGAATACTATGCTGCTATAAAAAAGAAGGAATTCTTGCCATTTGCAACAGTATGGATGGAACTGGAGAGCATTATGCTAAGCGAAATAAGCCAGGCAGAGAAAGATAAATATCACATGATTTCACTCATTTGTGGAATATAATGAACAACATAAACATGAACAAAAACAGATCCAGAGACATAGAAGCATCGATCAGACCATCAAACCTCAGAGGGAAGGTAGGGAAAGTGTAGGGGTAAGGAGGAGAGATCAACCAAAGGACTTGTATGCATGCATATACGCCTAACCAATGGAGACAGACACCAGGGAGGTGAGGGCATGAGTTGGGGGTGAGAGGGCATTGGGGGGGATAAGGACACATATGTAATACCTTAATCAATAAAGAAGAAAAAAGTATGGAAGCTCTTGTAATGTAATATTCTGAATGTGAACCCCTGGACAAAGGAGGTGCTGTAAGTAGACTTTAGTTGGGGACAAGTATTATAAGAGTGGAAATATACAATTCTAGGACATTCTTATCTTTATTAGGTCTTCTATGGTTTCCGTAGTTCCTTTGGTAGTGAGGCCTGATGTCAGATGCCTTTTGATAGTAGTTTTTGTGATGCCTGGAGAAATTTAAGTGGAGAATTTATCAGCAGTGGGTATATAGATTAACTTCATTGGTGAAACATCTCTTGATGTTGACTTTTGAATGATTTTAAATTTAGTTATGGTTTAATATGCTGAAAAGATTGTCAAGTGTAGGAAGTTTGTGGAAATGTTGGTTTGAGGCTCTAATTATCTTTGAACTTTCTTTAAAACTTCTCAAAGCCATTCAATAAACAGTTTTCTCAGTAAATGCTGGAGGAATGTATATACTACTTTCCTGTTTCAATAACTTATTTTGGTCTCACAGAGCATAAACTTTTTGTTTCAGATTCATACAAGTGTGGTTGCAAAAGCAAGAGAAAGAAATGGGCGAATTTAGGAGAAACAAATTTTCATAGGTAAAATAAAATGGACTAGAAAACAAAAACGTGTAGCTGTCAGTGGTCAGAGTGGTATAGAGATGTTCGGTCATTGCTGTGTAGTCCACTTACTTGGATATAGGATTGTCTGTTACACATTTCTTAGAAACAATATCTTATGAGTGTGTCCACGACTACTTTGATGTAGTAACTATAAGTGTGTGAAGGAAACTTAGAAGCAGAAGCCCTACCCTCCTAACCATTCTCTGTAGCAGCAGCTTGATTAAAACTTAATGACAGAATCAGTAAAACTATGATTACAGCCTCCCACCTGATGTTTGTAATTTGGAATACAGTAAAATGGATCAAGTAAGACTTAATATGTAACAACAGTAAGAAGAGTCCCATTTGTGCCATTTTTATTAAGAAATTTGCTATACCAAATCTCTAAATCCCTACCTCAATTATTTTACAGTTCACTTTTCATCAGACACAGAAAAAGCCCTGTACAAAGCAGAATCTAATTAGACCAGAATGGTCAGGCAGGTTTACTCTAATACAACAGATGCTATAACATTACAATGGTAGTGATTTTTTTTTAAGGCTTTCGAATTTGACTTTTCCCTGGTCTTATCCAGCTTTTGGCCTTAGTTCATGTTGTTTGGAGAAATGAAAGAATATTGAAATTTCTTTGCAGCCAAAGCAGCCTTTGTGAATTTAATGTGTGCATGGGTGACATGGGTGGATATCCTCACACACGTAGATGCTGGTAGGTGGTTCTTTCCAGTCCCATTCTGGTTGGGGCATGAGGAAGCAGGAAGTACATTATACCATGTTTTGCAAATGCTTCTCTGGCAGCCTCACAGACTTCTGCAGGTGTGACCCAAGGGACACCTACTTTAGCATCAGTTGTGTGCACAGCTGGTTACAAGTGAAGGTTTTTGGAGATGGCACCAGGGGCCCTGCATTTTTAAACAAGATTCTGAGATGACTGGTGCTCACTGATACTTCAGGACTATAGAACAATTTAATTTATACCCCAGAGTAACTATTTTCACAGAATTGGCTCGGCAGTCAATTATTGTAGTAGGTGCAGGACACGAGGAGGCCTACAAACATCTAGTGTGACAGTTAACCTGGCTGGCCTTGAGGGTGGCAGTGTACACAGACATGAAGTGCATGTTGTTGGACCAGCTCTGACTTTTCTTCAAGGCTATGACTAGAAGAGCCGGGAGACGGAAGGCAACTTATGTTACCGTTTAGCTGCTCTAGGATTGAGGATGTGGAACCTCCTCTAGGAACCTCGTTTGTTCGCAATTGATTGGGGAGTATCAGCATGTTGTTTCTGTTGTGGCTCATCGCAGAATTGGCTGTCTGCAGGACGGGCTGCATTCAGCTGTCTGTCAGGAGGCTGCCTGGAGGACTGGCTGCATTGGTGCTGCCTGGAGGACTGGCTGCATTGGTACTGTCTGTCAGGAGGCTGCCTGGAGGACTGGCTGCATTGGTGCTGCCTGGAGGACTGGCTGCATTGGTGCTGCCTGGAGGACTGGCTGCATTGGTGCCGTGTGTCAGGAGGCTGCCTGGAGGACTGGCTGCATTGGTGCTGTCTGTCAGAAGGCGGCCTGGAGGACGGGCTGCATTGGTGCTGTCCGCCAGGAGGCTGCCTAGAGGACTGGCTGCATTGGTGCTGTCTGTCAGGAGGCTGCCTGGAGGACGGGCTGCATTGGTGCTGTCCGTCAGGAGGCTGCCTAGAGGACTGGCTGCATTGGTGCTGTCTGTCAGGAGGCTGCCTGGAGGACGGGCTGCATTGGTGCTGTCCGTCAGGAGGCTGCCTAGAGGACTGGCTGCATTGGTGCTGTCTGTCAGGAGGCTGCCTGGAGGACGGGCTGCATTGGTGCTGTCTGTCAGGAGGCTGCCTGGAGGACTGGTTGCATGGTGCTGTCAGGAGGCTGCCTGCAGGATTGGCTGCATGGTGCTGTCAGGAGGCTGCCTGGAGGACTGGCTGCATTGGTGCTGTCCATCAGGAGACTGCCTGCAGGACTGGCTGCATTGGTGCTGTCAGGAGGCTGCCTGGAGGACTGGCTGCATTGGTGCTGTCCGTCAGGAGACTGCCTGGAGGACGGGCTGCATTGGTGCTGTCAGGAGGCTGCCTGGAGGACTGGCTGCATGGTGCTGTCAGGAGGCTGCTTGGAGGACTTGCAGTTGTGGTGATGCTTGGCCAGACTTGTTTGGTTGTAGTTGGGTTGTCGGCAGTTAGGTGAGGCTGTGCTGGCTGCCCTGCGGTGCAGTGTGGCTATTCGCTCATGATGCTCGCGGCATGCGGCAGCGGGACTGCTGGTGTTGGAAGGTGGATGGGAGCGGAGTTGCAGATTGTGCTGGGGATTTGTTGTCGAGTTAGAAGCGGAGAGCGACCTGTCAGACACCCGGCCACACTCCCATGGCACTTCTTGTGATGCCTCTCAGGACGTTGACTGTGTGGAGGGCCTTTGACCGGGCTCCTGTGTGCTTGTCAGTGTGCCTGGGAACCATTCTCTTCAGGACATTAAGTACGTAAGGCAAACAGACTTTTAAATGTTTTATTAAAAACCTTAAACTAAGAATTACACAAAACTTTATCTCAGAAAGAAAGAATAATCTGCTTTCCATTGCCGTCTGCACAGCCTTTGCTTTTTAGACCCTTTCCTCCCGGCCTCTTCGATTCCTTTTCCAGAGGCTGCTTTGTTCAGCTCCATAGTTTCCTCCCCACTGTGTGCCCGCACCAGTGGTGCGGATTTCGGCCCAAACCCTTCTGATGCTCCAGGCATTGAGGAACAAGGACAAGAGAAGACACACCTTTAAGAGGCTTGTAGTCTAGTGGTGGAGATGGACATATAGCGGGTAAGGACACCAGCCTGATCCAGGTATTTTGAGAAAAGTAAGGACAAGGTACAGTGAGAGCCCGAAGGGAAAGGAGCAGCCGCTGGATAAGTGGGCCTCGTGGAGCCGCTGACCCTTGAACTGCACTTAGAACATGACTGTTGGGTGTTGGTGCTTCCTGTTCTAAGTGGAGCCCAGGTGTGGCTGGGTCCTTAGGAATTGAGGTGGGCGGGGTGGTTGGGGACAGCTGGAGGTCCCCGTCTGCTATGGTGAAGAGTTCGGCCGTTATCCCTGGAAGGGCTGAGCAGAAGAGCTCCATTTGTTGGCATTTAGGAGCATCCTCTGGCAGCGGAGTGGAGGTGGACAGGGTGTGGAGAGGAGGCTGTCCCAGAAATCCCCAGAACCATCAGAGGGCCAGAGCCTCCACCAGGGCAGGGGCAGGGGGTGCAGAGGGAGGAGGTGAGTTCAAGAGATGTTAAGGAGGTAGAATTGGCAAAAAAGATGGTTGTTTTCTTTCCAAAGCTTCCAGCAGCATTGCTTCAGTGTGTATTTTGGCGGATGCTGTTAGAATGCTGTGTGTTGTGCTCATGCTTAAACTCCAGCCGGTCTTAAAGTTCAGTCAACACCCCAGCTAGCCAGCTGTCCCGCCGTCTGAGCCTGAATGAGCATGCAGACAGGCGGGGAGAAGGCAGAGCCTGGGAGAGGTCAGGCCGACTTGACCCTGGGTGCGGATGACTTGACCTTTCAGTCAAGTCCAAGCAGGGAGGTCTGATGAAGGGCCAGTTCCCCGCCTCCTCTTCCCTCCTCCACCCCCCCCCCCCGCCCCCATTCACTCCAGTTTCTTAGTTTCTTGAGGATCCTCTGCCGCATTTTAGGTGGTGGTCTGTTTTGGGTCTTCCTGTCTTTCTGTGAGGGAGTACCGTATACAGCATTCATTCAGATGGTGTTGATTCGTGAGCTAGGAAGGTGCATTTCACTGATTATCCTAGTAAGTTGGTGGACTAGAGGCAAAGGACACTGCGCTGGCTTCTTACTTAAGAGCAGTATCAGTTTAAGAGCCACAATGAAGGTCAGCTTTTGTAAAAACAATGGAAGTGATTTTCATGTGAGATGAAGAAGGCGGAGAAACCAGTTCAAGCCACAGGAGTGTTTCTTGGTCAGTGATTGCCACCACATTGTAAATCAGCGGTTCTCAACCTGTGGGTCGTGATCCCTTTGGGGGTCGAACGACCCTTTCACAGGGGTCGCCTAAGACCATTGGAAAACACATATATAATTACATATTGTTTTTGTGATTAATCACTATGCTTTAATTATGTTCAATTTGTAACAATGAAATTGGGGGTCACCACAACATGAGGAACTGTATTAAAGGGTCATGGCATTAGGAAGGTTGAGAGCCACTGTTGTAAATGGAAAACCTGACTACTTCTCTCCAAGCACCAAACTGCTGAAGTTAGGATTTGCACTTTTGTGTGTGTCTGCGCTTTGTCAATGACAAACCTTTGTTTTTTAAGAGTAGGGGGTTTTGGTAGCATAATGAATTGAATGTCACTGTCAAATTGCTTTGATTTATGATTATATACTGTCAGCCTTAAAATTAAATAACAAAGGTTATCAAGCAGCAAATGAGATTATTCGGGAATAGCTGAGGAATTGCAATTTCAGGACATGAAAGCTATGGGGAACCATAGGCAATTCCGAAGAGACAATGGAGTGGTCACCTTATATTGGGTGCCAGGAGGAAATTGGGGAAGTTTTTTTTTTTTTTCATTTAAAAAAAGTTTAATTAAATTTACTGAAATTACATTGGTTAATAACATTATATAAGTTTCAGGTGTACAACTCTGTAATACATCATCTGACTATTACATTGTGTGCTCACCACCCAAAGTCTAGTCTCCTGTCACCATATATTTGACTCCCTTTACCCTCTTCCCTTCTGGACCACCATGCTGTTGTCTGTTGATGAGTTTGTTTGTTTTGTTTGTTTATATGTTGCTTTCTATTTTATATCCCACATATGAGTGAAATCATATAGTTTTTATCCTTTTCCATCTGACTTGTTTCACTTAACATGATAATAATACTTTCAAGGTCCAACCATGTTGTCACAAATGTCAGTATTTGATCATTTTTTTTATGACTGATTAGTATTCCATTGTGTATATGTTCCACATCTTTATCCAATCATCCATCAAAGGACACGTAGGTTATTTTCATGTCTTGGTTATTGTGAATAATTCTTCAGTGAACATAGGGCTACATATATCTTTATGAGTAAATGTTTTCAAATTTTCTGTTTAGACTAGAGGCCTGGTTCATGACACTTGTGCACTTGCGGGGGTGGGGGAGGTCCTTCACCCTGGCCTGTGCCCTCTTGCAGTCTTGGACCCCTTGGGGGATGTCCGCCTGCCAGCTTAGGCCTGATCCCTGTGGGGAGCGGGCCTAAGCTAGCAGGCAGACATCCTTAGCGCTCCCGCCACCATCGCTGCACTCACCAGCCGTGAGCCCGGCACAGGGCTTCTGGCTGAGCAGCGTGCCCCTTGTGGGAGCGCACTGACCACCAAGGGGCAGCTCCTGCATTGAGCGTCTGCCCCCTAGTGGTCAGTGCATGTGATAGTGACCAGTCGTTCTGCCGTTCAGTTAATTTGCATATCAGCCTTTTATTATATAGGATACCCAGAAGAGGATTGTTGGGTCATATGGTAGTTCTAAATTTTTTCAGGAACCTCCATACTGTTTTTCCATCAAGGCTGTACCAATTTACAATCCTACCAGCAGTGTACGAAGGTTCCCTTTTCTCCACACCCTCTCCCATACTTGCTATTTCTTGTCTTATTCGATAATAGCCTTTCTAACAGCTGTGAGGTGGTATCATTGTGGTTTTGATTTGCATTTTTCTTATAGCTAGTGAGGTTGAGCATCTTTTCATATATCTGTTGGGCAGTGATATGTCTTCTTGGGAAAAGTGTCTGTCCAGGTCTTCTGTCCATTTTTAAATTGGACTTTTTTGTTGTTGAGTTGTATGAATTTCTTGTATATTTTGGATTTTAGCCCTTTATCAGACGTATCATTTGCAAGTATCCTCTCGCATTCATTGGTTGCCTTTTTGTTTTGTTGATGTTTTCCTTTGATGTGCAGAAGCTTTTTAGGTTGGTATAATTCCATTTATTTATTTTTGCTTTTACTTCCCTTGCGTTTGGGGTCAAATTCATGGCTCATTTCTGTTAAGGAAGGATACAAAAATGAAAAAAAAAAGCCATCTGAGGCTTACCTCTTGGGATATGTAAAATTACATGAACAATTTTTAGGCACAGAGCCTAATAGACAATGTAATTGTTTTTCTTGAGAAGATACTAACTTTCTGTTTGGATTATCAAGACATTAGTCTTGTTAGACAAGAGACTAATACCTACAAATTTAATTTTTTCTTATGCCTATTGGCTATTTGTATACATGGAAATCATCTTATAAGGAAGAAAGGTGTGATGAATTTATGTCCCCATATCAATAGATAAAATTTAAGCCCTAAGGAAGGTATATTAGGATTGATAAATGCTTTTTCTAGTTTTATTAACAACTATGATTCCATTTATAACCAGAAGATGGCAGAATTGGCACACAGATGAACTGCTCAGTTACAGGGTTTCAGTTTTAAATGGTGGTGTAGAAAGATATATTAGGTATTCTTAATTTGGTAGCTTGCTTCTAGAAAGAATTTTGGGAATTACACAAGAAATGTGGAATAAAATGCCAGTAAATAAACTGTGCATTTCAAAAAATCTTCAGAGTGTCTGAGGTCTCTCTCTTTCAATAATTTGCCACATTGAGTTTACTCTGCAAAGTCTAAAGCAGCTTTTTACCCTGAAAACTGTTTCTGTTGCCCTTATTATAGTTTTACCTGTGCAGTAATTAAGAATTGGCTGATATTAAACCTTGAATATTTAAGTTCATTAGATGTGTATACTAGTAAATATGATATACCTTTTATGAAAAACAGTTCTGGAGATGCTAATCAAAGATTTCATTTTCATCCTTGCTCCCTAAGCCAAGTAGCTCTCTGACCTTCAGTAACTTCTACAATCTCAGATTGATCTAATCTAATAAAAGGGTAATATGCAAATTAACCACTCGGTCACAAAGATGGGGTGCCCACATAGCGTCCCGTGCCCTGGCCTTGGAGGGAGGGAGAGCGTCTGGGCAGGCAGCACACCCCCGGCCCAGCAGACACAACGCAGGGCTGGGGGCGTGCTCCCGGCAGCTGCCGTGCAGCTCGGACCACACTCCCACCCCAGTGGACACAACTCGGTGGGGGGCTCTGACTGCTCATTGGCAAAGCTCCCTGTACGCTGCCACTCACAGTGTTCTTGGTAACTTGGGCAATAAGAATCCAAGAAGGTGCCCTAATCGGTTTGGCTCAGTGAATAGAGCGTTGGCCTGTGGACTGAAAGGTCCCAGGTTCGATTCCGGCCAAGGGCATGTACCTTGGTTGCAGGCACATCCCCAGTAGGAGGTGTGCAGGAGGCAGCTGATCAATGTTTCTCTCTCATTGATGTTTCTAACTCTCTATCCCTCTCCCTTCCTCTCTGAGAAAAATCAATAAAATATATTAAAAAAAAAATCCAAGAAGGTGATCTAGGGTTTTCCCATCACACTCCTGGAGGTAAAAACTAAGGTCCACTGCTGGAGGGGCTAAGAAATGTCATCGCCTGCCCTAGCCGTTTGGGCTCAGTGGATACAGCTTCGGCTTGCCGACCAACAGGGTCCAGGTTTGATTCTGATCAAGGGCATGTACCTAGGTTGCAGGCTCCTCCCTGGCTGGGCTCAGGTCAGGGCTTATGCAGGAGGCAACCAATCTAAGTGTCCCTCTCATATTGATGTTTCTCTTTGTCTTTCCCTCTCTCTTCCAAGTTCTCTAAAAATCAATAGAAACATATCCTCAGGTGAGGATAAAAAAAAGAAAAAAGAAATGTCATATCCTATGAAGACACATTTAGAAAATGCCTAAAGAAAGTTGTCATTTTTTCATGGTGAAGGGACTGGAGTCTGTGTTGATGAAAACACCTTGGTGGCTGTGGCAGCTGGCAGTGGCAGCAGCAGCGGGGTGATGGGGCTGGCGCCTTCCCCTGATCATCCCGGTCACCTCCCGCAGAAGGAGGCCAGACTGCGGCTTAGGCCCACTCCCCATGGGATGGTAGGACATCTCCTGATGGCTCCCAGTCTGTGAGAAGGGGCAGACTGGGCTGAAGGACCCCTCCCCACCCCCCGCCCCCAGTGCATGAATTTCCTGCACTGGCCTCTAGTCTATATATATAAAAAACCAGCGACCAGAATGCCATAACAACCAGAACAACCGGTCGCTATGACACCCATTGCAGCCAGCAAACCAGCCTGATCAGGGGGTGGGGCCGACCAGCCAACCTCCTGCAGCCCCACCCCCCACCAGCCCCACCATTGATCTCCACCCCCACCCCAATAGGGGGCAAGGACAGCCAGGCAACCTCCTGTAGCCCCTCCCCCAGGCTGGCCCTGCCCCCTATAGCCCCCCCACTCTGATTGGCCCACAGCCCCTTCCCCCAGCCAACTCCGCCCGTGATCAGCCCCTCTACCCCAATCTGGGGTGGGGCTGGCCGGCCAACCTCCCACGGCCCCTGCCCCCAGCTGGCCCAGCCCTGATCAGGCCTCAATCGGGGCAGCCAGTCGGCCAACCTCCTGCTGTCTCCTCCTGCCAACTGGCCTGGCCCCTATCTGCTGATTAGGGCCGAGCCGGCCGGACTCCACCCATGCACGAATTCGTGCACTGGGCCTCTAGTTTATATATAAAATGCTGACATAATTAGCTTCTCATATCAAAGGGATATGCATAGGTTGTTAAGTTTCATAAAGAAAAAGCTTAAATCAGGTAATTTTTTGCGAACCACATTGAAATAGTTGGGGAAGAGATGATAATGCTAATATAAGTACAGTACTGTGGTGATGCCTAGGACCTTTGATGACATGTCAAGAGCAAGAAGCTGAAAGTGAGGCTGCAAGACGCCAGTGGGTGATGTGTGGAGGAACAGACTAGTTGTGGCTGTGAAAGAACCTGAGGGTTTAGCAACATGTGTCTCTTGCTCCTTTCTCTCTCTCTGTGCCTTCCCTCACTTACCTAATGTGAGGTTGAAGTTCACTGTAACCTTTTTCTTTTCAAACACTTAGTCTTATGACTTGTAGTTTTGCATTTTGGTGTTTAATAAATACTAAAGAAAATAATAAATACTATTGCAATAATCCTATATAATAGAGGTAATATGCAATTTGACTGTCACACCCTTGCACAAGATGGCCGGCAGGGGAGGGCAGTTAGGGGTGACCAGGCTGGCAGGAGAGGGTAGTTGGGAGGGACCAGGCCTGCAGGGGAGGGCAGTTGGGGGCGGCCGGGCCAGAAGGGGAGGGCAGCTGGGGGGGACCAGGCCGTCAGGGGAGGGCAGTTAGGGGCAAACAGGCCGGCAGGGGAGGTCACTTGAGGGGGACCAGGCCAGCATGGGAGGGCAGTTAGGAGTGACCAGGTTGACAGGGGAGGGCAGTTGGAGTGACCAGGCTGGCAGGGGAGGGCAGTTGGGGGGTGACTGGGCCGGCAGGGGAGGGCAGTTGGAGGGTGACCAGGCCAGCAGGGGAGGGCAGTTGGGGCAATCTGGCCGGCAGGAGAGGGCAGTTGGGGGCAACCAAGCCGGCAGGGGAGGGCAGTTGGCGAAATCAGGCTGGCAGGAGAGGGCAGTTGGGGAGGGTAGTGGGGGCAATTGGGCCAGTAGGGGAGCAGTTAGGCATTGATCCGACTGTCAGGGGAGTGGTTGGGGAGTGATCAGGCTGGCAGGGGAGCCGCTAGGCATCGATCCGGCTTGCAGGGGAGTGGTTAGGGAGTGATCAGGCTGGCAGGCAGGTGAGTGGTTGGGAGCCAGCAGTCTCGGATTGTGAGAGGGATTTCCAACTGCCAGTTTAGGCCCGATCCCTGTAAACCGACAGTTGGACATCCCCTGAGGGGTTCCAGATTGGAGAGGGTGCAGGCTGGGCTGAGTGACACCCTTCCCCCTCTAGTAAATAAAATCATATCAGAAAAGTTCTTACTTACATCAAAGAAAGAAAAATCTTGATAGCAGATTCATTATTATGATCAGTTTTTCTAAATTTCATTAAATTTTTGGTATGCTTAAATCTAATGAAACCATTGCATTTTAGTGTCGATAAAAGATGGGCACACATATTTTCTTTATGGAAAAACCTTAGTTTTCTTTTCCCCTGGTAGAACTTTAACATTCTTGGGCTTAATGAAATGCCACCATTCCGTGTGATGAGGTTCATACCGAACCCCAGATTTATGAGGAAGGAATGCTCGAAAGAGGGGACTGACCAGGAGCCTGTGGATGGCGTGACCTGCGTTTCCTTTCATAGCACCGCACACTGTACCCTGGGTTTTTTTTTTTTGTTTTTTTTTATTTAATTTTACTGATTTTTTTACAGAGAGGAAGGGAGAGGGATAGAGAGTTAGAAACATCGATGAGAGAGAAACATCGATCAGCTGTCTCCTGCACACCTCCTACTGGGGATGTGCCCGCAACCAAGGTACATGCCCTTGACCGGAATCGAACCTGGGACCTTTCAGTCCGCAGGCCGACGCTCTATCCACCGAGCCAAACCGGTTAGGGCTGGTTTTGTTCTTGTGCAGTGAAATACTCACTTGTAGCTCAAATTCAACTCTAAGAACGATCAGAGTTAATATAAACGCAAATGGAAGGCAGCAGAGTTCCTAGAGGGAACAGACGAGGCACTGCTGGGTGGCCTCGCTCTCACACCATAGCTGCCACGCCACAGAAGTCAGCCGTGCTGCGTGCTTTGTACCCCTTCTCATCGTAAGATTGTTTTTCCCCTGAGAACCTTTTCAAAGTTTCCCCTCTGCTTCTGTATTTTGAAGAAATAAAACCAATAATATAAGAGCCTGGAGAGTTATGAAGCATGAAGTTCCATAAATATTTATGCCCATTCACAAAAGTAGACAATTCCTATTTTCTTGACATATTGGGGTCATTTTTCACTCGACCTCTTGAATTGAAAAGTACAAAGAGTTAGTGTACTCTTTTCTTTCTTTATTTTTTTTATTTTCTTTTTATTTATTTCATTCTTTAATGAGTTTTAGAAGCTGGGAGCTTTCCTGTGAGGTTCATGTAAGTTTCATAGTACTTTACTTTCTACTCTGATTTTATAAGGATGGGTTTAAAAATTCAGTGGTATCAAAAGTAACATAATTTATACTCAAGTTCAGGCGTTAGTGGTTAGCTGTGTATGTGTGTGCATGAGCGCCTGTGCACTATTGTCATTGAATTAAAAATAAATGTTATGTTGTCAAGGTTAACAAGTAGGATTGTATATAAAAGCATGTTTTAAAGTAGACCATTTATTTTGTTTTCTTGCCCACTTAGACTCTTTGGTCCATAGCAAATATTTTTAGCCTTTGAAATTATGTTGAAAAAACTTAGGGAGTAATAATACATGTTCATTGTAGAGAATTTAGAATATGCAGGTAGGCAGAAAAGACAGAGAGGCATCACCTCTAATTCCACTCTATTTTTCCTAGTCTTTCTATAACTGTATACACAGGCAATCTATTCAATACAAAGAAAGAAATATATTAAATATTCTGGTGTTTTGTAAGGTCATCTCTGTGGAAATGATTGATTTTTGGTGTTATTCTTCCTCTTGGGTGGTTTTATTTGCTTTCTACATAAAATAATACAAAAATAATGGAAAGTTTTATTTGTCAATTTTACCTAAACTAGAGGCCCAGTGCACGACATTCGTGCACTGGGGGGTTTGGGGGCCCCTCAGCCCAACCTGCACCCTCACCAATCTGGGAGCCTTCAGGGGAGCCCTCTCCAATCTGGGAGTTTCTGTCTGTGTTTGCAATCATATGAGCGAATTGTCTGAGACTCCAACTCAGTTTGGTTTGTTGCTCACAGAATAATAGAGGCTTTTTTTTTCTTTGCTTCATTGGTGGAGATTTCCTGGAAGTTTTAGGATATCTTCCCTTTAATTTTTCCTAGACACTCTGATTTTACTTATTTCTCTCACCTTTGCTTTCCCTTCATTCCCCCACTGCAGCAGTAACTTGCTCTAGGCTCACTTTGCTCTAATGTCTAGAAGATCCATCTGCCACCAAAGCTACTATTCCCAGAATTCCTGGTGCTCCCTGTGATCTTGGTTTTCACTTCCTGCTCTGTCTCCATCCCATGGCCTCCCACTCTGCCAAGCTCTCCCTCTCTGCTCTCCGTCTGGTGGCTTGGGGAGCCAATTTCCCCAAGCCGCTCCACTCTCCGCCTGGCGCCTGTGTATGCAAATTAACCCACCATCTTTGTTGGGTTAATTTGCATACTCACTCCTGATTGGCTGGTGAACATAGCGGAGGGATGGTCAATTTACATGTTTCTCTTATATAGGATAAAGCTAGAAGGATATACGGTAAAGAGACCCACCACCACTGCCCACCTGGTGGTTTAGTACCGTTAATGCCTATTTTCTTCTTGCCCTCATGTTTGTGGTTTAGTAGAAGAGAAAAAATATATATGAAAATCTGTGATATAAGTTAATGAGTAAAAAATGTCAGGTAAGGTAGTTTATTTTGGGAAATAAGAATAAGGAGGAAATTGGAGAATAAAGAAGGACTCTTTTGAACTTAAGAAAAGTTATGATGGGGGAAAAGAATTATAGAAATCAAGACTTAAAAGCATACTATAAAGATTTCTGGATCAAGTCAAGTAGGAAAAATTAAAGCTCCCAGAAGAACAAAGGAAATGCTTGAGCATTCACTTCCGCAGCTGGGGCTACAATCTAGGTCTGAGGATGCTCAACCAGACCACTGCTCATTCCTCCTTTAGGTGATTCCTGAAGGAGAGGTCCAGGTTAGATGCAGGAAATGGCACCCTTGGCTGAGGGCCAGCCTGGGCAAAGGGAGATAGTCCCAGCAGTGTAGGCATGTGCCAGGGACCCCTGACTGCCTTTTCTCATCGCTTCTCGGGTCTTCATGTTATTCCATCTCTTTCCTAGATTGTTAACTTCTGCTTTGCTGTTATCACTCACTTTCCCCATCCTATGTGCAGGTATTTAGCATCTTAAAACAAGACAAAGAACTGCCTTTGACTATGAACCAATCCCCTACTTCCTGTTGAAGTCTATGTTTGCCCGTCTCTATCTTGAAATTACTTATGAATTCTCTGCAATGGGTCTCCTGTCCCAACCCTCCATTGAAACGATTCTGGCAAATTCTGTTAACCCTCATGTGCTAACATGCTTGGGACTCTTGATCCATTGTTCTTCCAGTCTCCATTTGATATTCTGTCGCCCTTGAATATCAAGTACAGTTCTTGGTTGCTTGCAGTTGGAATTGATTTTGGGTACCTATGGAAAAAGATTTTCTTTGCAGGAAGGTTGACAGACACTGTTAAGTTGCCTTCCCTTCTCATTTGCCAACAGAATGGTGATTTGGGTTTGTTGGCAGTGTCCCTAACCCAGTGGTCGGCAAACTGCGGCTCGCGGGCCACATGCGGCTCTTTGGCCCCTTGAGTGTGGCTCTTCCACAAAATACCGACTTCTGCACATGGGCCACGAAGTTTCAGTTGCACTGTACATGCACACCCGCACGTGGTATTATGTGGAAGAGCCACACTCAAGGGGCCAAAGAGCCGCATGCGGCTCATGAGCCGCAGTTTGCCGACCACTGCCCTAACCCTTTGTTAGATATACATATTCTCAGTGGTCCTAATGGGGTGGTCATGTCACATGTGCAAGTGGACACTTCTGGGGGGCATCAAAGAAAAAACGAGGAGATCTGTTGTTCTTGCCTAGTTGTGTGACATGTGTGAGAGGTGGCATCACCTCTCACTGGCATATCATGAAGGAGGCTGCTAAAGTTAGTCAGGTGTGAGTATGGACCAACCAGACCTGTCACCTTGAATGCTGGAGCAGGTCTGAGAGTGCCTGACGTTACTCCTCAGAGGTTGTGTGGTGGGGATCTGGGGTTCTGGGGCCGGGAGCTGGTTGAGGCTGCATGGGGGTGAGATGGAAGGTTGGGGTAACCCGCTTATGAGTAGTCTTGCCTCTACCAACTTGTGCATTATTACTTCCAGTGAAGCAAAGGCACTATCAATTGGTTCATTCCTTTGTCAGACATGGCTGTCGTGTGAACACCAGGATGTTGTACAGTAGGTGTTGGGTTCAACATGAGTAAATGTGCTTCTTGCTGTCCAGGGGCCTGTAGACAGATGTGCTTGGAACAGTGTGGCGGGAGCTGGGAGGTCTGTACAGAACAAGAGAGGGAAGGTTTGGGGCTGATAAAACAGTGCATGTCCACTAAGGGTTCTGCCGGAAACCAATTCCAGCATGACAGCAGGGCTGAATCTGGGAATGGCTATTGGCATTTCCCCAAACCTGAGTAGGATCCATTAAATTGATTGCTGCCAGACAGCTCAGAGCATCTTAATCTACATGTTATTGCCTCCTACTGGCCAAACACCTGAACAGCCGTAGGCTAATTCTCCCCATTCTGACAATGCCTCTGTATATGAAACCCTTTTGAAGTGTGTATCTCTGCCTCACTTCAGGACAATTTGTTTTAATAAAAAGCATGGGGTCCTGAGACAAGGAGATCTTAGTTTTCTTTAAACTAGGCTCCTCTGACCCCCAAATGCCTTTCAAAATTATATTTCATCTCTGGTCTCCTATTTAATCTATGCATAGTCTTCTCCAGATTTCTTGAACCTTTCTTAATGCTGGAACAAGAACCCTGGCAGGTTCCCAGTGTTTTAGGCTAAAAGAAACACAAACTTTTTGACATCTTGCACTAAGCCTATACATTATACTACTAGTGACCCGGTGCATGGATTCGTGTACATTGAAAGGAAATTAATTAGAAGGTGGCTGGTGAGGTGGGACTGGGTGAGACGGGCTGGACATGCCCTCAAGCCAATCTCCCGTGGTCCCTCCTGGCCGGCTGCACCTGGGGTTGCACTGTAGCTCAAAAGGTGTCCCCGGAGTGAATGGGGTCCCTCCGGCTGGTAGGGTCCTTCAGCCTGGCCTATGGGGATCGGGCCGAAACCGGCTCTCTAACATCCCCCGAGGGCTCCTGGAGTGCGAGAAGGCACTCTGCAAAGCTGCTGTGTAGAATGCAAACGCAAGTGTGCAGTAAACCAGATTCGGGGCAAACAGTGCCCCAGCAACAACATAACCCACGGCCAAAGTTGGAATTGCGTGGCCCCATGAGGAATCGGGCTCCGTCCTCTCGGGTGTCAGGGTGCGTCACCCGAGAATCACTGCTGCCAAGTCACTGCAACTTGGCAGCTCCTACATTGAGCGTCTGCCCCCTGGTGGTCAGTGCACATCATAGCGACTGGTCGGATGGAGGGAGGGACACTTAGCATATTAGTCTTTTATATATATATATCTGTAATTTTTGGTTATGAAAAAATTTCAATTTTCATTCCAGTTACTTAATTTTTAGATGTACTTAAATTTATATATTTTAGGTGGCCTGCCTGATTCGAGTTCCTTCTGAAGTAGTTAAGCAGAGGGCACAGGTTTCTGCTTCTTCAAGAACATTTCAGATTTTCTCTAACATCTTATATCAAGAGGTGAGATATGGCTTTAAGTTCTTTTTTTTTCTTTATTGAGAGAGATTTTATAGCAGGTAGTATGAGCACTGTGAGTCTTGTATCAGGAGTCCTAGAAGAGACCTTACAGCTAAATTTAATGTTCAATTGCAGTAACTTTCTATGCTAAGATTATAGTTTTCTTTCCTGTATTTGTTTTTGAATTTTCTTTTTTAATTTCTAAACAAACACATATTGAGTGCCCCTACTGTATGAGTCCTACATTGAAATCATCCATAGTTCTTTTGGAATCAGACATGGAATAAATAGTAAATATGTAGACTAAATGAAGATATATGAAAACATCACTACAGAATTTGAGGGCTCATGGAAGAGAAGTGGAGTAATGGACTGTCACCAACATCATAGTGTTTATATCAACTGTAATCCCCTTTTACTGGTTAGTGTTAAGCTGTGTGTCAGAAGTCATCCTGTAGCCATGCGACTAGGAGCCATTGAGCTGCTTTCCTTCATAGTTCCTACAGAGGCCTTTAAAAATGTTAACTTAAAAAATATTTTTACCAAAGTCAATCACATGGAAATTTCAATGAGTCTAGGTTGTAGAAAAATTATTCTTAATGGTCCGTGTGTCTCCTCGAGGAGATGTGAGTGTTTAATTGTATGAGTGAGTTAGCCCAGTAGAGGGTTCCTGAAGAATCATGTGGACGTGAAACAGATAAGCGAAGGCTTGTCCAGAGTTACACTATTGAGAGGTTATTAATGAACTTCTGATGTCTTCTGATTGAAACCATGAAATATACTCTGTTTTCATATGAAAAGATAATCAACATTCTATGTGCATTTGCTTTTGGAAATCTATTCATTTAAAGCTCAAGTGTTCTCAGGAGAAGAAATACTAAAAGCAACTAAAGCTAAATTAATATGTAGTCAGTTTTATTATTAGAGATATTTCCATTTTAAAGGAGTGGAGCAGTTACAACCTTTAACTTCCTGCAGAACTGTGGTCATTGTGGACGTTTTAAAACTCAAACTTTAGGAAAGCTTACTGTGCTTTATTCAGAATGTCGTCCTAAAATTTCTGCCATCTCGTATTTCCTTTTGTTTGTTTCAGGGCATCCCAGGATTGTATCGAGGCTACAAAAGCACAGTTTTAAGAGAGGTAACTAACTTAATTTCCAGTACAGAAAAACAGTACGCTTTGTTCTGTGGGTTTACTTGGAGAAACTGGTTTAAAAAGTTAAAAAGGGAAATTAAGATATCTTATTTTTTCTTTTTTATTTAAATATATATTTTTATTGATTTCAGAGAGAAAGGGAGAGGGAGTGAGAGATAGAAACATCAATGATGAGAGACAATCATTGGTCGGCTGCTTTCTGCACGCCACCTACTGGGGATCAAGCCTGCAACCCGGGCATGTGCCCTTGACTGGAATTGAACCCGGGACCCTTCAGTCCTCAGGCCGACACTCTATCCACTGAGCCAAACCAGCTAGGGCTAAGATCTCTTTTTAAAACACTCTTTAGTCTTGTCTTGGTTCTTACACATAATAAATGGGTCAAATGAATTGGTTTGCTGAACAACCACCCTATAGCTTCATGGTAATTCTAGAGTGGTAAGTATTTGTTGTAGTTGAAATATTAGGAAATAACTACGCAAGGTAAGATATTAAGTTAATACACAGAATTTGTGAGAAATTGGTCAGGAAAGTTGCACCCTGAGAGAGAAGTGTCTCAGAAGTCTGTATCATACAGTTAGTTCTTATTTTCCTGGTAATAATCTGATGAACTGGGAAGTGTACTCTGGCCTGGAGTCCTGGCCCACAAGCCGTTTTATCCCCTGTGCCTTCTAACTCTGAAGTCCCATGATTCAATGTGATCGATTTCTTGTACCCCCCCCCCCCCCCCGTTGTTTTTGTTTTGTTTTGTTTTTAAAGCAGAGTGATTTCAGTATATTACTGCTGGAAGCATGTTTTAATTTTTGCCTCATATAAAAGGGTTGTTTGAAGTTTAAAAGTTGATTTACAGATATGTGAGATAAAAATCTTTGGTTTGGGACATAATTTTCTTTTCTTTTTAAATGAGCTTAAATTCTATGGTTTCCCCTCAGTTTTATTGAGATAGAATTGACAAATAGAATTGTAAGGCATTTAAAGTGTACAACATAATGATTTGATATTTGTATAACTATGAAAAGGATTGGGACATAATTTCCATGAAGGAAAACACTGAAGACCATCTGCCTATATCTGCTCCGTATTCTTGTTTTCTATTTGGTGTTCCTTAGATGCTAAAACACTTTCACCTCTGAAATTGTTTTTAATTTAAGTAAATATTGTCATCATCAGCAGAACACTGAAATTCCTTCAAATCCCTAAGTTCATTCCCAGGTAGTTTTTTTTTGTTTTTTTGATTTTTGTTTTTTTTAATACTATAGGTAGTGATTTTCAACCTTTTTCATCTCATGGCACACATAAACTAATTACTAAAATTCTGCAGCACACCAAAAATATATTTTTTGCCAATCAGACAAAAAACAAAAGAAAACACACAGGTATAATTTTGATTCATTCACCAGACAGCTATTGTTGTGTTGGCTGTTGTCATTTTTAAATTTGATAATCTAAAGGAAAAGAGGTCAGTGCCCCTGACTAAACAGTCAGGTACTGCATGTTTTAAAAATTCTCACGGCACACAGGTTAAAAATCGCTGTTATAGATTAGTCTTCTTTATGAAACACCTGCACTGTTATTTAAAGCTTTGGTGTAGGTGATGTATATCTTTGAAAAACTTGTTTTGAAGGCAAGCTGAATGTTTCAAAATTAGTCATTTGTGTGAAGGTGACTTCTTCCTGCCTTTCAAAAATATCCCCTGCACCATGTCTTCATTCTGTTCTGAGGCTCTGACTTAGTACACATGAGCTAGGTACTCAGGTTTCGCCCGGTGCGGGGAAAGGCGGGCAGGACTTCTTTATTTTTCTGAGAGGTGCTGAATATATAAATATATTTACATGCCAGAGAATACTGATTTCATATTCAAACAAATAGATAGAACACATGGTTACAACTGCATTCTGTTCTTTTAAAAATTTGTTTTGACATATGCCACACTAGTAATTAATTTCTAAGCTGCAATTCTTGCAAATAATGTGACCTACCGAGATAACTCTGTTTACTCAAATGGCAGTGCTTCGTTGGAAATGTAATTGGGGTCTTTACATTATGCGTATTCATGAAAGAGCCTTCAGAACTGATTTTAGGTAAAGCATCGCTTTAGAACAGATTCCCTGATAGAACTAGAGAAGAATTATTATTGAATGAAATGTAGCTTCTTTTCAAAATGAGAAAAATAAGTGACACCTGAATTAAGCAAAATTTATGCATTATAGATAATTTCAATCCTTACCTTGTTCTGACATCAGTATCATATCTTTTTGCCAAGAATGTGGTTGATTGTTTCAGTATGAAAATACA
The DNA here is from genome assembly GCF_963259705.1 of Myotis daubentonii. Lineage (NCBI taxonomy): Eukaryota > Metazoa > Chordata > Mammalia > Chiroptera > Vespertilionidae > Myotis > Myotis daubentonii. The sequence continues at coordinate 7,294,289 of NC_081853.1, read as the reverse complement.
TTGAAGCCTTAGTGAGACTCACCAAGAAACTTACACATTTATTCTGTGTACAATTTCCTTTAGAATAGTTTTATCTCCCTAGTCGTAGCCCATTAGAAGGAGACTGAAGATGGAACCTATGCATTATAAAATAGATGGTGTGTTCTTTAGATTTTGTGAATGCTGTCACCTGTTTTTTTTGTTTTGTTTTGTTTTTGTTTTTTTGTTTTTTTGTTTTTTTTTACTCCATTTGATGTTTGTGGAGATTGCTGGCTTATCCTTTATGTTCTCCTGAATTATTTTAGTTACTGTGAATTTTAGACTGAATCTAAGCAAGGTCAACAAATTATGCTACTTACCTCACCCTTTCAGTATTTGTTTTCCTCATGATCTTGGCCAAATAAGCTGTGGCCAGGCATCGTGGTGCCTGGTGGCATGGCTATAAGCTGGACGTGGGAGCAAATCTCAGCTGCCTTCACAGCCAGGCCGAGGTCCCAGGGCCCACGCACTGCCTGAGAGTGCTGTGGAGAGATGCCTCAGGGTCTCGCATGTGGATTAGAAGGACGTGAAAGAGGAAGGAAGCAGAGAAATGCAAGTTGCTTCAAAATAAGTAGGAATAGCCCAGGCCAGTTTGGCTCAGTGGAGAGAGCGTCAGCCTGCAGACTGAAGGGTCCCGGGTTCGATTCCAGTTAAGGGCACATTACCTCAGTTGTAAGCTCCATCCCTGGCGTTGGTCAGGGTGTGTGTGGGAGGCAACCAATGAGTGTGTCTCTCACATTGATGTTTCTCTCTGTCTCTCCCCCTCCCTTTCACTCTCTAAACATCAATGGAAAAATCCTCAGATGAGGATTATAAAAAAAAAAAAAAAAAACAGGAGAAAAGAAGTAGGAATAAATTAAACTCAGCAAATGTGTTTTATCCACTGTTCTATTTAACAGTCATTTAAAAAGTGTATTCTGTGTGTTGGGCACCACATAGAAGGGTTCGTGTTCTGATGGGGAAATAATTAGGGCAATGGACAGGGTACAGTGCAGTGTGGTAGTGCCACAGTGGTGTGTATACACCAGACACAGGACAGGGTCCGGTGCAGTGTGATAGTGCCGCAGTGGTGTGTATACAGCAGTCACAGGACAGGGTCCGGTGCAGTGTGATAGTGCCGCAGTGGTGTGTATACAGCAGACACAGGACAGGGTCCGGTGCAGTGTGATAGGGCCGCAGTGGTGTGTATACAGCAGACACAGGACAGGGTCCGGTGCAGTGTGATAGGGCCGCAGTGGTGTGTATACACCAAAGGACAGGGTCCGGTGCAGTGTGATAGGGCCGCAGTGGTGTGTATACAGCAGACACAGGACAGGGTCCGGTGCGGTGTGATAGGACCGCAGTGATGTGTATACAGCAGGCACAGGACAGGGTCCGGTGCAGTGTGATAGGGCCGCAGTGGTGTGTATACAGCAGACACAGGACAGGGTCCGGTGCAGTGTGATAGGGCCGCAGTGGTGTGTATACAGCAGACACAGGACAGGGTCCGGTGCAGTGTGATAGGGCCGCAGTGGTGTGTATACAGCAGACACAGGACAGGGTCCGGTGCAGTGTGATAGGGCCGCAGTGGTGTGTATACACCAAAGGACAGGGTCCGGTGCAGTGTGATAGGGCCGCAGTGGTGTGTATACAGCAGACACAGGACAGGGTCCGGTGCGGTGTGATAGGACCGCAGTGATGTGTATACAGCAGGCACAGGACAGGGTCCGGTGCAGTGTGATAGGGCCGCAGTGGTGTGTATACAGCAGACACAGGACAGGGTCCGGTGCAGTGTGATAGGGCCGCAGTGGTGTGTATACAGCAGACACAGGACAGGGTCCGGTGCAGTGTGATAGGGCCGCAGTGGTGTGTATACAGCAGACACAGGACAGGGTCCGGTGCAGTGTGATAGGGCCGCAGTGGTGTGTATACAGCAGACACAGGACAGGGTCCGGTGCAGTGTGATAGGGCCGCAGTGGTGTGTATACAGCAGACACAGGACAGGGTCCGGTGCAGTGTGATAGGGCCGCAGTGGTGTGTATACAGCAGACACAGGACAGGGTCCGGTGCAGTGTGATAGTGCCGCAGTGGTGTGTATACAGCAGTCACAGGACAGGGTCCGGTGCAGTGTGATAGTGCCGCAGTGGTGTGTATACAGCAGACACAGGACAGGGTCCGGTGCAGTGTGATAGGGCCGCAGTGGTGTGTATACAGCAGACACAGGACAGGGTCCGGTGCAGTGTGATAGGGCCGCAGTGGTGTGTATACACCAAAGGACAGGGTCCGGTGCAGTGTGATAGTGCCGCAGTGGTGTGTATACAGCAGACACAGGACAGGGTCCGGTGCAGTGTGATAGGGCCGCAGTGGTGTGTATACAGCAGACACAGGACAGGGTCCAGTGCAGTGTGATAGGGCCGCAGTGGTGTGTATACAGCAGGCACACGACAGGGTCCGGTGCAGTGTGGTAGGGCCGCAGTGGTGTGTATACAGCAGACACAGGACAGGGTCCGGTGTAGTGTGGCAGTGCCACAGTGGTGTGTATACAGCAGACACAGGACAGGGTCCGGTGCAGTGTGATAGGGCCGCAGTGGTGTGTATACAGCAGACACAGGACAGGGTACAGTGCAGTGTGGTAGTGCCACAGTGGTGTGTATACACCAGACACAGGACAGGGTCCGGTGCAGTGTGATAGTGCCGCAGTGGTGTGTATACAGCAGACACAGGACAGGGTCCGGTGCAGTGTGATAGTGCCGCAGTGGTGTGTATACAGCAGACACAGGACAGGGTCCGGTGCAGTGTGATAGAGCTGCAGTGGTGTGTATACAGCAGACACAGGACAGGGTCCAGTGCAGTGTGATAGTGCCGCAGTGGTGTGTATACAGCAGACACAGGACAGGGTCCGGTGCAGTGTGGTAGTGCCGCAGTGGTGTGTATACAGCAGACACAGGACAGGGTCCGGTGCAGTGTGGTAGTGCCGCAGTGGTGTGTATACAGCAGACACAGGACAGGGTCCGGTGCAGTGTGGTAGTGCCGCAGTGGTGTGTATACAGCAGACATAGGACAGTGTCCGGTGCAGTGTGGTAGTGCCACAGAGGTGTGTATACAGCAGACACAGGACAGGGTCCGGTGCAGTGTGGTAGTGCCGCAGTGGTGTGTATACATGTAATGGTGTGTATATACAATATGTACCTGGGGTTCTAGGAGAAGCAGTGCTTGAGTGGCATCAATTCGTGTTTGTTGTGTTAATAAAAAATAATTTTGACTTAATTCTTGAAGGAGTTGCAGTTAGAAATAGGAAAGGAGACTGGCCAATGTAACAACATGAGCATAGGCACAAGGCTGTGAGAAAATGCCCGTGCCTGCTTATCTGCGCAGAATTGGGGTTTTCGCCTACAGAAAGGCAAGAGCCTTTCCCTCTACCTGCAGCCTCGTGAGGGTGCTTCAGGAAGGCACAGAATCAAGTGGGCGCTGGGTGGGAGGAGATGCTGACGTCTCCGCAGCTGGATGTTTGCCAGGGGACTGGAGTGGAGCCCTGGGGAGCCCCTGGAGGAGCCTGACATGTGTCCCCGGGAGCGTGGAGGGTAAATTACTGGGCTTTGACCCTGCTCTGTGCTAATCTGACAGTGAGAGGCTGGTTGCAGTCGCCTCATGGCAGGAGGTTGCTGTTTTGGAATGAGTAACTCCTGGCTTCTTGGTAGGTAAGAGTGGCCACTGAAGGGATTTGAGGTAGATGATGGTTGTCACCCCATCTCCCCAGATTTCTTGCCAGGCTTCAGTGAAAGTGAGCCTCCCTCCAAATTCTGTTACACATCTGATCCAACCGTCTCAAAGTCAGACCGTCTGGCAGGCCCTGTCTGCCACCTCTCGGTACGTTCATCGAGGCCTCCAGCCTGTCTCTTTCACCCATGAGGTATTTATTAAAATAACGCATTGAGAGAAAAAAATCAATGTATACATCCTTACTGAAAACTATACCATTATGCAAAAAAGGGTTTAATTTGGGTAAGCAATTCCTAATGTATGGCAAGTTTTACTTTCAGAAATGATACCACAAAACAACACAATCTGATTCAATCTTAGAGGCCGGCATGCTGTCGGGGAACATTCTTAATCTTTGTAGAAGCTTCTTTATACTATCAGGTACCAGGGCTCTGCCTTCTGGTGTGAATTCAGCCACCACATCAACAGTAACGTGTCCTAGTCCTTTTTCTTAAATTCCCTCTTTATTGTGTGCCTTCTGTTGATCCTTTCAGCCACATTCAATTAACAGCTCTCAGCCACTCTTTGAGGCATGCTCTTTCTCCAGTTTCTATCAGCTTTGGTTAATGGCTGCTCTTCTGTGCCTCTTTGTTCATCTTGCTAACTAACCACCATCACTGTGGGCGAGGGCCGTCCCTTCCCAGTGATGAAATGACCCTGTACTGACGACCGTTACCTACCGCTCTCTCAGTCTGTCTCTGCAGGTGCGGAAATTAGCACTCTGATTGGAAAGTTCACTTGCAGGTAGACATGGAAGCTTTCCAAAGTTAGTTACGCTTACACTCTACTTGAGGTAGTGACAGCGCCCCCTAATCTAGTGCCTGGGAACAGGAACCTTTTGAAATAAAGCTTGAAGGGTTGTCCTTCAGCATCTCTTTTCCAGCTCTGTTTTCTGCCCACTGAGTTCCTTTCCCCAAAACTCTTCATGTTATACAGGGTGGGCAAAAGTAGGTTTACAGTTGTTTGTATGGGACATAATACAATAATTAGTATGTAATAAAAAATGCAAGAATAAACTGTGTTTTGCATACTCACAACTGTAGACCTTATGTGTTTTTCCAGAACCACTCTATCCTAGGTGTTCTGCATCTTGTTTGTTTTCTTAGCCAAACCATTTGGAGATCAGTTTATATCACTTCATAAAGAGGACCCTCTCCTACAATATCTGCAAATCAGTAAATGTGACATACCACATAAACAAAATGAAGGATAAGAACCACATGATCATATCAAGAGGAACAGAAAAAGCATTTGACAAAATCCAGCACCCATTTATGACCAGAACTCTCAGCAAAGTGGGAATAGAAGGAACATACCTCATCATAAAAAGGCCACATATGACAAACCCACAGCCAACATAATACTCCATGAGCAAAAACTAAAAGCATTTTCCTTAAGATGAGTAAGACAGGGATGCCTGCTTTCACCACTCTTATTCAACATTGTATTGGAAGTCCTAGCCACAGCAATCAGATAAGAAGAAAAAATAGAAGTCATCCAAATTGGATAGGAGGAAATAAAACTGTCATTATTTGCACATGACATGATATTGTACATAGAAAACACAAAAGACTTCACCAGGAAGTTACTAGATGTAATAATGAATTTGGCAAAGTAGCAGGATACAAAATTAATACTCAGAAATCAATGGCATTCCTATACACCAATAATGAACTATTAAAAAAAGAAACTAAGAAAACAATACCATTTACTCTTGGAATAAAAAAAATAATAAGGTACCTAGGAATAAATTTAACCAAGGTGGCAAAAGACCTGTACTCAGAAAACTATAGGACATAGAATAAAGACATTGAGGAAGATATAAATAAGTGGAAGTACATACCATGTTCATGGATTGGAAGAATTAACATTATTAAAATGTCCACATTACCCAAAGCAATCTATAGATTCAATGCAACTCCTATTGAAATACCAATGGCACATTTCACAAATCTAGAACAGATATTCCAAAAAATGTATATGGAATAACAACAAAAAAGACCTCAAATAGCTACAGCAATCTGAGAAAGAAGAACAAAGTTGGAGGTATCGCAATACGTGCTATCAAACTATACTACAAGGCTATTGTAATCAAAACAGCCTTGTACTGGCATAAGAACAGGCATATAGATCAATGGAACAGAACAGAGAGCCCAGAAATCAACCCATGCCACTATGTTCAATTAATATTAGACAAAGGAGGCAAGAATATACAGTGGGTTAAAGACAGTCTCTTCAATAAATGGTGTTGCGAGAATTGGACAGGTACATGTTAAAAAAACGAAACTAGACCATCAACTTATACCATACACAAGAATAAATTTGAAATGGACAAAAGACTTAAATGTAAGTAACAAAATCATCTTTTCATCCTAAAAGAAAACATAGGCGCTAAAATCTCAGACATCTCTCATAGCATTATTTTTTACCGACATGTCTAAGGGCAAGGGAAATGAAGGAAAACAAACAAACAAACAAATGGGACTATATCTAACTAAAAAGCTTCTGCACAGCAAGAGAGACCACCAACAAAGTAAAAAGGGAACCCACTATATAGGAGAACATATTTGCCAATGATACATCTGGTAATGGGTTAATTTCCAAATTACATAAAGTACTAATACAATGCAATGCTAGGAAGTCAAAGAATCCAATTAAAAAATGAGCAAAGGACCTGAATAGATCCTTCTCCAAAGCAGGCATACAGATGACCAGTAGACTTGAAAAAATGCTCAGTGTCACTAATCATCAGAGAGATGCAAATTAAAACTATAATGAGGTATTACCTTACATCCTTCAGAATGGCTACCATCAATAAATCAACAAACAAGAGCTAGGGAGGATGTGGGGAAAGGGAACACTAGTGCACTATTGGTGGGAATGCAGACTGGTGCAGTCACTGTGGAAAACGGTATAAAGTTCCCTCAAAAAATTAAAACTGGAACTGCCTCCTCTTCTGCGAATATATCCTAAAAATCCCAGAATACCATTTTGAAAGGGTATATGCAGTGTTGTTTACAACTAGAGGCCAGGTGCACGGGATTCGAGCAGTAGTGGGGGCCATGGCCTGCGGGGATTGGCCCGCTGTGGGAGCGTTGCTCATCCTGGTCAGCCAAGTGGTGCTTCCACTGTGGGAGCGCACTGACCACAGGGGGTGGCTCCTGCATTGAGTGTCTGCCCCTTGGTGGTCAGTGCATGTCATAGTGACTGGTTGAGCAGTCATTCTGGTCATTCTGCTGTTTGGTTGCTGCGTTTTTATTATGTAGGATAACCAAGACCTGAAAACAGCCCATGTGCCCATCAGTAGGTAATCTAATCTAATAAAAGAGAAACATGCAAATTGACCGCACCTCTGCTAGGCACAAGCCATGCCCACCAGCCAATCAGAGCAACTATATGCAAATTAACCCAACCAAGATGGCGGCCGGCAGCCACAGAGCTGGAGCAAGCAGGAGGCTTGGTTGCCCTGGTGATGGAGGAAGCCAAGCTTCCTGCCTGCCCTGGCTGGCTGTGACCTCCGCTCAAGGCAACAAAGTTTCAATTATAGAAGATCAACAAATCCAAGATACCTGCTTCTAGCCAGCCTCCACTGACAGCTTGGGTGGCTGGGGGCCATGGCCAGCCAGCAAACAGCCATCAGCCCCTCACCCAGGCTGGCCAGGCACCCCAGCAGGGACCCCCACCCTGAAGGGCTGTGGCCAGTCTGAAAACGGCCCTCAGCCCCTCACCCAGGCTGGCCAGGCACCCCAGCAGGACCCCCACCCTGATCCGGGACACCCTTCAGGGCAAACCAGCTGGCCCCCACCCATGCACCAGGCCTCTATCCTATATAATAAAAGGGTAATATGCAAATTGACCCTAACAGCAGAATGACTGGGAATGACTGGTCACTATGACACACACTGACCACCAGGGGGCAGATGCTCAATGCAGGACTGCCCCCTGGTGGTCAATGTGCCCCCACAGGGGGAGCTCTGCTCAGTCACAAGCCAGGTTGATGGCTGCCAGCAAAGTGGTGGTGGTGGGAGCCTCTCCCACCTCCTTAGCAGCACTAAGGATGTCCAAATGCAGTTTAGGCCTGCTCCCCGCTGGCAAGTGGACATGCCCCGAGGGCTCCCGGGCTACCAGAGGGATGTCTGACTGCCAGCTTAGGCCCAATCCCCCGGGGAGTGGGCCTAAGCCAGCTGGTGGTCATCCCCCAAGGGGTCCCAGACTGCGGGAGGGCACAGGCCGGGCTGAGGGACCCCCCTGAGTGCACAAATTTTTGTGCACTGGGCCTCTAGTCCTATATGATAAAAGCCTAATATGCTAAGTGTCTGGTCTTCTGGTCAACCAATCAAAGTGTAATGTGCTAATAAAAGAGAAACATGCAAATTGTTTCAACAGCTTGCTATGACATGCACTGACCACCAGGGGCAGACACTCAGACTGGTAGGTTAGCTTGCTGCTGGGGTCCAGCTGATCCGGACTGAGCAAGATGGGCTGGACATGCCCTGGAGCTCTCCTGCGGTCCCTCCCCGCTGGCCAACCTCCATGCACTGGTGGGGTCCATCAGCCTGACCTGTGTCCTTTTGCAATCCGGGACCCCTCGGGGGATGTTGGAGAGCCGGTTTTGGCCCAATCCTGCAGGCCAGGCCGAGGGACCCCACTGGTGCATGAATTCGTGCACTGGGCCTCTAGTCTGATAATAAAGCTCTAGTACATTTACCCAGTGGAATACTATGCAGTTATATAAAAGGATTTCTTGCCTTTTGAGGCAGCATGGATGGACCTGGAGATTATTGTGCTAAGCAAAATAAGCCAGTAAGAGAAAGGCAAATACCATGTGGTCTCACTATTATGTGGAATCTAATGAACAAAATGAATTGATGAATAGAAACAGAGGCATGGATACAGGGAACAGACTGAGAGCAGTCAGAGAGAGGGGGAACTGTATGAAAGAAGGCAAAGGGATTAGCCAAAGAACATGTGTGCATAACACATAGACCCAAACAACAGTGGTGATGGCCAGAGGGAAGGGGGGGTTGAGGGTTGGGTGGAGATGGGTAAAGGGGAATGGGGAAATCTATAATAGTATGAACAATAAAAAAGAGAGGACCTTCTTCTTTTCATGGTTGCGTAGTACCCCATTGTACAAATGAGTCATTATTTTACCAATTCCTCATTGGTGGATATCACAAACATGCTACAATGAATAATATGGTTCCTATGTCATTTTGTGCATGGTTGATGATGTTTGTCAGGTATATGCCAATTGCTTGGTTAAAGGTATATGGGCATTTGTAATTTTGGTACATATCACCCAGTTGTGCTCCACGGAAGTACCAGTTGACACTTTTGCCAGCCATGTGAGCGCTATCTGTTCCCTTCTGTCTCACTAGGGGTACTAGCCATCTGAGGTGAAAATGATCTCACTGGAGTTTTAACTTGAAGTGTCAGAATTAAACATTCTTCTGGGAACTATTTTATTCCTTTCTTGTACACAGATTATTTAAGTTATGCCAACGTTTTAGTTAGAATTCAATGAGGAGATCCACGTGAAGTGCTTTCTACAGAGCCTGTCACAGAATAGGTGTTCAGGGAATGTTAATTATGATTATTAGCATTCTTGGTAATTGAAAGGGTTTTTGACAGGAAATGACACTTGAGTGTGAAAGGCGCTCTGCTCCTGGCAAGGCTCTAAACCTCTCTGAGGTCAGGTTTGCCCATGGGAGCGAGGAACTTTGCCTAGACTTTTCTCACAGCATGCTCAGGAAGGAGGTATGGCATGGGTGTGGTCTGCGAGGAGACCCGGAAATGAGACACCTGCCTCTAGGTCCTTAGGTTCTTAGCAGGGATGCACCGTCAGTCTGTGTGCATTTAAACATGTGCGTGCCATCTCCTGAAGATGGGTAACAGTAGTTGTGTTTGAACTAGAGGCCAGCTAGTCATTGTAAAGCTTCTCAGCTGCAATTGGAGTGCTGGTGGTTGAGCAGATCAAAGTTACTAATGCAAATAGGTTGGAAAATTGGTTATTTACTAGAATTCTCCCTCCCTCCCCAATAATATTACCCATTAAGAAGGGGCTTTCTTACTGAGAATGCAACACTTGAATGTTTTCATTCAAGTGGAAAATTTTCTGAAGCAACTATAGCTAGAACTTCTAGTACTTACTGTCCTTAAGCCTGTGTGCTAGTTCCTGCTCCCAAGATAGTGAAAAGGCAAACCAAAAATTGCTGCTCTCTGGTAAGAATGTTTTCTCCTTGTGTCAGAGCACTGAGGATCTGCCTGTTTGTATGAAATTTTCTTTCATTTGCCGTTTCCCTTCTTTTTGTTTTGTCTTTACATTTCAGTTCTGTCTGCTACATATAATTCTGCCTATCTTCTCAGATAGCATGTAAATTCGTCTCCCAAACAGCTGTGGATTTTTACCTCTTGGCAGCAATGTACAGCCTCCAGCATAACGCCTTCCTCAAAGCCAGCACTCAGTAAATATTTGTTGTTTTTTAATTCCTTTAAGTTTGATTATCTCTTGTTCAGTTGCTACCAGTCACCAGAATGCTGAGGGAGCTCTCAGGGAGCTTGAAAGTGTGCAGGGTGGTGGTTCAGCCCTTGGCTGCACTGCATTAAAAGGTCTTTGCATTAATTAGGTAATGAAATGCCAAAGAGTGTATAATTTTCTAAGATTTCAGTTTTCTTAAAACCTAAAACAATAGTTTTTATAAGCCTGATTTTATTAGAAGAGAAGTAAGCACTGCAGTTAGTTTACATATAGTTCACATCTTAGTAATTCCACTGCAAAGGGAAACAGTGATTATAAATCTTTCCAAACTTTGTACTTTTAGTTTACTTTTTTATTTTAGAGAGAGGGACACAGAGAGAGAAACATTGATGGGAGAGAGAAACATAGATTGGTTGCCTCCCACACGCACCCTGACTAGAGATTGAATCTGAAACCTGGGTATGTGCCCCAACCAGGAATCTAGCCCGCAGCCTGTTGGTGTACTGGATGATGCTCCAACCAACTGAGCCACACCGACCAGGGCCTCTTTCCAGACTTTTAATGTGAAATTGTTTTTCAGTTAAAATCCAGTGCAAACATACTAAACCCAATTTTAATCCTACATAATTCATTTTATTAACTATGACCAAATAGAACATCTGTTAAAATTCCATACTGTTAGCTTCATGGGAAAAGAAAAAAAAACACGGTTGCTCTTGGAATTTGTCCATTGTTTTATTGTTCTGGGTTTTAGTCAGTAATGAGATATTCTTATTAAAATGAATATTAAACAAAGAAGATGAAATATCCCCTTTAATCACAGAGGTTTATAAAGAGAGTCACTTAATTGCATTTACATTGTAACTTTACTGTGGAGATATTCTGTGAAGAATGAACAATAGTTCACTTAGTTCATTCTTTAATTCAAGAACCAAAAATTATTATTCCTCAAATATGGATCTTAGCCTCCAGTTTTTTTTAATCATCTCTTAAATAAACAAACATTTTAGAACAATTTAGTAAAATTATCTTCATGTAGAAAAATTACTGTAGCCCCTTTGTGCATATTTTCTCATGTTTGTTTACATGAAACCAGCTGCTCTTCACTTTCCTCATTCTTTGGACGGATCTCATTTGCACTGTGCAGTTTTGAAAAGACTGTGAGTTCCCGTTGCAGCCTGTTGGCCACGTCATCCGGAGGGCGTGCCAGTTCCTGGTGCAGGGATGTAAATGCAATAATGTGACTCTGGTGTCAACAGAGAAGACAGCTGTTGGGTAACGGTGGAAGTTGAGTCTTCATTTTAAATGTTAGTGTCATGAACCATAATGTTGAAGTAGCTCTGTCTGTGTTGTTCCTTTGTTTGTGTTTTTCATTCCATATGCAACATCCTCTTCCTTCATCTTTGTGTTTCAGTTTAAATTCATTTAGGCCAAATAACAGAAAATCTGACTCCCATGGCTGCACCAATAGAAGGGCTTTTCCTTCTATAACAAAAATTCTGGGGATGGTTACCTTCAGGCGGGTGTGCTAGTTAAAGGAGGCATTGAGAACCCGGGCTCTTTCACTGCTTGGCTCCCTTTAATGCTCTGGCTTAGTTTACTCATGGTCACATGATGGCTGCCTCACTTGTAGGCACTGTGGTTCTTTCCAAGCATGAAGAGGTGGGAAGGGCAGGAAGCAATAATAGTCTTGCTTGCCACTGTTTACCTGGAAAACAAAAGCTTTGTTTGGACGAGGTGTCTCAGGGCCTCCCTGGGTTGCATGGGGATTGGAAGGTGAGTATGTATGTAAAATTCCAGCTTTTCAGAGTTGTGGGTGAAGGCAGGCAAAGAGAGGGTTGTGACTACTGTGACCGAGTCCCCTGCAGTGTGTGTCATGTCTGTCTATGTACGTCCCAGCTCAAGGTCCATCCCTCACACCGTTTCTCACACCTCTGGCTTCAGCCATGTATTTGGCACATCATCCCATGTTTGCTTGATTTGCTCTTATTATCCAAGTGCTAATCAAGCGTCCCTTCTCTAAGGGGTCTGACTCTAGCCAAAATAGACCTGCCCCAACCCTGTCACTCACACGCACCATTATCTGAAATTATCTTCATTTCTTCTCTACAAACTTATCCTGCCTGCCCCCTCCCCTCCCCCACTAGAATATACACCACATTGTGAGGCACCTACTCTCTGTTTTGTTCTCTATATTTAGTCTATTATCCACAACCTAGAAGAGTACTTGGCACATAGCACAGTTAGGAAATATTTGATGACCAAACCAAGGGCTTAATTATACTTGCTTCTCAGAAGTAGACTAGTTTTAAGGATTTAGATATTTCAAATCTCCAAAGGATGTTCAAGCTAAGATTCATTTGGCAAGAATTATGGCTTCCTCACTTAATTCTCAGGCAAGTTATGCTTTTCTGCTGTATAAACTTTCCATACATCCAGTGAGGTTTTCCTCTTGTTTTTTCTTATAACAAGAAAAATGTTTCCTGGTGTTCTTGTGCCTTCCACAAATAGCCCTTATTTTAATTTTGTCATTTCTAGTTAAAGTTTGCTCCTATTAGTATTTTATATATAAAAACATTTTTGAGTGGCATATGTAAATAGTAAACAACTATTCATGATGAATATCCTTCATCAGATATATGCAAATTATGTACAGTGAATCCTGTGTGGGTCAAAAATTACTCTTGAAATTCTCAGGACTATATACTATCTCATAAGGAGTATTAAGAAACTAGCCCGGCCGGCATGGCTCAATGGTTGAGCGTCGACCTCTGAAGCAAGAGGTCACAGTTTGATTCCTGGTCAGGGTACATGCCCAGGTTGTGGGCTTCATCCTCAGTGGAGGGTGTATAGGAAGCAGCAAATCAATGATTCTCTTTCATCATTGATGTTTCTATCTCTCTCTCCCTCTCCCTTCCTCTCTGAAATCAATAAAATTATATTTTTAAAAAAGAAACAATATTTATGTATTAAGAAAACCAAGTATGAAGGTGAAATCTAGACTTTTTATGTGCAATTCAAGGATTGTGGTTGAAAGGAATCATATAAAGGAGCTATTGAAAATGTTTACCTGTGGGTTTGACTACCTGGATGCATATTACTTTGGGATCATATAATGATAATAGTTACAATTTAAATTCTGATCATGTACTTTGCATGTATTTTTTCTAATCCTTCAATAGAACTGTTTTACAACTCAGTTGGCTGAAGCTTATAACAGTTAACCCGACAGCTAGTATGTGGTAGGACTGAGAGCAGCAGCTAAGCTTGTAAGATTCCAGTCTGTGTTGCTTATTACACTTTGCTTCCTGCTCGTGTCTTGCAGATAAATTCACTGTCCATTTCTCTCAGAATATTTCAGTAAATCATAGGAAAATAAAGTGGTAGTATGTTTGTCAAACTTGGACTAAATATGGTAACTTGAAGTGGAGCCCAATTTCTGAGTAGTAGAGAATTCAAGAAGATGGAGCCATCTAATTTGACAAAACACAATGAGATGCTTCAGTTGGGCAGGAATATTGACCCTCCTTCATCAAGCCTTTGTTGAGGTTCTTAAAAATACTTTCACTGATTTAGCCTGCTACCCTCTTTTCTTCCCTGGTGTCAGCTTATGTTCTGAGAAACAGCACACTGGGTCAGAAAAAGTTGATAATCTTTGGCATTGAAATGATTTTGGTACTTAATCAAGTAATTAACAGTTAATTTATTAACTAGTGAAAAAGCAGAAACTGGGGAGAGAGAAGAAGATATTTCTTTTCCTTTGTGAGAACGCTGCTTTTTGTTACTGAACTTGATGCAAAAGTTGTGTTACAGAATTAGACAGTAGAGGGCACACAGCGCCTGTGTTTTAAATGTTTGTCAGACACTTAAATATACAAGAATCTGGAAGCTCTTGAGTTGATTTAAAAACCTTTAAAAATGGTTCAAATTAAGAAATGGAAATCCAAGCATAATAAATAGTGTTTTCCAATCCAAGATTTCTGAATAAAAATTATATTCATTTAATGCAGAAATAACTTCATATGAATCTCTAAAAGATAAGAATTGCTAAGTGATATGTAACTATCAAAAAATGAATGTCACTGCCTCAAAGTATGTCCCCCAAGCTATTTTTCAAGCGCAAGTGGAAACTGATAACTTTTCAGTTGGAGAAACTGGCAGACACTGCTTTACTCCAGTGATGAAGGTTAACATCACCAGTAATAAGATCTATTGTCATCATACACCCCCAACAGGATGTACCTAGAAGGACACAAATCACTTCTTTAGTCTTCTTGCCAAAAAGTGCATAATCTCTGTCTGATCATCGGAAAACATTAGACAAACCAAAATGGAGAGACATTGTACAAAATAGCCAAGTTCATGAAAAATGAAGATAAAAGTGGTCACATATAGGAGGGGACTAAGGAGACACAGCAAGTAAACACGGTGAGGGATCCTGGAAAAGAAAAGGGATATTAGGGGGGAAACTGCTCTGTACTTTAGCTGTTAGATAGTTTGCAGCAGTACTGATAGCTGGTTTTGATAATCATACTCTGGTTATTAAGTTATTAACATTATGGAAGCTGGTTGTAGAGTGTATGTGAACTCCCTATAAGCAGCACATAAGAAAGTCTTTGAGTTGTTTCAAATATTAAAAACCTGAAAAAAATATCAGATTTGGACATTGTATGAAATTATTTTTTAAAAGATCTTCTAAGATAATAATTTTTTAAAAAAAAACGTAATTTCTTAAAGTTTTTTTAAAAATCAAAGTAATACATGCAATTGGTAACAATTCAAGTAACAGAAGAACTTGCCCTATCTTTCTCCATTCTAGTCCCATTCGCTAGAGGTAACCTATTTTAACTGCTTCTATTTTTAGCTCTTATTACATCCATATTGCTGGATAATACGCATCTGTAAACATCTGTTTCTTAATTTGTCAGTTTTAGATATAATCTATTGAGTCTTTGGAATGGAAGATGTGATTTAGCTCACATTACTGGTATGCTCCTCCCAATCCTGCATCATCTTAGCATTCCAGTTATATAAATGTTATGTCTCTGATTATTTTAGAAGCTTTGTTATGTATCTGTGTCTTTTATTTCATATCGCACAAACTTTCAGTATCTTACAACTTTCTCTTTTAAGTTAAGGCTGTTACTTCCTTTTTGCCACCCTACCATCTGTAACTTTCAAATCCCATTTTTCTGGAATGACTTTCTCTCAGCTGCACTTTGGTCCTGGGTTGTCAAGATGGCTGACAGTTTTATCCTGTTCTTCACCCACAATCACTTCTTCCATGATTTGTTTCTGGGTTGATTCTAAAAGTTGAACACTAGTAACTAGTGTTTTATTATTTTGAGACTTTATGAATGATCAGCAGGCCAAGTAGGGTGCTAGGGTTATACTTCCTTTTGTATTGGTCCCATGTCACCCTGAAAGAGACTTTTCCAACATCAGAATCAAATTGACTGGCTTCTTGTACTCCCATTAGTTGCTAAAACTCACCCGATATTTTAATTTGCTGGATATATGGGGAATGAGCTTTCTTATGTATATTTTTCCCTTGGAGTTTCTACCTGCCCTTTTTTGAGGTGCATTATTTGCATTTTTCATACATTTAAGTGTGACAATTTCAAAATCATACTGTTTTTTGTACTGAGTTTCTTTTTCCCATGGGGATCCTGGGACCTTCCGTCTTCCTGTTCTCCTCCGGAGTGGTCATTCACTGTGCCTGGACTTCTCCTCACTGCCTTCCTGGGCTGGATTTGCTGTGTCCTGGGCGTCCTGGAGCTAGGGGTTCAGACCACGGCTTTGTGGCCACCCTGCCTGGGTCTGACCACAGCTCCACCTCTGACAAACTGACACCTTTGGTGCCTTACTGCCCTCATGTAAGGAAGTCATTATAACGCATAATAAATATCAGTATGTGGCTGATTTGTTTGGCGACTTTTATTGTATCCTGATATTTTGGTCAGGTAATTATCATTCTCTAGTACCTAATATAATTTACAAAGGTTCTTACTAATAACACTTGTGACAGCCATTTGAAATGATTCTTTGGCCTCAACTGTTTCATTATTGTTGTTTTTATAAGTAGGAAGGAATTATGCTAATAAGTTATGGATCTTAGAGAAGCATTTTGATTTTATCAGTTTAGTGTACTCCTAATTATATTTGGGAAATAAGTGATTAAACTTGTGTGTAGGAGCCTTTTAAACTGATCCAAGTTTTCTAATAAAATGCTCCCATACTCTGATCCACAGGTTATGTCTTCCCTATTGTATATCCATGAATTATTTCATACTTCTATTTGAAAAATGGAATGATGACCAAGTTAAAAATCACTTTGGGAGGAAGTTTATCTTCTTCAGAGGGTAAACTATGTCTTTTGCCCTATGGAAGGTCTCTGTTTAGAAGAGACAATGATACGTCTTACTTGAGCAACCAAGATCTTGTGGAAGTTAAACTCTCTTGCTGATTTACCTGTTGGTTCACACAATTGTTAATTGATCTTAATCATTAAGTTTTGGGCTTGTTTTGACTGAGTGAAAACACCAGACATAAGGTAGTAATCTATGGGTAAGTTCTCATCACATTGTTTTTCTGTATTTCTGTATTTGAAGGAGTTAATTGAACTTACCCAGCACCTGCTCTTTGCCAAATGAGGTACTTTTCATGTTTTTTCACTATATATATATATATATACATACACACACACACACACACACACACACACATATATACATATATATATAATGATTTCAGTGAGGACGGGAGAGAGAGAGAGAGAGATAAAACATCAATGATGAGAGAGAAGCATTGATTGGCTGCCTCCTGCAAGCCCCTACTGGGGACTGAGCCCGCAACCCAGGCATGTGCCCTTGACCAGAATCGAATCTTCAGTCCGCAGGCCGATGCTCTATCCACTAAACCAAGCCAGCTAGGGTGACTTAATCTTTACAGTAATCCTAAAAGAACCATTATTGCCAACTGAGTGCTTGGAAAGTATGCACCCCCTTCACATCTAGTCATGATTCTCCATCAGCCTATATTGTTTATCTGCCTCCCAGTGAGAAGACTGACAGTGGTGCAACTTGATAACACAGAGTAACAGTTAATGGAGGGCTGAGTTGGGCTCTGAATTCTTTGAACTCTTAAGCTCTTTTCAAAACAGTGTATATATTTCCTTTATTTGTTGGGGGTGTGAATAGATTTTAAAATGAATAGTAAGCACCTTCTTTTTCTTTCTTCTCCTCTCCAAAATAGTTAAAACATTTATTCTTTTCCCAAAATTTAGTGCTCAACATTTTGCTTTATTTGCTTTCCCCGTGTGTGTGTGTGTGTGTGTGTGTGTGTGTGTGTGTGTGTGTGTGTGTGTTTCCTGAAACTTTTTAGGTAGGTAGCAGACATCCTGACACTTCATCATTAAATATTCAGCAAATGTCTCCTAAGACTAGAGTCATGCTTTTCATAACAATACCATTATCATACCCAAGAAATCGACGCATTAATATTATCTAGTATGTGGTCATTTTTATCATCTTCCTATTGTCCCAGTATAAGCTTTATAACTTTTTTCTCTCTGCAGGATTCAGTAAAGGATCTGCCATGGATTTAGTTTGGTTTTCCCCAGCCTTTTCCCCCATGACATTGACATTTTTGTAGTCCAAGGTAGTTGTTCTGAAAACAGTTCCATAATCTAGATTGTCTGTTCTCTTTATGATTATATTCAAATTAAGTTTGTGTGTTTGTGTGTGCATCATTATTACATGGATGATGTTGGGTGCTTGTATTTTACTAGAAGGCACATATGTCCCATGCTTGGTGAAGTTCAGTTTCATCATTTGATTAAGCTGGTGTTCTCTGGTTCAGTTCTTCCTATATTACAAAGAAGTAATCTATGGGGTAATATTCTGAGACCATGTGATTATCCTGTTCCCCAATAATCTTTCACCCAATAGTTTTAACATCTGTGGATGTTTTTTGCCTGAAGCATTTATTACATTGGTGATTGCAAAATGTTGATTTTCCTAATACTGTTATTTTTCTCTGAATTTATTAGCTGGCATTCTTTGGTAAAGAAGAGGTTTTCTCCTCTACCATCCCCCCAACTCCTTTTTTTTTTAGTATCCCTATGGATTCATGGTTTCTTTTTTAACAGCTGCATTGAGATATAATTTGTATGCCATACAGTTTACTCATTTAAAATGACAGTTCAATGGGTTTTAGTATGTTCCCAGATATGTGCAACTATCACCACAGTTGTGGGCTTTTTTATTCAGTAACTAGAGGCCCGATGCACGAAATTTGTGCATGGGTAGGGTTCCTAGGCCTGGCCAGTGATCAGGGCTGATCTGCGGGGCAACCGGCGGGGCAATCAAGGGCGACCCCCTGCTGGCACCCGCTTTGGCTGGCCTGGCGCCACCCACTCGCCGGTTCTGACCCCCGCAGCCACCACAACCAGTTGCCTCCCTCTGTGGGGCGACTGACAGGGCAATCGGGGGTGGGGGGCGCTGGCACCTGCCGTGGCTGGCCTGGGGCCTGAGGGCTGGGGGCAGCCCCTGCATTGAATGTCTGCCCCCTGGTGGTCAGTGCGCGTCATAGTGACTGGTCTTTCTGCTGTTTGGTCGAATGGTACAAATGAAAGACATGATGGATGATTTGGTACAAGTTATAGAAACAGTAAAGGTAACTCCAACGTGCAGTACTGCTTTGGTGACCAGGGAGTCACCCCCGAGGCTATGGGAAGCAGCCTAAGGCTTAGCTCTCGTCGCCGTGTCCCAGGGTGTGCTTGTCAAAGAGATACTCGGCCATGCCCGTTTCAGGGGCTCCCAACCTGCACAAGTTGGCTATGTGGTCACCCAGTTCTTTGATGGATTTCACCTGCTCATTCAGGTAGTGAGCCTTAATGAAGTCACACAAATGAGAGTCATTTTTGTCAGTGGCCAGTTTGTGCAAGTCCGGTAGTAACTGACACACTTTTTTTCCAAGTGCAATGCACACTGCATTGCATTCAGCCCATTCTCCCAGTCATTATGGTCTGGTTTCTTGATAACTTGAGGGAAGATCTGGCCCCCTCGCTGGACCTGCAGCTTCATCAGTTTCTCAGCATGTTCCCTCTCCTCATGAGATGGTGAGGAAAATATTTGGCCAAGTTCTTCAAAGGCACATCATCACGGTCAAAGTGGTAAGACATGGGCAGGTAGACGCAGGAGGCTAGAGCTCTGGGTTGATCTGGTGGTTGCTGGCAGCCTCTGAGTCCTGGGGGTGGTTCTGTTGCACCTGCGAGGTGGATGTCATGGCTGCGGCTGAGGAGAGGTCCTGCTCGGTGGAGGAGCAGGGGCGGGTGCCTTGGGTCGTGGGGGCACTGGGGGAGGCAGAAGGCTGGCCTGGCGGCAGCTGCGGTGCAACCACCAGGCTCCCTCCAAGCACTGTTGAAGCAGGAAAACATGGCCACTCTCCGCAAAGACTGTCACCGTATTCTTTTTGATGTTCACACTGCCCCAAATGTGGCCAGTGGGAGCCTTTCCAAGCCTATTCCGTTCTTACATTTCTTCATTAGTCTTTGAGAGCTTCGCTGCTGGTGTGACAAGGTGCCCAGTCTGACTTTGTGCTCTCCCTGCACCAGTCCTGTCATCAGCCACCTGTCCACTGAGCCCCGGATTCCTTTTGGGGAGTGGTGGCTAGAACCCTGTCTCTGAAGTCTCAGTGTATTCTTGCATCTAGGCTCTTTTATTGGGTAGAAAAGGTTTTAAAAATAAGTGCATTGTTTTTATCTCTCCAATTTCCTATTGTCATATTTATCTCAGGCAAGAATAAGAAATAAATAGTTTGTTTATTTTTAAGGTGCCATACTGTAAAATTGACTTCTTTTACAGAGCTGTAAATTTTACGCATGCTAATTTGTTCACCTGCAGCACAATTGGTACAAAACATTTCCATCATCCCCAAACTCCCTATGCTTTCCCTTCATAGTCATATCCATTTCCCTATTTCTAACCACAGGCAATGACTACCTGTTCTCCATCACTATAGTGTGTTTTTTTTGAGAATGATATTTAAATGGAATCATACCAAATGCCACCTATTGAGCCTCATTTTTGTTTTAATGCCTTTGAGAGCCATCATTGTTTTGCTATACCATAGTTTATTTATACTTTCACCTATGGAAGGATGCTTGATTCCAGTTTGGAGCCATTGTGAAGAGAATTGGTATAAATATTCATGTACAGGTTTTTGTTTGAACATACATTTTCATTTCTTTAAAGTAGATATTAAGGAATGTGATTGCTAGGTCATATGGCAAGTGTATGTTAACTTTATAAAAAACTGTCAAACTCTTTTCTATAGTGGTTGTATAATTTTGTATTTCCACTAGCAATGTAGGTTCTGAATCCTCATCAGCACTTGGTTTTGACAGAATTTTTTATTTCAGCCATTGTAATAGGTGTGTAATGATATCCTATAGTGGTTTTCATTTTCATTTCCCTAATGGCTAATAATATGAACGTCTTTTCATGTGTTTATTCGCCATCCTTAGGTATTCTTTGGTGAAGTATTTTTGCCCATTTAAAAAAATTGTTAATTTTAGAGAGAAAGAATGAAACATTAATTTGTTGTTTAAGTTATTTATGCATTCATTGGTTGCTTCTTGTATGTGCCCTGCAACCTTGGCTTATGGCAGGGGTGGGGAACCTCTGAACCGCAAAATCATTTGGTCTGGCCCTGCCAAGGCATTAGGGGCGAGTTAATTACATGCTTGACCAAATGTATCAGGCTAGTTTTAAGTTGATAATTTTGTATGGCCTGCGAGTGATGTTATAAATACCCAAATCGCCCCTGGCAGAAAAAAGGTTCCTCACCCCTGGCTTACCAGGATGATGCTCTAACCAACTGAGCTACACAACCAGGGCCTTTTGCCCATTTTCAGTTGGGCTGCTTGTTTCTTACTCCAGTGTCTTTGAAAGTTCTTTATACGTTTAGAGTGCTAGTCCTTTGGCATGTATTTGGTTTGCAGATAATTTCTGCAAACCTATAGCTTGCATTTTCATTCTCTGAATAGTATTAGTTGTACAATAAACGTTTTAATTTTGGCAAAGCCCAATTTATCAGCCTTTTCTTTTATGAATTGTGCTTTGAGAGTAATGTTTAAGAACTTCACTTAACTCCAAGTCACTAAGGCATTTTTTTCTAATTAATACTTTTATCACTTTATGTTTGACAATTACATCTATGATTCATTTGAGTTAATTTTTATTTCAAGTGTAAAGTTTAGGTTGAGGTTTGTTTTTTTTGCATATGAATGGCTAGTTTTCGCCCTAGCCGGTTTGGCTCAGTGGATAGAGAGTTGGCCTGCAAACTGAAGAGTCCCGGGTTCGATTCCAGTCAAGGGCACATGCCCAGGTGGTGGGCTCGATCCCCAGTGTGGTGTGTGCAGGAGGCAGCCAATCAGTGATTCTCATTCATGATTGATGTTTCTATCTCTCTCTCCCTCCCCCTTCCTCTCTGAAATCAATAAAAATATATTTTAAAAGAAGATTGTCTGTTCTCTGTTAAAGTGCTTTTATCTCATTGGTATAGATCATTGGCCGGGTTTGTATCTGGAACAAATTTGTCTGGTTATGTGCCAAGCAGCGTGTTTGTTTTTCTTTCCTACTCAGGTATTTGTGTTCATATTTTTGAATATCCCAGTCTTGAGAGATGGTGTTTTGATTTTCTAAGACATTTCCTTTTGTTTTCCATTTTTAATTGATAGGAAGGGCTGTTTAATAAGACCCCCCCAAGTTTATGTCTTTTATCTTTTTTTTTTCTAAATCATCTCTTTTAAAAAAAAAAGAGCTGATAGGAAGGACTGACTGAAAACATCTCAAAACTAATGTCTCTTGAACTTTTTCCTTCTATTTTTGTAAGAATGACCTATTTTCTCTTGAACTAATCTACCTTTAATATATATACATCAATGTATCCAATGTTAAAAGCTTAGTTCTTCATCTAAGTTTGATTCAGCATATAGTTAATGTTATTTTCTTAGCTAGATTGTGCCACTCGATTTATTTGTTATTGCTCTTTCATTGCTATATAGTAAAGTAAACTTGACATTCACTAATTTGAAAAAGGAAAAGGTGTTATTAGTGTTTTATTTTACCCAAGCATGAAGCATGTTTGCTTTGAGAGTTATCCTCGTCACAATCTTCTATTTATATATAAAAGGCTAAATGACCGACCATATGTCCATCCGACGGTCAGGCTAATACATATGACACACATTGGCAATTTAAAAATGTTGACTCGCACATGTGCAATACATATAAAGCTCTCACTGGCACCAGTTGCACGTGTGTGATTTCATCTGTCATTGTCGATTGTGAATTTGGTTGTTTTTGTTGAAATGATTTGTAATGGATCTATTATTAAAGCTACCTTTGGAAATAGTATATCTATAGATAATATTAAAAATATATCTAAATGTGCGATTCTTTGTTCAAAAAATGAGCACATTCATAAATTAAATGAAGAAATTTTGGATATACTCGATGGAGGTTTTCACACCTATTTTGAGTGATGATTCCATCGATTCAACAGATGATGCTGTAAAGGAAAATTTTCCCATTGAATTTCTTTTTTTTTATTTTTTATTAAATCTTTATTGTTCAGATTATTACATTTGTTCCTCTTTTTTTTTTTCCCCCATAACTCCCCTCCTCCCAGTTCCCGCCCCACCCTCCGCCCTCACTCCCCACCCACTGTACTCATCCATAGGTGCACGATTTTTGTCCAGTCTCTTCCCACATCTCCCACACCCCTTTCCCCCCCAAGAATAGTCAGTCCATTCCCTTTCTATGTCCCTGATTCTATTATAATCAACAGTTCATTCTGTTCATCAGATTATTTATTCACTTGATTCTTAGATTCACTTGTTGATAGATGCATATTTGTTGTTCATAATTTGTATCTTTACCTTTTTCTTCCTCTTCCTCTTCTTAAAGGATACCTTTCAGCATTTCATATAATCCTGGTTTGGTGGTGATGAACTCCTTTAGCTTTTCCTTATCTGTGAAGCTCTTTATCTGACCTTCAATTCTGAATGATAGCTTTGCTGGATAAAGTAATCTTGGTTGTAGGTTCTTGGTATTCATCACTTTGAATATTTCTTGCCACTCCCTTCTGGCCTGCAAAGTTTCTGTTGAGAAATCAGCTGACAGTCGTATGGGTATTCCCTTGTAGGTAACTGAGTTTCTTTCTCTTGCTGTTTTTAAGATTCTCTCTTTATCTTTTGCTCTTGGCATTTTAATGATGATGTGTCTTGGTGTGGTCCTCTTTGGATTCCTTTTGTTTGGGGTTCTCCGCGCTTCTTGGACCTGTAAGTCCATTTCTTTCACAAGGTGGGGGAAGTTTTCTGTCATTATTTCTTCAAATAGGTTTTCAATATTTTGCTCTCTCTCATCTTCTGGCACCCCTATAATTCTGATGTTGGTACGCTTGAAGCTGTCCCAGAGGCTCCTTACACTATCCTCGCATTTTTGGATTCTTTTTTCATTTTGCTTTTCCGGTTGGATGTTTTTTGCTTCCTCGCATTTCAAATCATTGACTTGATTCTTGCGCTCCTCTGGTCTGCTGTCGGGCGTCTGTATAATATTCGTTATTTCAGTCCGTGTATGCTTAATTTCTAGTTGGTTCCCCAATATAAGATCGAGGGTCTTATTAGTTTTCGTGTAGATCTCATTAAGTTTATCGGCAGCTTCTAAACAGTTCTTGAGAGACCTTAAAAGTGTGGTTCTGAACTCTATATCTTCCTTTGACAATTTTGTCCTGTTTCTTTGTCTCCGCATTTTGTTATGCTTCCTTGGTGCACCCCCTAGTGGTCTTTGTTCGCAGTCTTATAGTTAAATCTTGATTGTTGTAGCTAATTCCAGGGAGGGTTTGACCTCCAGGCCAAGTGGCTATGAGAATCAGCTGTGTCAGCAGTGAGAGAACTTCTGTCCTCTAGGGAGGTACTAATCTAGCCTTTGCCTGAGGCTATCCGGCAAAGGCCTCTGTGCAGGGCTTGGGTGGGGCGGGTCGCACAGGATCAACAGGGTGGGCCGGAGAGAGCAGTTATGGCGGCTCTCAGTCCTGTCCCCAGGGGCTCTGCCTCTCTGAGTCCCAGCACCCGCTGCAAAGCTCGGAGAGAAAGCTGCACTCGCTCTGACCGAAGCCAGACAGTCCCGCTTCTCCCGTTTGAGTCTGGGTCCCTAAAGACTCGCCCGGATCTGGTGCTCAGAGTCTGCGACTCCCTTCCGATTGAAAACGCCAACCGCGCCCTCCGCCACCAGCCCGCTCCGCGCACTCCGCACCTCAGAATTTGACTTCAGCACTGCGCCTCCTCTGAGTGTCCGTGTGAGTTTCTCTTTCCTCCTAGTTGTAGGACTTCCACTCAGCCAGCGTTCCTGTGGTTCTGGGTGATGTCCCTTCCGTTTTTTGGTTTCACTTTTGAAGTAGTTGTTCAAAGCAGCAAACTCCGGCGTTAACCTATGCCGCCATCTTGGTTCTCCCCCATTGAATTTCTTAATAGTATTACTCCTTCAGGAATGCCATGTCTAAATTAAAATTGAAAGTAGGTGCAATTATCATGCTACTGAGAAATCTTAATAGTAAATGGGGTCTTTGTAATGAATGGTACTAGATTTATTATCAAAAGATTGTGACCTAACATAATCAAAGCTGAAGTATTAACAGGATCTGCAGAAGGAGAGGTTGTTCTGATTCCAAGAATTGATTTGTCCTCGCCTGACACTGGCCTCCCATTTAAATTAATTCGAAGACAGTTTTCCGTGATGCCAGCATTTGCGATGACTATTACTAAATCACAAGGACAAACTCTAGACAGAGTAGGAATATTCCTACCTAAACCTGTTTTCGGACATGGTCAGTTATATGTTGCTTTCTCTCGAGTTCAAAGAGTGTGTGATGTTAAAGTTAAAGTTGTAAATACTTCATCACAAGGGAAATTAGTCCAGCACTCTGAAAGTGTTTTTACTCTTAATGTGGTATACAGGGAGATATTAGAATAAGTTTAATCTATTTATCAGTCATTGTTTTTATCAATGTTGTTTTAATATCATGTTTTTGCTTTTATGTCATTCTTTGTTGTTGTTATATCATGTTATTGTTTATTTGCTAATCAATTTATATATTATTTTCATATACATTTTACTAATTTTCTTTCATCTCTGACACTTCTAATATAGACAAAAGGTAAATAGTGATATTAAAACATTTCTTTTAATTAATTTACTTTCATTGTGCACAAATCTGTGCACTGGGCCACTAGTATTCTATAAAACACAAGATCTGAAATGATTACCAAGCTCACTCTGCTAGTTTGTGGAGCAGGTAAACCAAGAACTCAGATTGTTGGACTCTTTAATCTAGCACCGCCTTCTAGAATGGAAAGTCTACAAACCACAGAATTAATGTGAAGCTTTTAATGCAAAAGACAGATTAAGGAAATTTTCTTTGCATCCCACAGCCCAAAAGAAGTTCACTGTGGTTGTGAGAAAAATATTGTTAGTGAGGTGATAGCCGTTATTTTTAGCACACCCCAAACCCGCATGGAGTGCGGTACAGAGCTACGGAGTCCGTGTGTGGATGAGACAGAGACCAAAGCTCCATCCTCAGAGGCTTCTGTAATTTGTGGTTGGAAGGGCACCTATTTCATTTGTGAGGCAGGTCATCAGTAGCCGAAATAATAGTGAAAGTGCTAAAGTGCTGGCAAGTATCGGAATAATTAGTGAGTCTGAGGTAATTCCTTGTTGCTGAATGAGTTGAGTTTTCAGTAATCCTTTTACAAAATAGAAAAAGGCAGTAAAGATTAATGGAATTGGTGTGTCAATCTTGGGAAGTGTTCTAAAAAAAGCATGCTAACTGCTTTTTAAGGAATATTTTTACCTTGTACTTCCGGTGGTACTAGAACACTGAGCTTGGACTTAATCCCTGTACCAAACCCCCTTTGTGGTTGGGACTTTTTTGGGGGGGGGACTTTTATTAACCTTTTTTCTAAGTGCCCAACTCTTGCCTCAAATTAGAAGGGAAAATAAAATTGCAAGCCAAGGTGAAATTTGCTTGGAAGGTTCTGTGTAATGTTCTCATGTAAATTATTGGAATGGGTCTTAGAATATCAACATTAAATACAAGAGCTTTTAAAAAATCCATCTGGTAGTAGACCAAAAAAGATTATGGAGATGTTAGCTAATTAACATTCTCCGTTTAGTACTTGATGACCTATTTATGATGGGCTTTCATTGATTATTGCAAGCACATGTTCGGAAGATCTTCATAGCAAATGTGTCCACGAGGCTCTACTGCGGGAATAGTAAAGGCACACACTTTGCTCTCGTTCCGATGCCTGGGATTTCACTTAAAAGGTCTGAATGAACTTCCTCTCATTGCAACTAAAAACCTAAGTTAATCTGTTATCAGGAACACTGATTCCTAAAGTGAAGTAAAGTTAGATGTATGCTGAATCTCACGAAAAATGACTGGATGGAGAAAATAAATGTTGTTGAATTCATTTTATACAAAGCAAAACCCCAAATCATTTATGACCCATTTTATAGCTTAGAGAGCATCAAGTAGGTGTCATTCATACTTAGGGCTTTTTAAGGTGTTCTTCAACATATGTGACTTTGTCAACTTGGACGAGTTTTTGTATTTTCTCAAATTTGCTTGTGTGTGTGTTTTTAAAACTGTTTTAAAATTGTTTCTTAAAGAATCAGAGCCATCAAAGTTGGCAAGCGTTAAGCATGCTAATTAGTTCAACATACTGACCAATTCTCTGAATTATTAGTTCAAAGGAGAGTGTGGACAGGGATGAAATTAGATTTGGGCATTTTTCACTCAGCTTGTTTTAGGATGCTCACGGTTACTTTGATCTGTAAATAACAGATGCTTTTCATGCGTGGCTCAGGATACTTCAAACATGTCTAAAACTTGGTCTCAGACCCAGGGCCCATCACTCTTATCCTGAATTGGATATACATACTTGTAACTGTATAGTAATTTTAGAGAAAATGTTTTTGTGGTTGATAGTTAAAGCTAGGATATTTTATTTTCCATAATATGTATCCATAGGTTTATTACTTTTTATAAACTGGCATAGTTAGTTATAAGGCAAACCAATTTTACTTTATTATTTGCTAAAATATATTCACTTATTTAAATGTCAGTTTTAAGAGTAAAAGCTTAGGCAACTATGAAAGCATAAAAATTATGTGTTTACGTGTGTGTGTGCATATATATGTATATACATATAATCACATATTTTTAGCCATCTGTGTGGTAGAGATAATATATTTGCTTTTTTTATTAGCTGGATATTCTTTTTAACTTTAATAATTATCTAATAACTAGAATTAAGAGCAAACCTAGTAGTGTGCACAAAACATTGTTTTTAATTTAAGTTTCACAATTTCCTACCTCTTCTGGTTTTCGTGTAGGAAAACGTTAGCATCATTGGGAATCTTTTGGTAAGGAGAGGCATCAGATGGATGGTGGACTGGATGAGAGAGGTGAAAGACGAAGTGGGTAGGGACTGAGAAACCCTTGAATCCTGCTCTCCACAGTCCCTAATCAGCGGGCTCCATTGCAGGCCCTGCTTCAACCAAGTGCAAGGTGCAGGGACACCGTGTGACAGGAGTCCAGCCAGAGTCCTGTACTGTGCAAGCCTCCTATTTAGAATTAGAAATGTTAAGTCACAATGTCTTGCATTAATTAGAGAAAACTTAATATACTCTTTTGTAAACTCCTTTGGGGGTGCATTAAACTACATGAGGTTTTACAACACATTTCATTTTGTGGCTTTCCTTTATGAAAATGTACTACCAAGCTTCTTTACTCAATCGTGCGTTAGGATACCCAAGTTCTGGTTGTAATTATGTCACTATCTTTCGCCTGTGAAAGTTGTTGAGTCTTTTGGGCTTCGGTTTTCTCATTTTTAAAAGGGTTGGTAGACTTGTGGCCTTGCTAAACCACAGCCTGATTTACAGTGTTTATGGCGCACAGCCACTCTCACTTATGTCCGCCTCCTCTCCGACTGCCGGGGCGCTGACTGTAGCTGTGGCAGACACTGTGGCCTGCAAAGCCTCTTCACAGAGTCTGCTGACTCTTGGACTGGGTCATATCGAAGGCCCTGCTTTGCCTGCCCTAGGTCTTCTTTATGTGCACATCTATTTATTATTATTATTATTATTTTAAATCTTTATTGTTGAATGTATTACGTATGTCGTCCCCCCCCCCCCGCCATTGACTTCTTCTAGCCAGTCCCAGCCCTTGGCCCTAGGCCTCCACCACCCTTTTGTCTGTGTCCAGGGCTTATGCATAAATGCATACAAGTTCCTTGGTTGACCTCTCCCCACCCACCCACCTCTACCTTCCCTCTGAGACTCGAAAGTCTGTTCTATGTTTCTGTGTCTCTGGATCTATTTTGTTCATCAGTTTATTTTGTGCATTAGATTCCACCTATGAGTGAGATCATGTGATACTTGACTTTCTCTGATTCTAAGGATCAAATGCAAAAGCCTTTATTTTTGTTAAAGATTAGTAATATACCATATACCATGTTGCAGTGTTCATTTCCCCATTGCCAGCTTTGTTAATTGTAAAGAGAAAGAAAATATTGACCAGATCATTGGTTCTCTAAGAGTGATCCCTGGACCAGAAGCAGCATTACCTGGGAACCATTTAAAAATGCAGACTCACAGGCCCCACCCCAGACCTCTGAATCAGAAAGCGGGGGTGCGTGGTACCCAGAATTGTACTTCAGAGCATAGTGATTCTGATGCTCCTGAAGTGTGACGACCATGGGACTAGATGCTATCAAGTTCAGTTAAAAGATCTTTTTTCTATTTTAATTTGAAATGAAGAACAAACTTAAATTCTACAACTGTTTGGTAAATCAGGAGAAAAATGTTTGATATTATTACAAAAACCAGAAATTAGTATTTTTCTTCGCCAGTAAAACCTTTTATAAATTGTATATATTTTTTAATATAATGAGAAATTCTTGAAAGATACATTTATGTCACTTTCAGCATAGTGGTTTTTTTTAAATATATTTCTTTATTGATTTCAGAGAGGAAGGGAGAAGGAGAGAGAGATAGAAACATCAATGATGAGAGAGAATCATCGATCAGCTGCCTCCTGCACACCCCGCACTGGGGATCGAGCCCACAACCCAGGCATGTGCCCTTGGCCGGAATCGAACCTGGGAGCCTTCAGTCCGCAGGCTGATGCTCTAGCCACTGAGCCAAGCCGGCTCGGCAGAATAGTGATTTTTAATGGACAAAAAGAAAAGTAAATAATACGATTGATTTTCTTCGTGGGATTTTCTTTTCTTGGTGGAGGATTACTTTGAGTTATTTTAAAACTAATAATTTGAAATAGTTTTCAGAATAAAAGAATCACATCAACAATTATTTTGCTTATAAAATGAATACTTTAAGAAAAGAGCACTTAAGGGGCACAGTAGCTTGTCTGCTGTGGCTGCCTTTCTTAACCATTTGAGTGAGGTCTGTGTTGACTTGACTTTTTTCCATGCTGGAAACCCCTCGCATGAAGCACCATGAGACCACTCATCTGTTAGGGGAGATCAAGCGGAGCGCTTTGTAGTAAATCTCAGAGAGGACCAGAAAGCTGTACCTGTCAGGGAAGCAGTGCGGGCGGAGGGCAGGCTCTTTGGAGAATTGCTTTCATCTTTGAGAGACCTCACACCTGCTTCATTTGGCGCACAGTTTCCACCTCTTGGAGAATAGTCTTTGCCCTTCCCCCGGCCCAAAGTCTATAGATGCAGCATAAGAATGAAAGTTTTAACATAAAAACTCATCTTAAAATGCAGTGTATATCAACTGAATTAACTAACTTCATTTTGTTGAAAGGCACCCTTGGTTTTAGGTGTGTGTTGTGTGTGTATACTTATACACTTACATTGTTATATATACACTTATACATTTATATAAACAGTTCATTTGATATGTGTGTGAATATGTATAGATACATTTTGATACATATATATATTTAAATGCATACAATAAACTTTCACATGTATAAAATCCTGTAATATTATATTTTAAACTGCTTCTGAAATCTGTGTTAGCTCTCAGCCACAAAGTTCTATAGGCCGAATGCATTATGCTGGTTACTTTTACTTTTTTTATTTTCTAATTTTTAAAAATATTTTTTGCATTTTCTTTTTTTAAATGCACCCAAAATATGTAATTCAAAGGAAACAAAAATGTGTGTGTGCACAGGAGCATGTGTAAGAAGTCACTTTTTATAATAAAGAGTTAAATATCTCCAAATAATAATATGATACATTTTGTGAGGTCTTCTTTTCTTCAGATAAACAGTTTTGGCTTTTTAGATTATAGGTGGTTTTGTTTTTTGTTTTTTATTAAACATCAGGCTTCTTATACCTCCTTGAGGAGACTCTTCCTCACACTAGCAATTTTTTATAAAGGGAATATGTAGTTGCTTCAGTTTTTACATTTTACAGATGACTTATTTGGCTATCCCTGAGCAAAAACCAGTTAAAAATAATAGTATTTAATATTTAATAAGTGACCAGGCTTCCTGGACCATCTGGAATTTTATTTTCTTTGCACGCAGCATCTGAGTTTCAGCTGTTGGCTTTTCTCCTTTGCTCTGGGGAGGGTCAATTGCTTTTAAGTCTTTGATGCTTGCTGTGTCAGCCCTTTTCATATTTTCAGAATGCCCGTGTAAAAGGGCTTTTCATCCATTCATGCTGATAATTCTTTTGAACTTGAGGTTTGAACCAAACTAATCAAATTTAATTATAGCTCAAATCCTGTTACTGTGAACTTCGGTAGACTTCTAGGCTGGTTTTTGTTGTTGTTGTTATACTGGAGTTCAGCCATTACCAATATTACTTGGCGTGAGTGGGCCATTGACTGCAGTTTGGGAGATCTTTTGTAATGCTCAAATTTTTCTTATGTTGACATTGGTAAATATGATTTGAACTTTATTCTTTTCTAAAGGAAATACTGAATTAGTCTCAAATAAAATTTATCTTTATTTGCATATGTTTCAAGTAATGTTTTCTGATTCATCTTTAACTGTTTTGTGGTGTGTGTTTTTTGTTAATCCTCACCTGAGGATATTTTACCATTGATTTTTTAGAGAGAGTAGAAGGGAGGGGGAGAGACAGAGAGAAAGAAACATCGTTGTAAAGAGAGACACATCGATTGATTGCCTCCCACATGAGCCCCAACCAGGGCTGGGGATCGAGCCTGCAACCGAGGTACATGCCCTTGACCAAACCCAGGACCCTTCAGTCCGCGGGCTGATGCTCTATCCACTGAGCCAAACCAGCTAGGAATCATCTTTAACAGTTTGAACAATTAAATTCCACATACTACTTTCTTAAAGGATCCTTGAGTTTTGTTGTTGCTGATTCTTGCTTTTGTTTGTTTTGAAAATCCAAGACTTAGCGGGCATTTCAATATGCCCTCCTGGGGGCATCACCATGGTGGTTGATGCGTGTTTGCCTGGGGTTCGGAGAGTGTTCTTTTCCCTTTTGCTCCATCACACACACACACACACACACACACACACACACACACACACACACAAAATACCACATTTGAACAGTGGAGAGAAAGTAGGAAATATAAACCTTTTAGGCTGCAGGATGTGTTAAAGGAAGGTGGATTAGTACTGATATTTTAGCACTTTCTTTAAAACGATTGCTAACATACGTATGTTAGCATCTTGTTAAACTCAAGTTTCTATTTTTAAAAATGAGATTTTGTTTGGTTTTTCTAAGAATATTTGGGAATAATGACATTTAAAATACTTGAAGTTTCTTTTCATCTCTAAAGTCTATATATTTTTATAATATTGGACCAATTTTTTATCTGTAAGAATGGCATACAGAACTCCATCTTTCCTCGGAGCCTTTGATTCTGAAATAGAAAAAGGGTTCATGGAGAACAGCAAATAGCAGAGATCCTATTTAAGAAGAAAATTGTATTTTCTTTTTAAAATTTAAGTCAAAACTGCCAGTTTCCCTTTATTTATTACAGCAGGGACTCTTGCTTTAAAATGAAGTGGAATCTGAAGTATGATTTTGTTTGCTGACGTTATGGACTTTGAATACATACATTTTAAGAGTTTTGGTAAGGATGCTGCCATGTGTAATGTGTCTGCAGCTGCCACATGTAGGACAACTTCACACTAAAAATCAATGGTGGGTCTTAGAATTTTTGCCATAGTTCTTCCCACTATGGTCAGAAGGCATGGCCAATTCTTGTATGTCTTTTGATTTATATTGTGACATATATGCCTGGGGGCCAGTATTCTTACATAATCAGATGCCCAAACTATCATTAGGAACGTGAAACTTCAGCTAACAAGAAGGACTGAAGCCTGCTAGGCCAGGATAATTTTAGAGAGCAGAGGGTTAACATTTTCATTTAGGAAAAATGCTTCCAATTCCATACATGTTTAGACAGAATGCACTGAGTGTTAGCCTTTTCTTATCGAAGTGTTGCCATGAAGAACTTAGATTGATGGGACATACTTTATCTGTGGTTACAGATGGTGGGAGCTAGGGAACTTAACGCCTGCAGACATGACCTGAGAGCAAGGTTAGGAGCGTGGCCTCTGAAGGGAGCCTCGCCCTCCGGTTTCAGATCTTCGCGCCAGTGCTTACTAGTCCTGTGTCCTTAGGCAAGGTATTTAATCTCACTGATCTCATTTCTTCATCTGTGTGATGAGGTTTCATAAGGTTGTTGGGAAGGTTGTAAACCTACTTTTGCCCACCCCTGTGTGCAGAGTGCCCTGACAGACAGGATCTGAAGTCCTAGAGCGGTGGTCCGGCAAACTGCGGCTCGCGAGCCACATGCGGCTCTTTGGCCCCTTGAGTGTGGCTCTTCCACAAAATGCCACGTGCGGGCGCGCATGTACAGTGCGATTGACACTCCGTGGCCCATGCGCAGAAGTTGGTATTTTGTGGAAGAGCCACACTCAAGGGGCCAAAGAGCCGCTTGTGGCTCGCGAGCCGCAGTTTGCCGACCACTGTCCTAGAGGATGCTTGTTAGGATTGATTGTTGTCACGAAGTCATCATCGTTATGAGAGCTGCCCTGGACCTTGCTGGCCTCACCCAAGAGCCTTCTCATTTAGCGTCATTCTCTGTCACCTGTGCTCCATCTGATGTGCTGGGCACACCCTGAATTCCGTTGGTTTGGATGGAGCCTCTTCATTTACCTTTATAATTTCCAGTCTGTGGATTTCAAAGCAGTGGTCTAGAATGTTGGGCCCATAAAGTTTTTTAAAACTTTAAGTGAACATGTTAAGATTGAGTGGTTCCGAACATAGATCCAGATATTCAAGTTTCTTGGGAAATGAGGCAGTATTGAGTGCACGGTCCTGCCTGCACAGTTGGTTTGGCTCTTTAGTCAGAGGCTGTGCTCTCTAGACCACAGAGACTCTGCCCCTTGTGTTGTTTTGACACCTTCCACAGGTCAGCTGTTTGTATCGGGTGTTTGGGGCAGCAGTTTAGACCAGCAGTGGCTCTCAGCTGTGTGCTATTCCACTAGTCCTCCCCTCTAGGCCGATTTGGATCAGTGTATACAACATACATTTGTTAAAAGCTAGTATACACAGTAGTGTTTTGGTTTTGTCTATCAGAAGAAACAGTGAGCTGTGCAGATGGGTCTGTGCTGTCTGACCAGGATGCAAATTTGCTGAGAATAAAGGGTGAAAATTTTAGCCTTATTTAAAGCTCAAGTCAAAGAAAAGTGGGAAATGGGAGAGCTTTGCCTTCTGAGTGTGTAAGAGCACAGTTGGTGCAAGTCACAGTGCCAAGTATAAGTGTTAAGTGTCACAGTGCTAAGTTTCACAGTGCTAAGTGTCAGTGCTAAATGTCACAGGGCTAAGTATCACAGTGTTAAGTATCAGTACTAAGTGTCACAGTGCTAAGTGTCAGTGCTAAGTATTACAGTGCTAAGTGTCACAGTGCTAAGTATCACAGTGTTAAGTGTCAGTCCTAAGTGTGTTAAGTGTCACAGTGCTAAGTATCACAGTGCTAAGTGTCTGTGCTAAGTATCACAGTGTTAAGTGTCAGTACTAAGTGTCACAGTGCTAAGTGTCAGTGCTAAGTATTACAGTGCTAAGTGTCACAGTGCTAAATATCACAGTGTTAAGTGTCAGTCCTAAGTGTAAGTGTTAAGTGTCACAGTGCTAAGTATCACAGTGCTAAGTGTCTGTGCTAAGTATTACAGTGCTAAGTGTCACAGTGCTAAGTATTACGGTGCTAAGTATCACAGTGCTAAGTGTCATAGTCCTAAGTGTAAATGTTAAGTGTCACAGTGCTAAGTGTCAGTGCTAAGTATTACAGTGCTAAGTGTCACAGTGCTAAGTGTCAGTGCTAAGTATTACAGTGCTAAGTGTCACAGTGCTAAGTGTCAGTGCTAAGTGTCACAGTGCTAAGTATCACAGTGTTAAGTGTCAGTCCTAAGTGTAAGTGTTAAGTGTCACAGTGCTAAGTATCACAGTGCTAAGTGTCACAGTGCTAAGTATCACAGTGCTAAGTGTCACAGTGCTAAGCATCACAGTGCTAATTGTCAGTGCTAAGTGTCACAGTGCTAAGTATCACAGTGCTAATAAATAAAATTAAAAAAACCCCAAAATAAATACTGTAGATAAAAGTAGGACCACTATGACATGTCTTTATAATATAAGGGCTTAGTTAAACTGAAATCAAAGTACTGATATCAGCAATTTAATCTCTAGTGGACTTTTAGAATAAATAATTGAGATTAAACCATTTGAACTTTTTTGGGGTGGTAAAATTTATGTAATATACAATTTGCCATTTTAACCATTTTAAAGTCTAATTCAGTAGCATTAATTACATTCATAGAGTTGTGCAACCCTCACCACTATCTGTTTCAAAAACTCTTTTGTCACACCAAATATAAACTCTGTAACCATTAAGCAATAACTTTCCATCCTCCTCACTCCAAGCCCTCATAACCTCTAATCTATTTCCTTCTGTCTCTATAAATTTGCTTATTCTAGAAGAGAATTATACAATGTCTGTCCTTCTGTGTTTTGCTTATTTCACTTAATACAATGTTTTTTTCAAGGTTTATCTATGTTGCAACTTCTATCACAACTTCATTTATTTTTATGGCTGAGTAACATTCTATTGTGTGTATATGCCACATTTTGTTTATCTACTCATCTGTTGATGAACACTTGGGTTGTTTCCACCTCTTGCAATTTTGAATAATGCTGCAATGTCCAAGTCCATTTGGGCTGCAAAGCAAAATACCACAGATGGGTGGATTATAAACAGCAGAGATTTATTGCTTACAGTTCTGGAGTCTGGAAATCCAAGATCAGGGTGCCAGCATGGTCAGGTGGGCTGCTGGGCTGCAGACTTCTCTTTGTATCTTCATCTGGCAGAGCAGCTAGGGAGCTCTGCAGGGTCTTTTATAAAGAGCACTGATCCCGCCTGGCTGGTGTTGCTCAGTGGTTGAGCGTTGGCCTATAAACCAGGAGGTCACTGGTTCGATTCCCGGTCAGGGCACATGCCCAGGTTGCAAGCTCGATCCCCAGTAGGAGGCGTGCAGGAGGCAACCGATCAATGATTCTCTCTCATTGATGTTTCCATCTCTCATTCTCTTTCTCCCTTCCTCTCTGAAATCAATAAAAAATATTTTTAAAAAAAGGAAAAAAGCACTGATCCCGTTCATAAGGACTCCACTCATTATCTAATGACCTTCCAAAGACCCCACCTTCTCTCACCATCACAGTGGCATTAGAATTTTGAGGGACACAAGCATTCTGCCTGTAGCACGCCCTGGACGTTGGTTAAAGTCTCTGAGTGAGACTCTGCTTTCCATTCTTTGGGGTCTGTACCTAAAAGAGGGATTGCCCGGTCAGACAGTAATTCTGTGTTTAGCTTTTTGAAGAACTAACAGACCAACACAGTGGCCGCATCATTTTGCATTCTCACCAAAACCACATGTGGGTTCTGATGTCTCTCTAACGCTTACTTTCCATTTTTGATTATACTTTAAATCGCTTGAATGTTTAAAATTAAATAGTTTATGAAAGCTTTAAACTTTGTTTTAAAATGCCCCAAGTTCAATGATTTAAAAAAATTGTTCTATATTAAAACATTTTACATAAAACATTATTAGACCCTCTAATTCTTTTATATGTCAACATTGGCCATTTTTATCCCAATTGTAATGATCTTTAAAGTGTGCGTAGCCTGCCTTAAAAAAAAAGGTAAACACTTTTTGGGGGGTAAAAAGGAATGAACTTCTTATAAATTAATGCCAACCTGTATCCCAACCATGGGAAACTAATTGGGATTCTCCAAAGAGATCATGCACATCACTCTCAAAGTGCATCAGCTTCAGCGTTCCCTGGGATTGGATATAAATGCAAATTCTCAGGCCCTACAAAAGTCAGAAATCATAGGATAGGGCCCAGAGTCTGTTTTAACAAGCTCTCTAGATAACGTGTACCCACGTTCATGCCTTTCTCTCCATTCGCGCATTCCCTGTCCTTCACAGCGTGGTGGGAGAGCGTGGCGTGGCCGGCAGCCCTGCTGCCCCTTCCAGGACGGCTTCCCTCCCCCACCCAGCCACCTCTTGCCGGGCTGCCCGAGAGCTGTGCTGTGGAGTGCTGATACTTGGTTGTGTATCCCCTCCACATTAGAGAGATTCCTTAAAGGCTTGCTAATTTGAACTGGGTTCCCAAAGGGTAGGGACAGGGCACATGAGTAATCACAGGGAAGAAGAGGAAGCCAGCTGTTATTTAATCTGTGGGGTAGTAGAAACCATGACAAAGGTGGTTTTAAAAAAATTTTTTTAAATTGTTTTTCTTGTGGGATATTCTGTATACTTTCTTGTTAGCTTTCTGTCTACTTCATTGCTTTTTGCTGTATTTGAACAGTGGTATGCTATTAAGATTCAGAACTATCAGAGGAACTTGCTTTAAAATACAAGGTTGTCTGAATTGAACCTTTTGAAGATAGTTGCATGGGAGGCAGAATCTGAAATTATTCCATTGAAGGGTATAACAAAGTGCTTTCATGGCAGGAATCTTTTGTATTATTTCACTACTAGAGGCCCGGTGCACTACATTTGTGCACTTGGGAGGGTGGGGGTGGGGTTGAGGAGAGGGTCCCTCAGCCCGGCCTGCACCCTTTAGTAGTCCAGAAGCCCTTAGGCGATGTCAGACATCCTTAGTGCTGCCACCATCGCCAGCTGTCGGCTCTGTTTGTGGCTGGGCTGCGCTCCGCCTGTTGGAGCACACTGACCACCAGGGGGCAGCTCCTGTGTTGAGTGTCTGCCCCCTGGTAGTCAGTGCGTATCATAGCGACCGGTCGTTCCACCATTTGGTCGATTTGCATATTACCCTTTTATTATATGGGATTCACTAGTTCAATACATGCTTTAGATATTTTTTTCATTGGATGCTTTTATCCCACAAAATTTAAATATACCATAGTTGAAGATATCATCTAAGTTTTGGCACACATTCTGTTGTTAAGTAATGGGGTTTGTTGGGGAGGAAAAATTTTACTTCTACCCTCTAGGTTCTTTGGCTGGTCTAAAAATCACATTAATACCTCACAGATTAACAGGAGAAAAAAATACAAATTTAAATACATACAGGGCCCCATCCTATCAAGAAGGAATATGCTAATTGACTGCCCTGCCCTCAAAGATGGCGGTGCCCACAGCCACAAGATGGCGGCACCCAGTCCCCGCAGCCCCCCAGCCGCCCAGGGCCGCCCGAGGCTTGTGCTGCTGGCAGTGGCCGCAGCAGAGGTGTGATGGGGGCGTCGCCTTCCCCTGATCACTGGGTTGTCTCCACCCCTGAGGGTTCCTCGACTGCGAGAGGGGGCAGACCGGGCTGAGGGACCCCCCTCCAGTGCATGAACTTTCGTGCACCAGGCCTCTAGTAAGAAATAAGACCCACAGATCTTCATGCCAAGAAAAACTTCTGTGCCATCCTTGGTAAGGAAAAGGTGGGAGGGACCTCGAAGGGAAGGAAGACAATTCACGGGAAGTTGAGGGGCAAGTGCTTGGTGACCAGTGTCTGCTTTGCCCTGCCCTGCAGAGTCAGCGGACACGGGACCCTGCTCTCCAGGCCCTCTGGGCCCTCCCAGCCCCCACACCTGGCCCATCGTCTTTGTAGTTCTCGCTGGTGATGGTCTCCTCCTGGGCCAGGCCTCTGTCTGACTCTGTGGGCACTTCCAGGGGAGGCAGTAAGCTCTTCTGAGTCCTTTTGGGCCACGGTTGTCTTTAGCTCAAAACCTGCCCACATGACAAAGTGGCACATTTGGGGACAGGTCCATGTTTCCCAATTTCTGGGATAAAAATTAAAACTTGGTTAGTGGTCGCTACAGTTTTAATTTCAATTAAAGAGCTGCAGTGGCGTTTTCTTAAGACAAACCTCTTTTCAACCACAGATACACTTTTTAGCGTAGGCTTCATAAAGCCTCATAACTGAGGCTGCGCTGGAGTTATCTCGCCTGTAACAGACTTCTAGTGCTCCATTTATTTCCCACAATTTTCTGCATGTTTGTCTCAAATGAACCATAAAATGATCAGTGCCAACATGTGGTTTTAATAAGAAATAAGCATGCGCAAATGAATGTTGAATTAGCATCCGAAGTTTTATACATACAGCATGACTTTAGCTTGTAAGTCAGTTGATAGCTTAGCACTCAGTCAGTGGTAAGTAATTTATCAGTTACTACCCTAAATATTTCATTCTGTGCATCAGTTATTTGGGGTGTCTATTAATGATTGAAAATCAAACATTTATTGATAAACAATTTTCGGCAAGTTTTTATAGTACATTCCTAGTCATGCTTTATGATTAAGTAGGAACAACTTTCTCCCAGAGCTCTTTTTTACCTTATTGGTTTTTAAATATTATGGTTTATATTACATAAAGATGACACAAATTATTTCGTACTATAAAACTCACTTCTTTGCAAAGTTCTTATTGCAAATAAGGCTCTTGAAACAGGAATTTACTCTACTGGCTGCTGTGGGCATTCAGATTAGGCACACGTGTAGATTCCTGCTCTTCCCTCTCTCTGTGGAGCAGCATGAGGCTGTGCAAATGTGTCTGGTCCTCAGGTGGGTCTTGGGAGGTGTTGAGGGGGGTTTGAGAGGGATGATGAGAAAAAGAGAGTCAGTAGAGGCCACATGGAGTTGTCTTGCCTTTTGTGGGCATTTCCTAATCTAAAACCATATTTTCTAACCAGCGTTACAACAATAAAATTAATATTCTAGAAACTAAAAATAAAGAAATAGTGCTTTATATCTAAAGAAGATGGTTTCAATTGTTAAAGGTCATTTAAAGCCCAATTTTATTTCTTTTGCTCAATATTTTGTGTCTTAGCTTTTTCTCTTTTAACTAATTGGACTGATATATATCATGATGCAATATATATATATATATTGCATCATGATTTATCCTCTTCAAAGTATTTATTTCTTTTAGATCAGTTTTATTGAGGTATAGTTTACCTACAATTTATCAATTTAAAATATATCAGTCAATAAGTTTTGTGATATCCGTGCAACCTTATAACCCCATCGTCCCAAGTAAGACAGAGATATAGACAGGTGTCAACACATTTTTTACATACAGGGCCAGATAATAAGTATTTTAGACTTTGTGGGCCATACCTAGAAGTGGGGTGAAGGGCCTTATGGCCTCTATCTTTTTGAGAAACTGCCAAACTTTTTCCAAAGTACGATCCATACTTTTCCACCAATGAGCTGTGCGTGAGTTCTAGTTGCTTCATATCCTTGCCAATACTCGGTGTTGTCTGTCTTCTTACTTTTCTGTTCCAAAATGAATTCCTTTTTCTTCTTTTTCTTGCCTTGCTATTCCTGGTTAAATACTAGTAGAGGTGGCAACAGTGGACATCCTTGTCATTTTCCCAGTCTTGGGGAAAGCTTGCCGTCTTTTGCCATGAAATGTGGTGTCCCCTGTATGCTTCTTATACTAGTAGGTATTCTTTATGAGTTTGGAACAGTTCCCTACTTTTCCTCGTTTGCTTATTATACTGGGTGTTTAACTTTTTTCAAATGCTTTTCTAGCATTTATTGAAATAATCATGTATTTCTTTATTCTGTTTAAATTAATTTATTTTGATTTTAGAATGCTGAAACCTTGTATTTCTGTGGTAAACCTCTCTTTCTCATTCTATATTATCATTTTTATATTTTTCTGGATTCAACTTACTCAAAATTTCTTAAGGTTTTTTATATTTATGTTTATGAGGAATATTGATCTGTAGATTTTTCTTGGAATATCTTTGTTTTGCTTTGTTATCTAGGTAATGCAGTTCTCATAAACTGTATTAGGAAATATTCTTATTTTCTAAAAGAGTTTGTTTAAGATTAGGAATAATTCTCCCTTATTGCTTGGTAGAGTTCACCAGTGAACCCATCTGGGCCTGGGTTTTCTTTGTGAGAAGGCTTATGAGGATTATATTCAATATATTTGACATATATAGAACTATTAAGGTATTCTATTTATCTTGTGTGAGCTTTGTAAGTTGTACTTTTTAAGGAATTCTGTCCATTTCATCAAAGTTGTTTTTCAGTCTTATCCTTTAAATGTGATGTCTCCCTTTCATTTCCAGTTTTGGCGATTTATATCTTCTCTTTTTTCTTTTTGGTCAGTATAGCCAAAGGTTGAACCAACTTAAAACTCCTCCCAAAGGCATGCATTAATTAGTCTTCCGTTGTTAGAGAGATCCTTTTTGTTTTATATACTTTTAGCAAAAATTCTGTTGTAGTTCATTTGCAAACTGTAATATCCAGTGTGAGAAATATTATTTTGTATAATTGTGTGACAAAACACAGCTCGGTGGAATATGATAGTAGGTCAAAGCCTAGTATCCCTAGCATATCCCAGTATTTTTAAAATATTATTGTTTAGGTAAAGCAGTTATTCTATTTCCAGGTTAGTACATTTCTTTAACAACTTCATTTCAGCTCGTGTAAACTCTTTAGGTGAGTAGAGGGTGTTGTCAGGTTAAATTTTTGCTGTGACTTTATTAGTGTCCTGGCATAGAGGAGACTTCTTTGTGTATCTTAATTTAGTTGGTTATATTTAAATGAAGAAACAAAAAAAAGTTTACCCTTTCTTTAAGGGATATGGGAGAACAGTGGCCTATAGTCTCTAAATTTCTTTTTAACATGGAAATCTAGAAATCACATCCTTAATGTATTTGAGACCCTCTTTTTTTTTTTGTACTTGAGTCTGCTACTGACCCCTCCGAAGAGCGCTCACACCATTGATGCCTGGCTTGATAAGTGAAATGGTATGTTGCAGAGAATAGTCTAGCAAATGGTGCTGCCCCGGGGAAAGGGGTTTGGATGTTATCATTTGTAGAATAGTTGAAGTGCTTAGGGCATCTTCAAAGTCAAGTATCACAAAGATGGGGTCACTGTCTCTGTTACTTACTAACCTGGGGGTGTTTTCAGCCTGGCTTACACTCCTAAGTGATTTACTCAACAGGGGGACCAGCCCCTCGTCTCTCATTTTACTCATGGCTTCTGTGCTTTTACCCCTGTATTCATAAAGACATTTTGTAGGGGAATTTCTCATTTTCCCCTTTCCTGCCCTTGGCATGTTGGCATTGACTGCCTACCAGGTGAAGAGCAAGAATAGCAAGGGGCAAGCCCTGCCCATCACAGCTTCATGGTGTCCTCACGGCACTGGCCCGTAGGCAGGTGCTGTGTGTGCCCTGGTCCCTGATCCAGCTTTGCCCGTCCTCTTCTGTGTTCAGTTGCCTTGGTCCCACTACATAGAGTAACATTATGTGGTCTTTTAACTTACCACAG
Source organism: Myotis daubentonii (assembly GCF_963259705.1). Classification (NCBI taxonomy): domain Eukaryota; kingdom Metazoa; phylum Chordata; class Mammalia; order Chiroptera; family Vespertilionidae; genus Myotis; species Myotis daubentonii. The sequence goes on along the minus strand of NC_081853.1, from coordinate 7,252,165 downwards.
ACCCACAGGCCTAAGCCCAGGAAAACCGGGCTCTCCTGGGAGGATCCCAAAGGCATGTGCATGGCTGCTCCGTGGGCTGTGGTGAGAAATGCCAACCAGGAAAGACGGGAAGCAGTGGACTGTGTTCTTTTCTGCCACTTTCCAAGGATCAGCATCTTTGTAGTTTTGATCTAGCAAACCGTGATTTAAATCCAACACCTACTTAGGCTTGTTACAACAAACACTTATATCTGTAAGCATGCGCTACGGTTAAAGAGTTTCATAATGAAACAGAATAAGATAAGCCCACAGGCAAGCCGGCTACTTTAGAAGACCTTCAGCCTCCTTTCACCTGGGGATTTGATAGCATCTTAACGGCAGGCGGGTGTGGCTGTTCAGAGATCTGCACACGCTTTATTCTCTTTGTGCATTATCTCAGTGGTTGTCAAACTTCAGTACGCACAGGTCACTTTGTAAGGTTGGTTATATAAAACCAGGTTTCCTAAATTTAAGAGCAAGTGAATAGAAATTTGCGGGAATTTGGAGTTGAGTACTTCCTGCCTATTTCTGCCTATACTACATACCACTACTCACATTAATAGTTTGATTTCTACCTCCTCCTCCCCTTCCATTTCTCTCTCTCTCCCTCCCTCCCTCCTCTCTCTCTCTCTCTCTCTCTCTCTCTCTCTCTCTCTCTCTCTCTCTCGGGTTGCCTTGGCCAACCTTGCCTTATCTTGGTCTTGTTTGCTGTTTCCACAATTACAATACAAACATTTCTTTCAGAACACTCATACAGATCTGAGTGAGAGACTTAAGGCATACATTCAGTAAAAAAGATAACCAGAATAAAAGGTAAAAATTATAAGGAAAGGTGGGGTGATGTGCATTACCCATGTTTGTATGTCAAGAGTCAGATTTTATAGATGGTTTTATAGATGGATGGATGGATGGATGGATGGATGGATGGATGGATGGTTAGTTTATTGATTCATTTATACAAATGTGCACTCAATCTTCCATATGAACAAGACATTGTGCACGAGGGGACACCTATTAATAAGACAAGTATAGTCCCTGCCCTTTGCCCATGCCTTGCTCATGGCCTGGTAGGTGAAACAGACACTATTTAATTGGAATATAATGAGTATTTCAGAGGTGAAGCACGGGAAGATCTAATCTGGGATCAGATCATGGTATTTTCCTGGAAGCTGCTATTGGTATGAATTCAAGGTGTGAATGGTAATTAAGCAAAAAGGGGTTCATTAAGGCTGAACAGTCTAGGCCAGTGATGGCGAACCTATGACACGCGTGTCAGAGGTGACACGCCAACTCATTTTTTTGGTTGATTTTTCTTTGTTAAATGGCATTTAAATATATAAAATAAATATCAAAAGTATAAGTCTTTGTTTTACTATGGTTGCAAATATCAAAAAATTGCCATATGTGACATGGCACCAGAGTTAAGTTAGGGTTTTTCAAAATGCTGACACACCAAGTTCAAAAGGTTCGCCATCACTGGTCTAGGCAGAGGAGTCATGTGAAGGCTCTCAGGGGTAAGGCCAGTAGCTGAGAGCATGGAGGATGGTCAGGTTGCTTGAAATGAGCCAGTTCATGCAGAACCTTGAAAACCATGAATGATGTTTTACTTTGTCCTAAAAGCAATAGAACATCACAGGAAGCTTTAAACAGAAGGTAGTCACTTGCTTGTTTCTTGGCCTGCTTTTCTAAAGCTGCCTCTGCCTTCTCTGTAGAATGGATGGGGGGATGGGGGGGGAGGCGAATGGAAAGGAGGTTGGCAGAGATGAGTCAAGCTGTGGCAGTTTTCCAGTTAATGGTAGCTTAGACTACGGTGCACTGGAGAGAAATAGCCAGACTAAGGAGAGCAGACAGATTTGAATTGACTGGAAAGGATTGGCCACTAGCATGTGAGGACAAAGGAGGTGCCAAGGACAACCCAGGTCTCTGCCACAGTCCCCTGGTGCCTCGTGCCCATGTTGATTGAGGTGGGGAACCCAGGCGAGGGTGGGCTTTGGAGGCTGGAGCATGGGAGGTGAGACCAAGTGAGGGACACCGGGTCTGAGTGAGTGGCCTGCACAATAGAGAGCTGGGGAGATACTGAGTGGGCAGTTGAACATATGGATCAGGAGCTAGAGAGAAATTCGGATGGATTTTTATTTTATTTATTTATCTTTTAATCCTCACCCCATGGTATTTGTGTGTTTTTAATTGACTTTTTAGAGAGAGAGTAAGGGGGAGGGAGAGAGAGAGAGAAGCATCAATATGAGAGAGAAACATCAATTGGTTGCCTCCTGTATGCACCCTGACGGGGGATTGAACCTGCAACCAAAAGGTGTAAGAGACAACACTCCAACCAGCTGAGCCACGAGGATTTTTTAAGGAGACATCTGTTTGGATTGGCCAGCAGCTTTGTGAGTTCTATAATTGTTATTGGAATGTCCAACATTATAGAAATTTGCAAATGCCACAGATTATGCTAATAAAACCTTTTCTCCTCTATTTATTAAATAAAATATCTTAAATGACAACAGCAGTGAAGGAGTGGAAAGACTAAAAACCATAAAATAACGTCTTTTGTAGAGCCATCTATGGGAAAGCTACATTCATTGAATATCTCTTGTCAGCCAAACAGCTCTTTCCATCTCTAACCCTCCCATGTAGTGCCTCTCTTTTATGTATTAAATATTGAGATTTAGGGACATTTGGTAACTTTCTCAAATTCATTTGGCTGATCTTGGATTTTGACAAGAGTCTGTTTGGCTTCATAGCTTTTGCTCTTTCCACTAACCCTGTTGCAATCCAGAAAACAAACTACAATTATAATTTACAGTCATTATAAAATCATTTTTGGCGCATCTGTGGTCCACAGGCACGTGGAATGTCCTCTGTTTCAGTGGTACACCTCGTGACTTCCCTTGCGCCAGACTTCTCAGCTGACACAACTTAAACCTCACAACCTTAGGATTTCCGAGCTTGAATATGGGAAAGAACTCATGAAATCTTGTTGTTTAATAGCTTTACTTTATAGATAAGGTAAAAAAGACATCAAGGTCACTGATCCTGTTAATGGGAAAAGCAGACTGTAGCCCAGCCATTGGAGTCCTGGTCCCCTTTTTCCTGGTGCCCACCGCTGTCCTCATCTTTGCGTTCTCTTTTCCCCCTCACATTCAATTGCCGGAGTTCCATCAGCTGCTCTGTGACACCTGTCTGTCGTACCATTCCTGTCTCTGCTGTACTTTCTCTAGCCGAGTCTTCCTTCGAGTCCACACTGTGGCATAGCCTCCTGGTCTTTTCCTGAATTGCCACTGTGCCTTAAGTCCCTCTCCAGCTACAGCCACTGAATTCTCCCTGTGTTGGACCAGAACTTCAGACTGGCATTCGTGGTACCCCATGACAGGCTCCAGCCTACATATCCCCCCCATCTGTGTGCTCCACTCACTAGTGGATCTCCCATATGCCGACTAACCCACACGAGTTAATGCTTCTCAGTGGCTTTTTCTTATCTGTGCTTTTCTACTTACTTGTTCCATCTACCTTCCCCTGTCAGAACACCATCCATTTTCAAAGCCTGGCATGCATCTTCCATCAGCCCATACAGGCGATCACCCCTGCCTGAGGTCTTCTTACCCTACTCATCTTTGCCTCCCTTGTGGGGCCTTAAATCTTATAGGAAGTTATAAATGTTTGTTAAATAAATGCTGTCTCATTCATTTTTTCCATCAAAGTTGCATTTTCTTAAGAGAACATAAAATTTGTTTTGGTCATTTGAATTTTAAGATCATAAATGTTTTGAATTTCTGATAACTTCCCCAGTATGTACAAATACATGTACATGTGTTTGCTGTGCCATTTGTGTCTGGGTTCTGGTTTTTACATCACTTTTGACACTTCCTGGACCCTGCAAGGTGAAATCATATATGACAGCAGCTGATGTCACAGGACTTGGTGGAAGTGGGTCTGATTTAAAAACTGAAATGAAATCATTGGGAATTTATTATTTGAAGGTACTATTTCTATAGTTCTATTTAAACTATTTTGTAGAGACCATTATTTTAGTGTTCTATTACCTGTAATTTATTGAAAAGTACTTCTAAATACAGGATAATATATGCACGTATGTACGAGTTAACTGTCATCACACTGTAGGATGGTTGACTTATGAAATACCTGAAAATAATAGTTTGCATTTGAAGGACCCTGATCGAGTCTACATTACATATGAAGCAATGGCAAGGACTTAAAATACTATTATCTAAACTACACTAGAGGGTCCATTAATTAGCATAAGAACCTTTCCTGGTTCCATGATCACCACGTAGGCCAGGGTTCTGCTGCCCGACGGTCTCCATTGGACACTTGGACTGAGCACAGCAGACGGCCTGACGGCGAGCGGAGGCTTTACTGAGCTTAGGGTCAGGCTTCTTCCCCCGTCTCTTAAGTCAGAGACCGCGTGTGAATGTGCTTGTACATCCCACCGGAGGCATCTTCTCACTGTAAACATCCCCTGAGAAGGAGGTTGTCCTGCCAGTATTGAAAAAACAAACAAACACATCTAGTCGGATAGTTTTGGTTAGAACACAAGAGTAGATCGACAAACGTTAAAATCCCAATAGTAAACCTCTCTCCCTTTCTCACCCCACCGCCACCCGAGTTGTGATGGCCCGGGTGGGTCAGATGGCCTAACATTCTAGAATGCAGGTGTGGAGCTTCTCACTTCTCTCCAGCTTATTTTTACCACTTCCTCATGTAGGTACCAGAGTTCCTGCTGATGTTAAGTGGACCCTTGGGTTTATTTCCCTGTGTGTTTCTTAAACAATCAGGAATATATATATATACACACACACACACACACACACACACACACACACATACATACACACACACACACACATACACATATATATATTAATTCTTTAAACTGAAAAGATTATAAAAGGGTGCCATTGAATATTTTTTTAAATTTAGAAAATAAAACAAGCAAATTCATGGTTAGTCTGCAGATTAAGCACAGCTTTGTAGCTTGTAGAAGTAGAAAATGGGTATGTCATTCTGCCTACATTACAGCAACATGTGTGAAAGAGTTTTGAACTTTCGGCAGTTAATACTATTATTCTTACTTAATTATGTGTCTTTGGCATATATGTTTGTGTATATATGTACACATACCCCAATCTATACGTATCCCCCCTACATACACTCATTCCCTCTCCCTGTTTCTGTAAAGTTACTTGTTTGCAATTTTTTTCTCTGTTTTTTGGACCAAAATTGAAGTAGACTTATTTGGCAAACCTACAGCACCATCTGCCCAACTTTCTTATTTTCCTGGTTACAGGTTAACAATTGCAAACATGGAGGAAGACCAGTTCTCATCTTTGTTGGTACACTGGTAGCTGGACTGGGCTGGTTATACTAGTATTTCCCATGGTCCAGAATCCGACTCTTAGCCTTGTTGAGATAAGGAGTTGCTTATGCAGCTCTGTGGAGGTGGGGGGTGAAGCGGGTGCACAAAACTTCAACACCCACCTTCCTGTTTCCTCACCTTGGAAGTGGAGAAGGATGAACTCTTACGGGCGGGCATCAGTTAGCCTCTCCCTTGTGCAGGTGAACTTCTGTTGTGTTCTCAGGCCCTTCAGCAGCTTTGGTGATCATTGAAGACGAGCCCATAGGCCCTGTGATTGTCATGACCGTGGAGCCAGTATCTCTTATTTATTTAGTGGAGTAACATCTGTTAGAGTTAGCTTTAGAGTTAGTTCTTACAAAGGTTTTAAATGCCATTGATTAGAGGCCCCTGGAGGCCAAGCCCTTGCTTTAATCATCCTTTACCCCAGGGTTCACCTTAGTGCCGGTCACTTAATGGCCGCCAGTCAATGTTCGTAGTGTTAATGGAGACTGAAGTAAACTAAGACTTTTTGAATTTTCATATTGAGTTTTACTTAAAAATTTTTTTCCATTAAAATTTGTACTTTTAAAAGGGTTTTAGGGTTTTTCTTGGTTCATTCTGTCATGATAGTTCTTTCCATTAATTTCTTTCTCATCTAACTTAACGATGGAAAGGTAAGTAATGATTTAGTCACCAAGAAAGTAAAGGTATTAACATGTAATAAAATCTTTTGAAAAAATATATAGTAAAAGTAATATGCCTTGGATGAAAATTAGTAAATACACTGTGTTTTATTAAGAATTTGATTGAAACATTTAGTAAATGTTTTATGAAAGTATATTTTATTCTTTGTGGTATTTGGTCACTCCTTGTCTCTTTTTAAAAAAAATAAATCTTTATTGTTCAGTTTATTACACTTGTTCCTCTTTTTTCCCCTATAGCTCCCCTCCATCCGGTTCCCCACCCCATGCCCTTACCCCTCCACTGTCCTCGTCCATAGGTGTACGATTTTTGTCCAATCTCTTCCTGCACCCCTACACCCCCTTCCCCCCTGAGAATTGTCAGTCCACACCCTTTCTATGCCCCTAATTCTATTATATTCACCAGTTTATTCTGTTCATCAGATTTTTTATTCACTTGATTTTTAGATTCACTTGTTGATAGATATGTATTTGTTGTCACTTTGTTGTTCATAATTTTTATCTTTACCTTTTTTTTCTTCTTCTTCCTCTTCTTAAAGAATACCCTTCAGTATTTTATATAATACTGGTTTGGTGGTGATGAACTTCTTTAGCTTTTTCTTATCTGTGAAACTCTTTATCTGACCTTCAATTCTAAATGATAGCTTTGCTGGGTGATCTTGGTTGTAGGTTCTTGCTCTTCATCACTTTGAATATTTCTTGCCACTCCCTTCTGGCCTGCAAAGTTTCTGTTGAGAAATCAGCTGACAGTCGTATGGGTACTCCCTTATAGGTAACTGATTTTCTTTCTCTTGCTGCTTTTAAGATTCTCTCTTTGTCTTTTGCCCTTGGCATTTTAATTATGATGTGTTTTGGTGTGGTCCTCTTTGGATTCCTCTTGTTTGGCGTTCTCTGTACTTCCTGGACTTGTAAGTCTATTTCTTTCACCAGATAGGGCAAGTTTTCTGTCATTATTTCTTCAAATAGGTTTTCAATATCTTGCTCTCTCTCTTATTCTGGCACCCCTATAATTTGGATGTTGATGCACTTGAAGTTATCCCAGAGGCTCCTTAAACTATCTTCATATTTTTGGATTCTTTTTTCTTTTTGTTTTTCCAGCTGGGTGTTTTCTGCTTCTTCATATTTCAAATTTTTGACTTGATTCTTGGGATCCTCTAGTCTGCTGTTGTATCTCTGTATATTATTCTTTATTTTAGTCAGTGTATGCTTAATTTCTAATCGGTCCTTTTTCATATCTTTGAGGGTCTCACTAAATTTCTCGGAGGTTTCTAGAAGATTCTTGAGTAACATTATAACTGTGGTTTTGAACTCTATATCCAGTTGTTTGCTTTCCTCCATTTCTTTAGTTTGTGACATGTTTTTTTGTCTCCGCATTTTTTATGCTTCCCTGTGTTGATAGAGTGGCTTTGTGTGCTATGTGTCCTGTAGGGCCCAGTGGCTCAGCCTCCCTAATTACCTGAGGTGGACACTCTTGGTGCACCCCTTTGTGGGCTGTGTGCAGTCTTGTTGTAGTTAAGCCTTGATTGCTGTTGGTATCACTGGGAAGAATTGACCATCAGGCCAATTGGCTGTGGGGACCAGCTGTGTCTACAATGGGAGAACTGCTGTGCTGGAGACACCCTTATGGGGCAGGACTTACTTCAGTGGGGCTTTGGTGCTCGCTTACTGAGTCTGCCCCTTGAGTGTGTCTCTTATGGATGTGAAGAGTTGTAATCTGGTGTGGTCTCACTCTGACCCCTGGGTACACTATAGCTCTTGGATCTCCAAGGAGGTGCAAAGTCAGCCACTGCCTGAGGCCACCCAGCAGGAGCTACAGAGAGATCTGCAGATTCCTCCTCTTTGTTTGGGGTTTGGAGGTGCCCAGATGAGGCCCAGCTGTGTAGCATTGCAGGCTGCTGTCAAGCCTTAGGCCTTCTTTTGGTAGCTCTGGCACTCTCTGACCCAGCTGCAGTTTGTTAGGTTTTAGGTGGTGAGAGCACAGGCCATTCATATGCAAAGGCTGCTGCGCACAGCTTGGGTGGGGTTGTAAATTGGGTGGGGTGGGGTCTCGGGGAATCAACTGGGCGGAGCAAACAGCAGTGGCTGCCAGTCAGCCCTGCATTGGAGAGGTCCCCATGTCTCCGCAGCCCTGTGCAGGAACAATGATCACTGCAGGTACCTCTGAGAGAAAGCCGCCCTCATGTTCCTGCCCGATGCCAGACAGCCCAGTTTCTCCCCATATGAGTCTGGGTCCCCAGAGTCTCACCCGGAACTGGAGTTCAGAGCAATCGGGAGCTTGTATCTCCCTCCAGATTGAAAAAGACAACAGCGTACCCAGTTGCCAGCCCGTTTCTGCACGCGCCTTCGTACCTCCGCACTTCCACACCTCTGCACCTCCTACCAGCTTCAATGCGCTTTTCTCTTTCCTTCTTGTTGTAGAACTTCCACTCAGCCAGCCTTCCCATGGTTCTGGATGATACCGTTTTGTCTTTTAGTTGTAGTTTTGATGTGGTTGTGTGTGGCAGCAAGTACAGGTATGTACCTATGCTGCCATCTTGGTTCCTCCACTTCTTGTCTCATTAACAATTCTAATTAGGAAGAGAAGGCCTTCACATATTTTTGAATTATGTTGATCTTTCTTCGTACTGTATTGTAATGATGTCGCAGTCTTTCCATAAGGATATGAAAAGAATAAAAGTTCTATTAACATGCAGATTCAAAAAACGAGTTGCTTCATAGCAAAGGTCTTTCTTTCTCTCTCTCTCTCTCTCTCTCTCTCTCTCTCTCTCTCTCTCTCTCTCTCTCTCTCTCTCCCTTTCTCTTTCTCTTTCTCTTTCTCTTTTTTTTTGGTTAATTCTCACCCAGGATATTTTTTCCATTGCTTTTCAGAGAGAGTGGAAGGAAAGGAGGGAGGGCAACAGAGAGAGAGAAAAACATCGATGTGAGAGAGACACATCAACCTGTTGCCTCCTGTACAAACCCTGACCAAGGGCAGGGAGCAACCTGCAACTGAGGTATGTGCCCTTGACCAGGAATCGAACCCGTGACCCTTCAGTGCATGGGCCGACGCTCTAACTACTTGGCAGCACTGGCCAGGTACATAGGTTTTTCTTTATAGTTAGACTTCAGTCCTTCTTTCTCTGAAGTTTAATTTAATATGAAAAACTACTTGTAGGAGGTACTCCTCATGTGAATAAGTATGAGACATTCATGGTCTTAAACTCTGTGCATGTGGTCTACCACTTACCTACCTATAAGGAGGAAATAAGCTGTGGCTTATGTGTGTGTGTATGTATTTGTGTTTTATTAGGAATTTTATTGAAACAGTAAATATTTTATGAAAGTATATTTTTTTCTTTGTAGTATTTGGTCACTCCTTGTCTCTTATTAACAATTTCAGATGGTTCATTGTAATTTTGTTTCTTTTAGACGAGACAAAAAGATTTGTCATTAGACACACTTCTGTTTCCTATTTAACAAGCCCTCCATTCATCTGCTCATGCTCAAGTAATCTATATTATAAATTTTTACCTTAGAGAAAACTCAGTGTTCAAGGAATGGCTTTGGTATTATAAGAGTATTATGCATTCTTTACTCAATAAAAATTGTATCAATAAAATACCATTATGTTTCTCCTTACAATAAAATGGTGTCAATAAAACACCATTATGTTTCTTCTTCTGTTACAATTATTTGCATTTAGATTTGAATCCTTAGTTTTCAATCTGTTTTCTAAATGGCACCATTTTAAATGTTTTGTGAGAATATTGACATTTCCTATGGGATTTGAGAAAAGAAGATCTTTAAGGAAGAATTACCCTATAAGCAGGTGATTTACAGTAGTGTTTTCTCTTGGCTAACCTCTGTTAAAATCCAAATATATGTAGTTACTCTTTTTGTAAGTTGAATTAGAATTAGTTATCTATTATAAGCTACTTGTGAGGTGTGTGAAGTGCTTCAGACAGGACGGGGCACATAGGTGGGCACTAGGAGTTTGCCATTATTATTATCTTGATGTTAAACATGGGAAAATGGAAATAAAGTGATTTTTAATTTTACATTGAAATTCCATATTGTCAATGGTCATGAAAAAATTACTGTTTACTCTAAAACTCTCTACAAAAGATTTTCTATCTTTATATTTAATTTGCATGTATGCCGTATTTTGTTTTTCCACATTTCCTCTGTTTGGAGTTTCTCAGTAGATTTTTTTAACATGTCATATTTAAGGATCTCTTCATTTCCTTAAAATTCTGCATCCTTCTTTTAGTCAACTAATTTAGAAAGCACTTAAATTTTATACATCTAAATGGTACTCAATTGAAAAAGCAAAGGATTGTTTTCTCCAGGAGCAAGCTGTAGTTGTCTATTTAACAGTGAAGAACATTGCAATAAATTTGCTTTTAAAATTTTTCCTCTTTTTATCCCATTTCCCCCTCCCAAGAGTGAATAGTGTTAGACAAAATTGAAATGAGTTTCCATTAGAGTTTTTAAAGGAATGTTTTATTATAAAGGAATTGGATATTTATTACATTTTAAAATACAAGTAAATGGAAAGAAAACCAGTAAAAGACAATTAGTTTTATATTTGTGGCAGATTATTCTTTTCTCTTTCCTCCTCTATTTTACTATTGATTTAGATGGAGAGTATGTCAGCTTTTATAATTAATAGCTATGGCATTTTATTCTTATAGTGGTTTTTGTTTTTTGAGATCCATTCATTTAGGAAATATTTATTAAGAATCTTCTTATATACAGATGCTCTTCTGGGAACTGTGATTCATTAAGACAGAACACCCCCACACCATCTTAACGTCCCTACTTCCTCCTAATCTACTGCACTCCTGATTCAGGAGCTTCCAATAAGTTGACCTGATAGATAGGATGTGGTTTGTGAGAGGAATAGAGCTAAGGTGACTCCAGGGTCCAGTTGGCCTGCACTATTGGACTTATATGTTGCCTTTAACTAAGGCGGGAGAAACTGTACACAGAGTAGGTTTGAAAGGAAGATCAGGAGTTAAGTTTGGACATGATCAATTTAAGATGTCTGACAGACATCTATATGGAAATATTGAGCAGGCAGGTCTGAAATAATAGAGAATATGTACATATGTATGTTGGTCTCTGACTCTGGTTCCTGGCACAGAGCTCCTAAAACTTTCATGAATTCCTAAGCACTAAGAGCACTAAGAGCATCTCTTGCTCTAACGTTTTGTCTTTGACTCCAGTTCCTGACACAGAGCTCCTAAATCCCTTGGAATTTCCTGGGTAAAAAGAGTGTCTTTTGTTCTAATGGGGCCACTCTTTTTTTTTTTTAATATATTTTATTGATTTTTTACAGAGAGGAAGGGAGAGGGATAGAGAGTTAGAAACATCGATGAGAGAGAAACATCGATCAGCTGCCTCCTGCACATCTCCCACTGGAGATATGCCCACAACCCAGGCACATGCCCTTGACCGGAATCGAACCTGTGACCTTTCAGTCCGCAGGCTGACGCTCTATCCACTGAGCCAAACCGGTTTTGGCTGGGCCACTCTTGCTGGGCCTGGAGAGCTTGAGGATGCGCGCTGGTCATTAGAAAGACGGAGCCATAATTACAGCTTGGAACTTTCCACCTAACCTCCGTCCTCTCGGGAGTGGAGAGGGGCTGGAGGCTGAGTTAATGTCAGTCATTCCTGCTGGTGAAGCCTCCGTAAAAATCCCAAGTGCAGGGTTTGGGGTGCTTTCAGGTTGGTGAACATATCCACGTACCAGGAGGGTGCTGCACCCCAACTCCAGGGGAACCAAAGCTAGAGACTCTTCTAGCCCTGGCCTTATTGTATTTCTTCATTGGCTGTCATCTGTATAAACAAAAGTGTTTTCCTGAGCCCTGTGAGCTCTTCTAGCTAATGATCAAATTCAAGGAGGAAGGTCCAGGGAACCTCCAATTTGTAGCCAAGTTGGAACCAAAGTTGTAGGTAACCTGGGGACCTAATTCTGGTAGTTGGCATCTGAAGTGGGCGGCAGTCTCGTGGGACTGAGCCCTTAACCTGTGGGGTCTGCACTAACTCCAGTTAGTATCAGGACTGAATTGAATTCAGAGAGGAAGGGGGAGGGAAAGAGAGAGATAGAAACATCAATGATGAGAGATAATCATTGGTCAGCTGCCTCCTGCATGCCCCCTAGTGGGGATCGAGCCCACAACCCGGACATGTGCCCTTGACCGGAATCAAACCTCGGACCTTTCCGTCCGCATGCCGACACTTTATCCACTGAGCCAAACCAGCAAGGGCACTCCTACTATCTTTAGCCTTCTCTCAACTTCTAGCTTTTCCTGAGGCAGTTTGATACTGTCAGTTCAACTCTTACTAGATACTGCTTTGCTGTACATCTCTTTTGTTTCAAGACTTCTGAATTAGAATTTATTATGTGCTTTATAAAACTATCACCTTTCATGATTCTAAAAAGTACTTTTTAACATTTTAACACTTCTGAAATTAAGAAGCGCCTTATAATTGACTGTTTCTTAGAATTACATTTACAGTTGAATTGGTAGCATCTTTTTAATATACTTAGTAGAGTCAGTGGAACTATATATGGAGGGTAAGCAAATGCAAATACAAAGTTTATTTCTTACTACTCTTCTCTCTCCCATTCTTCCCCAGAGGGTCTCTATTCTTAATTCTTTTGTTCTTGAGTCAGAATTCTTTCACAGGTATTTTGCTGTGTGAGGTATGTGAGTGGTACATTTGTGAGTATCCATGCATCATTTCTTTCCCTGCCAGGTGCCAGGTATAGTGTTTGACTACTGGCTTTCTCTCAATAGTCTGTTATCTGCTATCACATCCTCCACGTCTCTTATCTTTTCTGTCATGATTTCTGTTTTGCTGCTTTGAGCCATTTTTTCCATTTGATCTTACAGACCACAAATTTGGATCTTTGCCACGACCCATTCTTTCCTTCAGTTAATCTACTGTGTGGTCTATTTGGAAAATTGTGTTTTTGATCCATGAAGACTTCTCTCTGCTGTAGTTAAGTCTCCCTAAGTCCCCTTGTTACTTTCCTGTCCCATGTTGACCTCTCTGTCTTCAAGCAGCTCTGTTTGGTTGTGGGTTTGCTCCTTTTGTCCTGAATGGTCACTGTCATTTTGGATGTGCAGCATCCTTATATGTTGTCATAGTTTCCTTGTTAGCTTATTAGTTCTGGTCTTGGTATCTAGTGATTCATGGAGACAAGCCCCTCACCCGAGGGTCATCTGATCTCCGCACACCAGGTTTTTTCTAGAACCACTAATTTCAAGTTCTTTATTTCAGGGTTCCAAGAAGCTGGTCTTGAGGCACTTGACCAGCTCCGAGAAAAATGAAACCCTCACACACCCCAGTTTCCTCCTCTACACCCCACAGCCCACGCCTTCAATTCCATGTAGCTGTCTGCAGGCTCCAGGCCTGTGTCTGTTACAGCAGACAGATTGAAAATCATGGTGGCCGTGACCGGTTTGGCTCAGTGGATAGAGCGTCGGCCTGCGGACTCAAGGGTCCCAGGTTCGATTCCAGTCAGGGGCATGTACCTTGGTTGCGGGCACATCCCCAGTGGGGAGTGTGCAGGAGGCAGCTGATCGATGTTTCTCTCTCATCGATGTTTCTAACTCTCTATCCCTCTCCCTTCCTCTCTGTAAAAAATCAATAAAATATATTTTTTAAAAAAAGCCCTAGCTGGTTTGGTTCAGTGGGTAGAGCGTCGGCCTGCGGACTCAAGGGTCCCAGATTCGATTCCGGCCAAGGGCATGTACCTTGGTTGCAGGCACATCCCCAGTAGTGGGTGTGCAGGAGGCAGCTGATCGATGTTTCTCTCTCATCAATGTTTCTAACTCTCTATCCCTCTCCCTTCCTCTCTGTAAACAATCAATAAAATATATTAAAAAAAAAAAAAAAAAGAAAATCATGGTGGAGGTATAGGGGGATGAGTTCGTTGCAAAATCTTCCCAGGATCACTTTCAAGCCTGGATCTGTCTTTGTTATTCCCTAGTGGTTGTGGATGTTGCCTAGACTTACCAACAGTGGGGAGAAAAGCACTGGGCATGGAAGGTGATGGTCTGCGGGATAAATGATATAGTTTTCAACTCCTTGCTGCTTTCCCTGCCAGGCCGATTATTTCCCTGCCTGCAGGGAACTGATTTGCAGTCCTCCCTGTCCCTGGTCAGGCTTGGCCTTATGCCTTGTGTTGGCAAGTTGGGTGAATGCAGCTTAGGAGCCGTGACAAGTTTCTATCAGTCCTCTTGCCTCTGCCTTTTGTGCTGGGAATGGCATGTCTCAGATAAGGTCTGTTCTCTTCTGGGAAAGAGAAGGCACCGGAGCACCAGCCACAGCCCAAGGGCACCATGCCGACCTGTGGCTGATGTCCTGTGAGTGGGAAAACAAGTTTGTTCCCACCGCTGGGCTCAGGGTTGCCAGGGTAGTGCAGCCAAGTTGACTGATGAAATCTGGCTTGATTTCTTGTTCCTTCTTTTATTAGTGAACGTTTTCCCCATTGCATTGCTTTTTAAAATCTGTATCAGACCCTAAAGTTTATTTCCTTTCTCTTCTAACTGACTGATAGGCACAAACTACTATTGTTGTTATAGTCAAACACTAATTAGCTGTGGTAGAGAGTTCACAAATTATATAACAAGACCCAACCTATGTAACAGAACTGAGGGAAAGGTGGCAGTTTATTACACTCATCATCTAATGCCCTAAACTGTACCCAAAATTATTCTTCTGAAAGCACGACTTCTATTTAATTGTACAAAGTAAACTACTTACAGTTCTCAACACCTGGGCTTTAATGCTATTTTTTATGATCATAAATGAATAAGAGTTCATTGGAGAAGCATTTACAGAGTAGCTTTCCAAAGCCTCTGTTTCCTGGAAAACACACACATTTATCTGACTTGCTGACTTGACTGACTAGCAAACATAGAAATGGGATTTGTATTTGTGTTTTATCTCTTTTCTAGTTGATATTCACTTTTTTTCCTATTACACTCTCAGAACATTGTTCTGACACGTATTTATAAATCAATAGTTGATGAGTGGAAAGCGTATTCCCTGGACTGTAAGCCAGAAGACCTGGGCTCTTCACTAATTCTCCCACCAGCCTTCTCTTCTTCCTGACCTTCTCTTTTTTTATTCCTTTGCCTTTCCTTCCTTCATTTATGTCAGCGGTTCTCAACCTGTGGGTCGCAACCCCTTTGGCAGTCGAACGACCCTTTCACAGGGGTCGCCTAAGACCATCCTGCATATCAGATATTTCCATTACGATCCATAGCAGTAGCAACATAACAGTTATGAAGTAGCAACGAAAATAATTTTATGGTTGGGTCACAACATGAGGAACTGTATTTAAAGGGCCAGAAGGTTGAGAACCACTGATAAATAGCTGCTGAGCACTCTACTGTGCCAAGCACTGTGATGTAGTGATATGCAAGCCAAACGCCGCTACCTTCCTGCCCTCATCGAACTCACTGTCTTCCCTTTTGCCCCGGCTCTTCTTCCTTCTGATCATGCTATAAACTGGTCGGTGCCTTTACTGCTCAGCCTCCTCGTCGTTTGTCTGCCACTGGGTTATTGTGGGGAGGTTGAGGGTGGTACTGAGAGAAAGGTAAGTAGGTGTGAGGGAGAGAGGAAACAGGTGAGCTACCCAGGTGGCCTAACCACTGTACAAACCTATTTTTATTTCTCATGATTCTTTTCAAGTTGTAATTTTGCAGATATTCTCAAAGGATGGATCTATACAAATGATTTGAATATTAGGTGATATGTTTGTTGCTCCTGGCTAGTCTTGTAAATTTAATGGATTTATTTTATTTTTTAGAGTTTGGGAAACCATCAATTAGGATATCTTTGTTACTAAAAAACCTGTTGCTTCAGAAATGAGAAAAACCTGGAAATAAGCATGTGCCTTAGTTTATAAGAGCAATTGGGACACAAATAAGTTACCCAATCTACTTTCTATTGTAGGGCTTCTTGAGAGGTTGGTCACTCATTTTTCCTCGCCCCCCGTTTTTGCTTTCTGAGTAAAGAGCTGCAGTGCTGGCTGGAAGGGAAGGGAAGTGTTGTAGATGGAAAGACAACTGAACTATACATGATAATGTCTTCCTCAGCTGCAGACGAAAATCTTAAGAACAACCTGATTATATTTTATAAGGGACTAAAGTTTGCATGCAGATTCCAACTGAAAACATCTGTTTCCTGACCTGGTGCCAGAGTTCTAACATCTTGCAGGAATTCTGGTTTTGATGTTTCTGAGTTTCAGGCACCTCCCTCTATTACTCTGTGGCTGTTTGTTTAGATGGTTTAAAGCAACACTGCTTAACATTTTGGAAATAACGCTGAAGGACTGAAAATGAACTTCTTCATTTTCTTCTTATACACAAAAGGAAAATTTCGGATTTCATTAGCAAGAATCATCCCAATTGCTTGAGTAGTTATTGTAAGAATTGCAAGGCGACCCACAGTTCATTAAAGAAGCCAAGGAATGAACCATCAGTCATTCTCTGTGTCTATGAATCTGTTTCTATTTTATTAGTTTATTTTGTTCTTTTAGTAAACTGGAATTGAAAGATAAAATTTTAATAAGAATCCAATGAAAATAAATGGATCACTGAAGGGGCCAGTGCATATGTTTATGTATGTATATGAGCGTATCTATATATATCAAAGCCTAAGCAACTGTTTGACTGGTAATTATGATGCGCACTAACCACCAGGGGGCAGACACTCAACCCACAGGCATGGAAACATGGCACAGACTGATGAATCTCAGAGGGAAGGGAGCAGCGGGACGGGCAGGAAGAGATTAACCAAAGATCCTATATGCATACTAGAGGCCAGGTGCACAGATTTGTGCACCAGTGGGGTCCCTCCGCCTGGCTTGCACCCTCTTGCAATCTGGGACCACTCAGGGGATGTAGGACTGCTGGTTTTGGCCCGATCCCTGCAGGCCAGGTCGAGGAATCTCACTGCTGCATGAATCCGTGCACTAGGCCTCTAAGTATTTATATAAAGATAGGAATTTTTTTCAGACTCATAGCTACAGAGAACATTTTGACTATTGCCAGATGAATCAATGGTTGGTGAGACTGGGTGAAAACAGTGAAGGAATTAAGAAGCACAAATTGGTTGTTACAGAACAGTCATGGAGATGTAAAGTACAGCATAGGGAACATAGTCAAGAATATTGTCATAAGTATGCATGATGTCAGAGCGGTAGTAGATTTATCGGGATGATCACTTAGTTATATAATGACTAATCACTGGGTTGTACACCTGAAACTAATATTGTATGTCAACTGTAATTGGGAAAAAAAAAATAGGGTTTTTTTTTGTTTTGTTTGTTTTTTCACCTTTCCTTAAGTAAATGGAAAACTTTTAAAAGTATTTCAAATTTTGGCCCTGGCCAGGTAGCTCAGGTGGCTAAAGTGTTGCCCTGATACACCCTGGTTGCAGGTTTGAGCTCCCTCCACCTCCCCATCAGGACACATATAGGAATCAACCAGTGAATGCATAAATAAGTGGAATACCAAATCCATATCTCTCTCCCTCCTTTCCTCTTTCTCTAAAATCAATAAATAAAAAATTTAAAATATATATTTCTAATTTTATTTCTTAAGAATCTCAACTACTAAAAATTGTTGTGTGGGGTTTTTTGTTTTGTTTTGTTTTAGGGCCCCAATTGTATGTACTTATACCTCATTTTTACATTCTGTTAAGTCAGGCCTAGGTTGATAATTCTTGATAACATAAATCCACTGCATAAGTAATGTTTACAGATCTGTGGAAGCAGGACTAATGCAAACATTTGCTAGGAGTCAGGTAACATTGAATGGTGTGTGAGGATCACTCACTTGACATATGAAAGCCAGTGTGACTTTCTGATTTTCAATTTTATTGAATGCTCTGATATTCCTAAATGTTAACACTGGGCATTTCTAAGGATAATTTTGCTAATGAAGGGTTAATATTGGGCCTTAGCCTTCCATGTTATTAGGTATGTTCAGAAATTATCTTATCTAATAATAGACAAACATGGTAATTAACCGTACCTCTGCTATGCTCCCCATTGGCTAATCAGCAAGATATGCAAATTAACTGCCAACCAAGATGGTGGCCGGCAGCCAGGCAGCTGAAGCAAACATGAGGCTTGCTTGCTCCAGCAATGGAGGAAGCCAAGGTTCCCCACCTGCCGTGGCTGGGCTCTGAGCTGCACTCTAAGCAACAATGTTGCAATTATAGAAACTAAACAAACCCCAGATACCTGCTTTCAGCCAGCTGGCCTCGGAGCTGGAGCTGCAACAAAGTTTCAATTACAGAAGGTAAATAAATCCCAGAATAAAAAAAAGAAAGAATAAAAGGAGAGACTGGGAGCTTCACTTGCAGGCTTGGTCCGCCTGAAAACAGCCCTCAGCCCCTCATCCAGGCTGGCCAGGCACCCCATTGGGGACCCCCACCCTGAAGGGGGTGCGGGCAGCCTGAAAACAGCCATCAGTCCCTCATCCAGGCTGGCCAGGCACCCCAGTGGGGACCTCCACCCTGAAGGGTGTGCAGGCAACCTGAAAATAGCCATCAGCCCCTCATCCAGGCTGGCCAGGCACCCCAATGGGACCCCCACCCTGATCCGGGACACCCTTCAGGGCAAACCAGCCGGCCCTCACCCATGCACCGGGCCTCTATCCTATATAGTAAAAGGGTAATATGCAAACTGACCCTAACAGCAGAAAGACTGGGAATGACTGGTCACTATGACACACACTGACCACCAGGGGGCAGACGCTCAATGCAGGAGCTGCCCTCTGGTGGTCAGTGAACTCCCACATGGAGGAGCTCTGCTCAGCCACAAGCCAGGCTGATGGCTGCCAGTACAACGGTGGTGGTGGGAGCCTCTCCTGCCTCCTCAGCAGCGCTAAGGATGTCCGACTGCAGCTTAGGTCTCCTCCCCGCTGGCAAATGGACATCCCCTGATGACTGCCGGGCTGCCAGAGGGATGTCTGATTGCCATCTTAGGCCCAATCCCCTGGGGAGCAGGTCTCAGCCAGCAGATGGTCATCCTCCTAGGGGTCCCAGACTGCGAGAGGGCCCAGGCCAGGCTGAGGGACCTTCCCCCTGCCCCCCAGTGCACAAATTTTTGTGCACTGGGCCTCTAGTGTATTTATAATCGCTGTGCTATATTTAGAATCTCTTATTTATTATAAATGATCAATTAAACAAAGAAATATTTTATGAGGAAAAATTGGAAATAAGCCATCAAGGGGTAGTTAAATATGGCATTTCATAATATTTGTCAGATCAGAAATGACAGATCTATATTAATCTATATTAACATGGAAATATCTCCAAGACATTATTTAGGAGGGAAAATTAAATTTTGGAACTGTATGTATGCTAACTCATGCCTAATTTTTTAAAAAGCTAAAACTAAATATGTTGAGATAAATGAAAATATATATCCCGAACTATTAAGATCAATTAACTTTGGTTAACTGGAGGTAGGGAGCTCACTTTGACCTTTAGTTCCAGGCTTCTATATATGAATTTTAATGTGAATGTAGTCATGTTTTACTTGTACACTTATTTTTTATTAAGAAAAAATAAGAATATAAACAAGGTAAGCAATAGTATAACACACCCCAGAGTACCCACCACTAAGCTTCAGCTGTTATCAATATCAGTATTCTGCTATTTTATCATCTATATCTCTACTCACTCTTCACCTTGAATACTATTGTATTTTTCATAATTATATTTGTACATAAAATTTGTATACACTGAATCACAAATCATAGATGTACCCTTTTGAAGAATGAATATGGTCATGTAATCTATACCCCATTATGATATTGAATATTTCCATATCCATAGAATGTGCTATATGGTGCCTTATCCCAGTCTACCTGCCCACTCTTAAAACTTTATAGAAATGGAATCCATACAATATAGACTCTTTTTGTGTCTGACTTTTTTTTGCTCTACATAATGTGTGTGAGAATCGTCAATGGTATAGCAGGTATCAGCAGTTCTTTTCAGTTTATTCCTATTATTCCACTGTGTGAATATGCCACCGCTTGTATAGCCTTCTCGTGTTGATGGACACTTACTATTGTGATTAAAGCTGCTGTGACATTCATGCTCAAGTCTTATTGTTGACATATATTGTCATTGCTTTTGAATGCATACGTGGGGTGGAATTACTGGATCAAATAAAGACTTAGCAAACCCCTTTGAAAGTAATCGTTCCTTTTTAAATTCCTATCAGCAAAATGTAAGAGTTGTGGTTGCTCCACAGGCTTATTGCTAGTTGGTTTTGTCAGACTTGTTCATTTCAGCCTTCTTAATGGTGTTATAATGGCACCTCAATGTGTATTTAAAAAAAAAAAATTGAAATTGTGGTAAAATGGGTATAATATAAAGTTTGCCATTTTAATCACTTTACGTGTAATCAAGTATCAGTGACAATGTAGGACAACCATCACTATTCCTGAAACTATTTCATCACCCCAAACGGAAAGTCTGCACTCATTCAGCAATACTCCTTCCTCCCCTCTCCCTGAGCCCCAAGTAGCCTTCCATCTGGTTTCTCTTCCTCAATGAGTTTGCCTAGTCTAGCTATTTCATATAAGTGCAGTCATAAAATATTTGTCCTTTTCTCCCTGGTTTAATGTTTTCAGGGTTCATCCATATTGTAGCATACATCAGAGTTTCATTGCTTTTTATGGCTGAATCATAGTCCATTGTATGGATATACCACATTTTTGTTATCCATTAACTTGTTGACGGACACTGGGGTTGTTTGGTTATTGTGAATAATGATGCAATGAAAATTTGTGTACAAGTATCTGTTTGCCCCTGTGTTTAATTATTTTGGCTGTATAACAAGGAGTGGAATAGCTAGGTTGTATGGTTATTCCATGTTTAACTTTTTGAAGAACCACACTGTTTTCTCAGTGTGTTTTAACTCACATTTCCCTGATGGCTAGTGAGGTTAAATATCTTTTCATGTGTTTATATTAGTGATTTGTCTATCTTTTTTATGAAATGTTTGTTCAGTCTTTTATGCATTTAAAAAGTGAGTTACTAGTTTTTCTTTCTTTTTATTATTAAGTTTCTAACATTCTTTATATTTTTTGAATAGAAATTCTTTGTCAGATGAGTTTTGCAAATATTTACTTCCAGTCTGTAGCTTGCTTTTTTACTAAGAGTATATTTCTAAAAATTAAAAAATATTTTTAAATGGTGCTAAAATACACATAACACCATCTTAAGCATTTTTAAGTGTACAATTCAGTTGCATTAAGCGTTTTTACATTGTTGTGCAGCCAGTCTCCCAAACTCTTTTCATTGTGCAAAACTGAAACTCTCCATTAAACAGTAACTCCACATTCCCCTCTTCTCCCAGTCCCTGTTCTACGTTGTTTCTGTGAATTTGATTACTCTAGATACCTCACATAAGTATAATCATACAGTATTTGTCTTTTTGTGACTAACCTTTTCGCTTACCATAATGTATTCAAGGTTCATCCATTCTGTAGAGTGTCAGAATTTCCTTCTTTTTAAAACTGAATAATATTCCATTGTACATATATACCACAGTTTGTGTATCCGTTCATCCATCAGTGGGTACTTGGGTGACTTCCACCTTTGGGCTATTGTAAATAATGCTACTATGAGTCATATGGTAATTCTGGTTTTAATTTTTTGAGGAACTTCCATGCTGTTTTCCAAGTGGCCACACCATTTTACATTCCCACCAATTTCTTCACATTCCCACCGATACTTGTTATTTTCTGTTTTGTTTTGTTTTTATGTTAGTTTCCTAATGGGTGATATCTCACTGTGGTTTTGAGTTGTATTTCCCTAATGAGTAGTAATTTTGAGTATCTTTTCATATGCTTGCTGGCTATTTGTTTATCTTTTGGAGAAATGTCTATTCAGATTCTTTGCCCATTTAAAAAATTAGGTTGTTTCCTTTGTTGTTGAGTTGTAGGAATTCTTATATAGTCTGAATACTTACCCCTTATTTGATATGTGATTTGCAAATACTTTCTTCCATGTTAGTCTGTTTGATTATGTTTTTTGATACACAGAATTTTAAAATTTTGATGTCATCCCATTTTTCTAGTTTTGCTTTTGTTGCCTGTGTATTGGTACATATCCAAGAAATCATTACCAAACCCAGTATCATGAAGGTCTTCCTCTGAGTTTTATTGTTTCAGGTCTTACATTAGATCTTTGATCCATTTTGAGTTAATTTTTGTATATGGTGTAAGGTAAGGGTCCAACCTCATTCTTTTCACTTGAATGTCTATTTCACCCAGCACCATTGTCCTTTCCCCATTGAATAGCTTTGGCACTCTTGTCAAACATCATTTGATCATATATGCTCTAGTGTCCATTTTTTCCTTCTTTGGAAAGGGCTTTAGGAATTTTAGTATGTTTTGGAAACCTGAAAGATAATTCACTTTCAATGTTTTCTACTTTTAGGTTAATCTCCTTTGCTATGTATACATTATTTTCTATGTGGACAGTGCACATAAGTGGATTATAGTTGTTACATTTTGAAATATTTAAAGTTATTGTTTTCTTGGTATGTGATATGCTAGCAGACCAGATTTGAATGGTTCTCACTTAAAAAAAAGTAATAACAAGTTCATGTTGGGATAAAAGATTTTTAAGGCTTCCAGTTCATTTGTCCTTGGTTGCCACTGAGGTTGAAGGGAAAAGGCACAGAGTATTTTAAGAGGAGAAATGGCCTTGTTGCTGTGGGACACTAGAATGGAAAATCCTCAGCCAAGCACAGAAATTTGGACACTGTCCTTCAACAAAAAGGAGACTCCCTGTGGGATCCCTTGAAAATTGGAATGGGCCAGTCCGTGGGCCCACCCAGTATCCATGCTGTTCCTCAACCCCCTTCTGATTTGAGGTCGTAGCGGTTAATGTGGAATTTTTTGTCTTATAGCTGGAGAATTTGGGGGTTATTTCTGAAAGTACGATAGCTTTCACAGTTTTTAAAATGTACTCTCTTGTTCCTTAGGCTTCCTTGATCACTCATAGTGTGTTCATTGCAGCTTCCAATCAAGTCCTATTTATTTGTTTATTATCTTTTAAATCCTCACCCAAGGGCATGTTCATTGATTTGAGAGAGAGAGAGGAAGGGGGAGGGTGGCAGAGAGAGGGAGAGAGAAACATTGACCATCCACCTCCCACATGCTCCTTGACTGGGATCAAACCCACAACCCTTTGGTGTATGGGATGATGCGCCAATAAACTGAGCCCCCTGGCCAGGGCAACTCTTCCTTCCTTCCTTCCTTCCTTCCTTCCTTCCTTCCTTCCTTCCTTCCTTCTTTCCTTTCCTTTCCTTCCCTTTCCCTTTCCCTTTCCCTTTCCCTTTCCCTTTCCCTTTCCTTTCCTTTCTTTTTTTCTTTCTCTTTCTTTCTCTTTCTTTTCTTTCTTTCTTTTTCTTTCTTCTTTTTATTTATTTATTGTATATTGGTGTTTTAATTTGACCTTCCCAGTGACAAACAGAATTTTAGGGCTAAATGATACCTTAGAAGTCTTATCTTCATATTCCTCTGGTTATATTATCAACCACATCATTATTTGTTAAAAAAAACTTATAAGGTTACAGCATTTATTTTAAGGTCACAGCTTTATAAGGATTTAATGGCTTCACGGATGATTCTAGTCAGGGGTGGGCAAACTTTTTGACTCGAGGGCCACAATGGGTTCTTAAACTGGACCGGAGGGCCGGAACAAAAGCATGGATGGAGTGTTTGTGTGAACTAATATAAATTCAAAGTAAACATCATTACATAAAAGGGTATGGTCTTTTTTTTTTTTTTTTTGGTTTTATTCATTTTATTTTTTAGTTTGCCCACGGCTGTTCTAGTCCAATACTTGGTGATAGGTAAAGTGTGCGTATAATGTCATTTTGTACATTCTTTATTTCTTTAGCAACACCCAGCACCTACTTTTCCTGTTCACCAACCCAGATTTCATTTTATCTTCATTTTATCTACTTCACGTGGACTCCTCGCATGCACTTTTGCATAGAATTGTTGCTCTGTTTGTCAGAATCCATGCTCAATTTTAGCTGGTATTCCCCTTCTATATCTGCCTCTTCGATGGAGCTGGATTTACCGCTGCTCACCTATTAGTGCCCTCGGTCTCAACAACCATATTCAAACAAAACACCTTAAATGGAGGCATTGAAAAGGTCACAACAGTGAGCCATTCTGTAACTTTTGGTGCAATAAAATGGTTAGATTATATTTGGAATATAAGATCTCTGAGCGCAGCTATGTATTTTCTTCATCTATAAAACACTCTAGAATAACAGCTTACATCTGTTTGGGGTTTTAAATTTCACGTTTTGAAGAAACATCATGTTGTGTAACCCCAAAGCAGACCTGGGGAGCTCGCTGGCTTTCTGACAGGCCGTGCGTGTGGGGACTGGGAAGCTGGACCAGAGTTTGTTTTCACTGCAGCCAAGTCTGCTGGCTCCTTCCCCAGGTGGGAGCGCACTTCGCTGCTGTTTCTTCATATGCTAAGCGACAAGATGCATTCAATGAGATTCTGGCTTGAAGAATATTTGAAAATTTTTCACTCGTCGGGAGTTTATCTTATAAGAGATTTAATGGCTTCAGGGATGATTCTACTAGTCCAATACTTGGTGATAGGTAAATGTTTAAATAAGTTACCTGAAATTATTTCACTACCAGAAACCAAAAATAAATGTAATTATTTAAACATATAGGACATTTAATTACTTTAGACTGTCAATCTCGTTTTAGAGAATAAAGTTGGGGTGTATTGTCTGCCCACTTTTACAAATACATGCCCAAAGAAATAGTTTGACCATTTCAAATGTGTGATTTTTAAATTACTTCTTTAGAATAAAGGAACAATTTAACAAATAGTGAGTGCTGAACAGAAGAAAATGGGCAAAATGTTCATCTACAGAATTCAAAATCTAACACAGGGTGGGGCAAATGTAGGTTTAAAGTTGTTATATGGAAAATAATACAACAACTAATAATTAATAATACAAGAATAAGCTGCGTTTTGTGTACTCACAACTGTAAACCTATGCTTGCTCTACCCTCTATTATATATATTAAGTACCAACTTAATGGGTTATTTTTATCAAGGGAAGAATGTTAGCATGGCCAGTAACGATAAGTTATAAGATCTTTTTCATCTTATAAATGTGAACTATTTACATTCTTGTTAAAAGTGATACATTTACATGTGGGAGAAAAGAGAACAAAAAAGAACATTAAAATCATCTGTAATCCCTCTGCCTATTGTCCTCTTGGTATTTTAATACATATTGTGTACTTAAAAAAAATTAGGGTTTTGATAATTAATTTAATTGGGAGTACTTTAGTTTCAGAATGGACAGTGTCAGATGCTTTCGTGGTTTTATGACAAAACTAAACAAAATTGGACTCCTATTGTAGCACTTCGCTGTATGGGGTGGGGTGAAGATGACAAACTTCTCTGAGATTCTAGTTTATCAGCTTAAACTAATTTATTGACATTGATTTTTCTTTTCTCACTGCCATTTCCTGTCTGAATGGAAGACAGATTTTTTTCTGTGGCCACTGTCAAGCCCAAGGCCATTATTTGTTCCAGCAGAATAAGAGAGCTTATGTCAGACTCTTAATTCTGAATAAATATTTTAG
Source organism: Myotis daubentonii (assembly GCF_963259705.1). Classification (NCBI taxonomy): domain Eukaryota; kingdom Metazoa; phylum Chordata; class Mammalia; order Chiroptera; family Vespertilionidae; genus Myotis; species Myotis daubentonii. Next base: position 7,226,411 of record NC_081853.1, on the reverse strand, counting down.
AAATGACTTAATGCCCTTAATTCATGGGCCGTTAATTCCTTCAAAATTGTGGTCTCACATACATACACTCACATTGTTAAAGTCCACATTTACTCTTCACTTGCCGGTGACATGGGCCCTGGTCTGCTGGAGTATCCCTGGCACAGGCCCACGCGTCCGCGAGTGGATCTGAAAAGACTAGTGGGTGGGTCCACTGGAATCCTGGCGCTTTTATTTTAGGATATATGGAGGTGGGTTCTATTTTTAGAATTTTGGAACGTTTAATTAGAAGCAAATAGATTATACTGAGGATGAATGTACTCTGGACAGATTAATGCAGTTAGGTTTTTTAGGTAGAATACTAGACAGGGCTCTGGAGTCAGATTGGCGTCTTCATTCTAGCTGTGCCTTCAGGAGAGTTACACAGCTTCTCTGGACTTGCGTTGCCTCATCTATAAAATGAGGTTGGTAATAATACCTGTCTTATAGGGCTGTGAGGATTCAGTGAAATAAAACCTGTGAAGTGCTTATTAGCACAGTGCCTGACACATGAAAAGTGCCTGGTAATTCTAGCTCTTCTTGTTACGCAACAAATTGTCACTACCTGTTGCGTAGTGTAGTTATGCCCACCGCTCATGCTTCATTCCTGCAGATCTCTCTTCTCCTTGCTGCTCTTGTGTGTACATCAGGCATCCAGGAGCCTCCACCCCTCCAGCATCGATAGGCTGCTCCTTCTTTGAGGGTGCAGACCTCCCCCATCCACGCTGTGCTCCTCTGGTCCCTGCCTCAGCTTACTCCTCCAGTGGCTCTGTCTCCTCTTTCCTCTTCCCTCCCCTCCACCTGCCTTGCCCTCTCTGCCTGTCCTCGCTCATCCCCCTCTGGTCTCCCTCTCCTTTCCTTCTCACTCCCCTCCTCTCTCTCCTCTCCCACTCTTCTCTCTCTCCATCTTCTCTCCTCCTTCCTCCTCTCCCTGTCCCCCTTCTCCTCTCTCTGCCCCCTCCCCTCTATGACTTCTCCCCTTCCCCTCCTTTTCGCCCACATTTTTTGGCCTTTCCCTCTCTGCTGCCTCCCCACTCCAGCTCTTTCTCCCTCTCTAGCTGTCCCCACTGCCCCCCATCCCTTCCTCTCTTTTAACCCTAATACTTGGTCTGCTAAGGAGCAGACAGCTCTAGCTCTTAAGCAGAAATGTGCCAAGTCTTTAAAGCCTTTATTACTTGTGATGAGAAATATTCATTTTGTCATTTTAGTAGCCAAGGTTTCTTCATATTGTGCTTCCCTTCCACTCGCAAAGGGCACCACAGCATCATTCGACTCACATGGGCTCAGAAAGTTAGTGGGACGCTGAAGGCAGTTACAGTTAACTTGTTTTCTAAGCCTGTGTATTGTATATAGTAATGTATACATTTGTTTAATGTTAGCTTTATTATATACATAGTTAAATGAAATAATGTTCTCAGTAATAATTATGGGTTTGTATAGTCATGCTAGGCAAAGTCTGAGCTTCTCTGCCTAATTTATTTCTTTTCTTCTCTCTTCAGATTCCCTTCTCATTGGTCCAGTTTCCCTTGTGGGAATCCTTAAAAGTAAGTTTTCCAATCTTCATATAAAATTGCTTTCTAATTATCATAAATACCCAATTGTTTCAGTTTGTAATAGAAGAATATTGATTAGTAGTTTAAAAACTCAAAAAATTTTTAAAATACGTTTTTATTGACTTCAAAGAGGAAGGGAGAGGGAGAGAGAGGTGGAAACATCAATCATGAGAGAGAATCATTGATTGACTGCCTCGTGCACCTCCCACTGGGGATCAAGCCTGCATCCTGGGCATGCGCCCTGCCCGGAATTGATCCCAGGACCCTTTCATCTGCAGGCTGACACTCTATCCACTGAGCCAAACTGGCCAGGGCTCAAAATTTTTAAGAGTTGAAAATATTTTTTACGTGTGGTTTACATGAGAGTTCAGTCTTTTAAACTTGTTCAGTGTCTGTGGTACTGAGAGATCATCCTAACGGCGTAACTGAATCCTCAGGTGTTAAGGGAAACTGTGCTTTACTTTCTTTTGTATTTCTTCTCTACCCATAGACTTCTATTTCACTTCCGTGTGTGTGTGTGTGTGTGTGTGTGTGTGTGTGTAGAAGTTAAGGAATGACGATGAGGGTAAATGAAAAGGGAAAAAAGCAAGGCCCTGATTGTTAGGCCAGCCCCCTCACCCCCGTAACTGAGGGTGAGCAGCGGGGGGCGTGCTGCTCTGACTGCCACCTTCCTTCCGCTGTCACCCAATGGGCCTAGGAACCCCCTGAGAAGGAGCCACGTCTGCTGAGCTGTGCGTTAGCCTCAGGGAAGGTCACTCAGTTGTTTAAAAACAGAAATTTTTAAAAACCTGTTTTCAAATATACAGAGACGTATTTTTTCATTTTCTGATGCGATGATTTTAAAAATTGTGGGTCATGCTATGAACTGTGTGGGTGTCTGCCAGCCTTTTAAAGACTGTGATAAGAGGGACGTTATTAACAGAGATCGTCCTATGTGGTAAGGGTGAGTCCTGCTTTGTAAGACTTCAGTGTTGTGTGTGCATGCACACACATCTCTGTTCTGGCTGCACTGTACCATGTATTTCTCACTGTGGATAATGATCAAAAGACTTTGAAAGCCCTTGTTCAGGTTGATAAATGACCAAGCTATAAAATGGCAAAGTGTCTAGGCAGGCCTTTGGTAACAGAAAGTAAAGGCATTGCTCCCATGGCTGAGGGAGTCGGTAACCACGGTGTGCTCCCACCGCTTCCCCTGAAGAATAGCAGACTTATCTAGACTAAAAATACTCTGTGGAGTTCATACTGTGAGGACAATAAAATGAGACAAAGCATTAATCATGAAAAATAAACTCTGGAATATTATGTATTTAGAAATAGTTCTGATTTTAAGGAGTGGTACAGATGACCTAATACAGGTTTTGGGGTCTCTAATGGTTGTGTTTGGTTTTTACCCTTTTCTTTGGGTGCTTGGTGAAACGGGTCTCTCAGGCGGTTTCCGGGCATGATGTAGTCGCGCTCCCAGGAGAAGGCCGCATTCCATGAGCATACAGCTCCCCTTTTTTGCGTGTGACAAAGGAACAATGGAGCCAGCAGCTGTCCAGAAACAAGACTCGCTTCATTAGTGTCTCAATAACTGGCATTCACCCCTCTCTGCACTCTAACTTCCTATTCCCTGACTCTGCATAGGAATGCTTTGATGCCCAAAGAGGGAAGCAGGGGGTTTATTTCTTTTCAGTGTTAAGGACATTGGTAGTATTCTTGTTAGTTAAGAAATATCTAGAATTTTTCAGAGTAATCATAGATAACAATGTTGAGCTTTAACAGTTTTCTTTGAGCAAATGTTAAGATGCTATAGTTGTTGTTTTTTAAGTTGTATTTATTGAAGAATAATTTTCAGATAGCAAGAGTCAACCTTTATAAGTACATTTTTTTCAATATGTTTTTATTGATTTTTTTTTTTTTTTTGAGAGAGAGAGAGAGGAAGAGAGAGGAATGGAAAGATGAAAACATCCATGAGAGAGAAACACTGATGGGCTGCCCCCTGCACACGCCCTGCACTATGTCCTGTGGGCCTGTCCTCTCTGTTCTTTTGAACAGGCCAAACTGGTACTCACCCGAGGGCCTTGCATTTGTTGTGCTCTCGCCCCCTACTGGGAATCAAGCCCTCAACCTGGGCATGTGCCCTGATGGGGAATCAAACTGTGACCTCCTGGATCGTGGGTCAACACTCACCCGCTGAGCCACATTTTTCTGAGTTTTGATACATGTTTATTACTACCACCATAACCAAAATATGTATAGGATATTTGTAGTTTTCCCTTTTCCAGGGTACCATATAAATAGAACCACACACTACTGTGCCTTTTGTGCCTGGCTTCTTCCATGTAATGAAGCTGTTGAGATTCATTCATGTTTTGCCTGTACCAGCAGTCTGTTCCTAAGTAGTGCTCTGTGGTGTGGTTGTAGTTGTTTATCTGTTCGCTAGTTTATGCACATTTGAGTTTTTCTGTTTTTGATGATTATGAATAAAGCTGCAATAAATATTTGTGTATAGGTATCAGTGTGGACATGTTTTAGTTTCCCTTGGGTAAGTGGCAAGAGTAGGGCTGCTGGGTCATAGGGAAAGTGTAAGTTTTGTTTGGTAGGAAACTGAACCGTTTTCCAGTGGCTGTGCCATTCAGCAACAATGCGTGAGCATTCCAGCTGCTCTGCGTCCGTGCCAGCACTTGCTATTAGAGTCTTTAAAACATTTAGCCATCCCAGTAGTTGTGTACTGGTATCTCATTGTGGTTTAGTTTGCAATTCTTTCATAACTAAATAATTTTGAGCATCTTTTTATATAATAATTTTTTTACAAAACACCCAAATGTGAAATCATAGTGCTTTTTAGAAGTAGACAATTTTTGGCACTTCTTTTATTTTTGTTTATGATTTTAGCCATTTCATTTTGCTTTTGCAACCATAGAGGGGTTGTATTATATGAAGGTTTCTCTGTTGTGTTTATGTGAAATAGCACCCAGACACGTTGTTCTGGGCCAGGACTTGAGCGGCTGCATGCACGGTGTGTGGTAAGGAGTAGCGTCGGGAGATGGAGGGCCACTTTCAGCCTAGACTACTCGGCATGGAACCCAAGGCCCCGCCTTTCCTCTCCAGTTCTGTCTTCTGCTCTCCCAGGTTTCATCGAGTCATACTGACTGCTTGGTCTCAGACCCCAAATTAAAATCTGAGTCTCTTCTTTGCCTTTCTTCACCTATCACTCACCAAGTTAGGTCGACTCAGACTTTTTGGAACCTGTGGCCTCCTTTCTATCAGATTCTTAGTACCTTGTGCCTGGACTAAGTTAACAGTTGCTCTGCTTTCTCATCCATTCTACAAATTGAATTTGGGTCATTTTCTAAGCATCTTTGAAGTTCTCTGAAATGTGTAACTTTCTAGAACTCTAAGCCATGAAGATGCTGTCCTCAAGGATGTCCACACTTCTCCCTGCCTCCCAAATCCCAGGTCCCTCCCCTGTGCATTGTTCTGCAAAGTCATTTCCCTGAAGCCTCACTGACGCCTCCTTTCTGAATCCGCTTCCACGGGTCCAGACATCACGCATCTTTTAAAGCCGGTGCAGTTATTTTTCCTGCTGCTTGAAGTCTTTGAATCCAGGATCTGAAAACTTACCCTTATAGCATTGGTCTGTACTGATTGGTATTTAACTAGGCACCAAATTTGTTTAAACCGTCTTACCTTGTATGCATATACCCATGGCCCGTGGACACAGAGGATAGAGTGGTGAGGGCCAGGGGTGGGGGGTGAGGGGGTCAAAAGGGGGAGAGGGGGCATGTAATACTTTCAACAATAAAGATTTCATTTTAAAAAAAAAACCGTCTTAGAACGAAGCCTTAGCGTATTCGAATGAGGCCTCCACCCCTTCCATTTACAGAGCAGCCACACACGCTGTCCATATCCACGTACTGCCTGCTCTGAGCTGGATGCCGTTTCATCCTCAGTGTGGGGATGAGGCTTAGCGATGCCCTGGGAGCTTCTCATCTGCCAGGGGCTCGCACCCACAGGCACGCCATCGCCAGGCTCCCAATCATGTCACTGCACTCCCTCATTTCTCAGACATTTTTATAGGACGCATACTGACAGAAATAGTGTAGATAAAAGAATACTAGATGCTCTAAAGAGGAGGGGCCGTAAGAGGAGATAATCGTGTCCAGAACTTCTGAGAAGATAGGATAATGTCCGCTACGATTTATGTTGAGTTTGTACCTTTCTGGCAGCCCAACAAGAAGATAAAGACCTTTATATACACGTTACTTCTTCCTTGATCTTGTCCCTGGACTTTGGACGCCACCTCCTGTGGAGGACTCGCCGCGGACCCCTCCTCGGGGTTACGGCCTGCTTTGACCAGCTTCCCAGCAGACATCCTCACTCAGATGCCTGGGGAGCCAGAGCTCCTGGAGCTTTTCTCCTCGCACCCTGCTCCTCCCCAGTGTCCCTGTCAGTGAACGGCGCAGATAGCTGTGCTTGCCCACGTAGACACCCAGGCAGGGCTGCACAGTTCTCCTCTCCCTCACCATCCAGCCCGCAGTACATCCCCTGCTCGGATCCATACATCTATACGTTGCCTCTCAGATGGCCGCCTGATTCCATTCCTGTTTCCCTGAAACATCTCTTCACAACAGCCACAGCGATCTTTTAAAGAAATAAGCCAGGTTATACCACTCCCTACTAAAACCCTTTAGTGCCATCTCTTTGAAAGACGAGTAAAATTGAATTTAAACTATGACTGACAGGGTCCTCTGTCACCTGGCCCCTCCTGCCTCACTGACTATCCCATGCCACGCACCTGCCACACTCTAGCCTTGTGCCCACTTACTGCTCTACGCCCTGTGGGCCTCTCCTCTCTGTTCTTTTTGAACACACCAAACTGGCACTTACCCCAGGGCCTTGGCATTTTCTGGGCCCTCTGCCAGAAATATACGTTACTCATTCATGCTGCGTTTCATTACTGAGTGCCTCCTATGGGCCAGGCACCTTCTAGGGTCCGGAGATGCAGTGATGAAGAGGACTGACAAACTCCCCCCTCCACGAGCTTTCATTCTAGCTCTCCCCCCCTCCCCCCCGGATTTTCTCATGTCCTACTCCTTGTTGTTACCCAGACCTTAGACCAGGTCACCTCAGAAGGCATTTTCTGTCCACCTAGAGGTTCAGAGTAGGCCCTTCCCTCCTTCCCTCCTCAACAATCACAGTGCCTAGCATTTTAATAAAAAATTAGTTATGCATGTGTCATCACCTGAATACTTACTTTAAAAAACCAGATGGTCTTAAGTAGATGTTATATGCCAGGCCCTTGGCGAAACACTATACAGCTAACCCTTAAACAGCATGGGGTCAGGGGCACCGACCCCAGAGAGTTGAATATCTGCATATAACTTAAGTTGACCCTTTGTGTACGTTGATTGCAAATACTGTGTTTGAGCTATGGTTGGTTGAATCCATGAATGAGAAATCCAGGGGTATAGAGGGTCAACTATATATTATTGAAAAAACAATCTACGTAGCCTGGCAAGTGTGGCTCAGTGGTTGAGCATTGACCTGTGAACCAGGAGGTCACGGTTCAATTCCCAGTCCTGAGAATTAGGGCACATGCCTGAATTGTGGGCTTTATCCCCAGTAGGGGGCATGCAGGATGCAGCTGATCAACAATTTTCTCTCATCATTGATGTTTCTACCTATCTCTCCCTCTCCCTTCCTCTCTGAAATCAATAAAAATATATTTCTTTTAACAAACATCCTCATATCAGTGATCCTGCACAGTCCAAACTCATGTTGTTCAAGGATCAGTTGTACGTTCATTAGCACCTCATTCACATCACACACAGCCCAGGGAGCTCAGCCTGCTGTTATCCCCACTAAACAAGGAACCCGGGTTCAGAGAGCTTGTCTTTCATCTGGTAGCCGCAGTCCTCGGTTTCCTGCCCAGCACCTTTTTACTATGTTGACATTGTCAGTGATAACTGTAGTCATAAAAACAATTAGAATACCTCCCATTTCTCAAAGTTGCAATGTGCCAGGTACTGTGATAACCACTTTCCATGGACCAGCTCCTAGTCATCCTCATGGCAGTTCTGTGAGGCAGGTGCTATTTGGTCTTCATTTTGTAGCTGAAATGGAAGAAGAATCTGCATGCCTTGCCCAAGGCTGCAGGATATTAAATATTAAGGGGTACAGCCAAGATTTGAACCCAGGCAGTCTGACTCCAGATTTGATGTTCTTAATCATTTTACTCCTAACTCTGCACACAGCGCATGATGTCTTTAATGATGTTTTTGCTGTTCCATGTGCTGAAATTTTGCTAAAAAGTTGAGGTCATATTATATCACATTAGCTTATTTAAGGTGTTTCTGCAAATTGTGTTGATTTCTTAACTTGATGACATAAAGCTTAAAAACCCCGGCCACAATATTTCTCAGACGGGCTCTCCCATTCCGCCTGGTCCTGCGGGTGGCACGTGCGCAGGGACTGGAGTGTTCGCTGCACAAGCCGCCTCCTGACCCGCCACGGGCAGCAGAGAGTTTATGGCGTGAGTGGAGCCAGACCACATTCTTCACGTGTTTTGTTTAAATCCTCATGGTCTTGGCTTATTGGAGGAAGGAGCTTTGTCTTCTGATTGTTTGTATTTATGTTTACATTCCTTACGTCTGTCTTCTACACAGCAGGGTTCATAGCTAATTACTCATTGTTTGAGGGTTACATTCTTTTTCAAGTTCAATGCAAAGTTAGGCAAGTGTAGACACTGTTTTATTTCTAATTCGTTTCTTTTAGAGTATATTCAAAACTATAACAGATGCTTACTCTTACTGAGCTTTACATAAACAATAAGCATATTTTGAATGGATATGATAAAATTTTTTATGGAATGTCATTTTTTTCTGTTGTCTGGGCATTCAAAAATCAGTGGACAGTACAGTGTAAAGGATTAATAAGGATGCTCTTAGGTCTAAATAGTTTTTCTTCTAGCCACGAGGTGTTACAAATTTGCAAAGCAGTAATTAGTAGAAATGCAGGCTTTAAGCTCAGATGCAACTTTGAAGCAAAATGAAAATAAAACCAGTTTGGTCATGTAAGACTAACATTGTGCTGATGATTTCCTAAGATGAAATCATAATTTTTTAATAGAAATCAGGGACTGGTGAGTTATTTCAATTATAGTACAGTGTATAAAATAACTAGGTTTTTCATTTACATTTTACAAATATTTTTAAAGGCCAATACCTTATAAAAGCTATGTTTTCAAGTTGAAGAGTAAATAGCTTGTTTATTATTGTTGATTCCTATTTTATTAATTGTTAAAATGTTACTCACCATCCCATCCATAACAAAATTCTCTCAGCCTTTACTGATATGAACAAGATAATAGTGCCGGCTTAGAAGTTGCTGGGTGCTCAGTCTCTGGAGACACACATGTCAGCCAGGACACAGGTCCCTGTAAAGGCCTATGGAAGATTGAGAAGGAAGTAAGCAAAAATGTGTGTGTGTGATTTCCACCTCACTATGCTGTGCCTAAATTAAATATAACTGGTTAAAAGCAATTGGAAATAGGAGCAAAGTATTTATTAAGTGTCCAGATTGCCAGTGAGGTCAGAGTCTCAGATGCCGATTAAGGTTTTAGCAAAATCACATAATGAAGCCGGTATCTTTTAACAATTCAAAAACTACAAGAACATTTGTAATTTGCATCCTGGAAAATATGGGACACTTCATGCAAAAGGAAAGGAATTAGAGTCCCACAGTGTCCTTTCATTCAGTTTATAAAAGTAATAGGTAACATTTTCCTGTTTCCAGGGCTATTAAAAGAGAGAGATCCATTTGAGAAATTTGAGAACTGGAAGAATATGAAATTCCTCCTTTTGGGTTAGACTCAATCAGTAAACAAAACGTTTAGAGCATGCTCGCCTTTGATAGTTTTGCCGATTAAAAAAGGTAAAGGCAGGTGTGAAAACGGAGGAGGAGCGTCATGCGGGCCAGGGCCTGAGGGGACGCATGGGAAGCGGGTGGAAGCGGGTGGCTTCTGCGCTGCTTCCTCTCCAGCTCCGCATTCACGCCTGTGAGCCCGCCAGGCACCTGCGTGGAGCCTCGGGGTGCAGCCGCCAGGACGCCCATCGGTTCCTTGCAGGCTCTGCTACTCAGCTGAAGGTCAGGAGGCTGCCGCTCGGGGGGCAGTGGGTTAGGGTCCCTGCCAAGAAACAGTGAAAAGCACGTTCCTGTCTGTCTTCCTTCCTCGTTTGTCATCTTTCTCTTAAGCATGTCTTTCCCACTTAGGCAGGTTTGTGTCTAAATGAGATAAATGTGATCAATCAGAGGATTCCCACGATGAGTCATACTGACTTTTTGGTGAAACAGTGACAGAAGAGGGAGCTGGCCACCTAAGTTTAATTAGATTACAAAGCATACGTGTATATTGAAAAGCACCTTGAAAGCCGATAATGATTCCCAATTCCTTTGTCGATTTAAAATCCTGCCACTATTTTATTTCAAGGGACTCATTTTTAAATTCATACTATGTTACCTCCTTTGGAAAATGGGGAAAAGGATTTAGCTTTATTTTTACTTGTTCTTTAGACTTGCTTCCTGGCTATTCATGAGCATTTTGGTTTTGTTTAATCTGTTTGGTTTAAATATGCGACGTGATAGCATTGGTGCGGCTCTGGAGCACTGTCTTGGCAGACAGCACCGGTGATGGCAGCCCTCACTCGCTGCAGCTGAGCAAACACAGCCTGGCATCTCAGCACAGCTTACCGGGGCGCCTGCTGTCACCTGAGCGTCGTCCTTGAGGGAGCCCATTGGCCACTCCCCAATTCCGTGGCTCTCTGTGGGAGCCCAGCGTGAACGCTGGGATCATGCTGTTGGCCAGGCCCTGTCTTCCCTCCTTGTTCCCACGGGGTGACATCACCAGTTCCACGTGCATCGCAGGGTTCACTTGGGCACCGAGGCTGGGCTGCCCACTTTGTGTAGGGGACTCTGCAAGGTCGGGGGGAGGAGATCTCTCCTGGAGTCAGGACGAGAGGCTTGCGAGGGTCAGTGAGAACAAGGGCTCACTATGTCCTTTGGTGCCGTTGAGGATAGAGGCTGTCAGTGTATCTGTTTCTAGATAAATGGGGGTTGTCAGTGTACGTCCCTCAATTCTTTCATGTTAACCATTTTTTATTAAAACTCATAAGAAGATTGTTCCATATTTAAACTTAGCAAGCTGGGTATGCCTTTGCAGGCAGTATTAAAAGTAACCACACCTTTTTTTTGTTGATTCACACCCAACATCATGAATATCAATTACAATAATCTATTTCGTTGTAATTGCTACTCAGTGAAATATTTATATTGTTAACCTGAATGGGACCTTTTGTCCCTAACCCAAACTAAAAAGACATCAAACCATAGATCCAAGAAACTCAGAGCACCCCTAATCAGAATAAATACCCCTCCTGTAAAACCTGGCCACACATATCCCAAAATATTACTTTCTAACTATAAAACCTAAGTATTACTGAGCAGACTCAGCATTTGAGCTCATCTTGCTTTTTCTCAAGAATAATAAATGAAATTTCCTTTATTACCAGCAGTCATTCATTAAGACTTCCTTATAAATTCTCATTATTGTTTCCACCTTATTTAGAAGGCAAGTATTAAACCAACATGCAGTTTAACAAGAACAACAACAACAACAAAAAGAGGTACAAATCAACCCACACAAAGTTGCTGTTATGGAACTTGCAGTTGAAATGAAATTTTCTATATTTATATCTCAGAATAGTTTCGGTCCAGTTGCCATTATAACCAAAAAAAGCCTGTGTATTTTAAATGATCTGTAGTTATCAGTTACGTATATCTGATTTTAATTATGGAAATTATTTCTATAGGAGAACCAATTTTAGCCTTTCAGCACTTGATTATTTTGTTAGAACCACTGTATGGCACAAATGACAGCTTAATTGTGGTTCCCAATTATATTTTATATTCTTTTCAGCTTAAAACTTTGCTTCAGAAATCTCTTTTTAAAATATATTAGAATATGAGCACTTCACAGAGAGAGTGTCCACTGAATTGAATATGAAGCTTTAGGCAGATGTTGCTTTGCCTTTTAAAGTCTGTGCAGTAGCCACAGGACAGGGCCCCGGTGTGTGGGGCGTGTGTGCGTGGCATTGCCCGCTGTCTGCAGTGTGCTATGCGGTTCTGTGGTAGGCTTCGCAGGGAGACCTCCACAGGGCATCCTCTTCTGTTGTCTTAACTAAAGTATCATCTGATGTCATTCATTTGGAATTGAGTAGATGATTCTGTACCTGTACCTCTCCTTGTCCTGTTTGGTCAGCTCATCATCTTGAAAATGGGAATACATAACTACTTTTGAATATAGCAGGTGAAGAAGTTCTTTTTTTTTTTTTTTATTGCTTAAAGTATTACAAAGGGTATTACATATGTATCCATTTTATCCCCCCGCCCTAGACAGTCCCCTAGCCTCCCCTATCCCCCAGTGTCTTATGTCCATTGGTTATGCTTATATGCATGCATACAAGTCCTTTAGTTGATCTCTTACCCCCCTACCTCCTGCCGAAGAAGTTCTAAATGTAAGTGCTCCTGCACTAAAGCCCAAACACGTGTTTTTAAAGTTATTCACACATAAGATGATAATCCCCATTTGAGTGGGTGTTTCAAGTGAAGACGGAGCCTTTTCTTTACGCTGTACTTTAATAGGAAACACCCACCGGCCTCGGCCTCCTGGCTGTTCCGTGGCATTGTGTCTGGCTGTGCTCTCCATCCTCCGAGTGAATGCTGGGCTGTTACCTGGGGGTCAGGGCAGCCAAATTGCATCCTGCCGTTCTCCCTCTGATAGGCCTGAGCAGTGAGTGAAGAAGTTAGAACGCCCTGGTTGTTTTTGGGTGAGACCACTGAGGAGTCAGGACTTGGTCTCACAGTATCCTCATGGATAATAGGAATATCATTAATTGAAAAAAACTGGCTGGTGTGTCAAAATCATATACCTTAAAGGCTTAAAACAGTGGTATGGTGAGATTCACCTGAGACCTGTAGCTTAGTAGAACAGTACCCACTTTTACCTCCTGTTTTGATAACTGTACAGTACTGTCTGTAATAATAAAAGCGTAATAGGCCGGACAGCCAAATGACCTTCTGGATGAAGCCGGGGCTGTGAGGGCACTCCTTGCACGAATTTCATGCATCGGGCCTCTAGTGGTTATATAAGATGTCAACATTAGAGGCAGCCGCGTGAAAGGCACATGGGACTGTACTATTTTTGCAATGTTTCTGTAATTTTGAAATGAAATTGTCTATATTTATGAGCTCTTAGGAATATATTTTCAGTCAACCTATGTTAAGGAAACTTAAGAAAAACCATAGAAACTAAGCTATGAACCAGACACCAGGCAGCGCTGAGGACAGGTGAGCACGGAGCGGGCTGTCTCAGGGCTGGGGGCTTGCAGCTCAGCCAGGGTCATCCCTGACTGTTGTCACTTAGTAGTTGACATACCCAGTCAAGAAAGAAAAAATCAAATAAAAAGCAACACAGAAGCAAAATTAGGAACCAACTGCCAGCCTCATTACTGCACTTGACATTTCTCATTAACCTGAGATATAAACACACATTCATGGGCTCCCCCAAAATTTTATTTTTTAGTTGAAAAGAGAAAGGAAACAAGGCATTGAATTGGGATAAATAAGCAAATATGGCCACCTGTGTTTTTTATTCTTACTTTTTGTGGTGCTAGCTTCCATCTTATGATTCTACACGTGGACACGCTCTCCGTGCCTCACCTCCAAGTCCCCTGGTCATTTATTTGCCTCTACAGGAATGGTCATTAGACCTCTTTGGCAATGGAAGTACTTAGGTTGAGAAATTATGGCAATTTAAAAATCTCTGGTGTTCAGACAGGCCTTTAAAAATCCTCCAATACAAATCCACCTTATTTAAACAACTTTTATTGACATCAAAATATTCTGTTTACTAACCTGCATTATAATGGAGCTGCTCTGCGGGGGAGCAGGGTATGGTCATGAGGAATCTTAGAATGTGGCACGTATACCGTTCTGTCTACAAGGCCCATGGCGTTGGGGGGAACCGAACACCAGCTCCAGCTCCCCCACGTACTCTCTGTGACCTCAGGCAGTTACTTAACACCTCTTAGCACCTGCCCACACCTGTGTTTGTGGATGATGGTACACACTTTCAACAATTAAATGAGAAATGTAAATTCTTTAGCATAGTGCCTGGCATATGCTAGTTACTTGGCAAGTGATAACTAATATTGTCAATAGTAATCACTGATACCGTTGCCTACACTATATTTTTCATTCCATTTTCCAATCTAGTCTTAAATTATTTGAAGTCATAAACAATATTTACAGTTCCAGTGAGTAACCTTTCTTGTCTTCCAAGCCATTTTTTGTCGATCACAATCTTCCGGACCCTCCACATATGTGGGCAAATGTGTGACTTCAAAATACAGAATTCGTATATAGTACTTTTTATCTTGTTGTTATTGGTGGTGGTGTTTAATGAACTTAAAGTTGTCCCCAAATGAATAATTTGTACATAAACATTCATATTTTTAGGTTGGTCTCAATGTATTTTCCAGAGTTTCTGTTCTTGGACAATTCCAAGAGAAAAACAGCAACACAGAAGCAAACTCATTATTTAAAGCAAGTTGTTTTAGGCATTGACATATTTTGTTCACCCACTTGAATATTTTAGTAATATTCGTGTAAGAATTATGGTCAGAATGTGTGAGTAAAGTGTCTCATAAATGCCATTTTATTTGCTATCAAGACAACTATAACTTACAGATTGAAGTCTAAGTGTTTTTATAAGCTATCTCATTCAGACCCCACTTCTGCTGTGCACTACGGTTTACCTTCTCTAAGCCTCAACTTCCTGTCTGTAAAATGGGGATAAAATGGCACAGACCTCAGAAGATTGTGGTTAGGAATGCATGAGTCAGTGTATATAAAGTGTTTAGTTCTATGTAAGTGTTTATTGTGGTTACTGTTATAGTCGTTATTTTTATCAAGCTCTGTGTTTGCCACTGAAGTTTCTCACTTGATTCTAAACCATATGGTTCTAGAGAGTTTTTGGGTTTTGTTTCTAAAATATTTATTAGTATGCTTTTCAAATATAAAATGATTTTTTAATGTTCTTAGACTAAATTATTCTGGCAGGTGATAGTGGAAAATTAAGCTTATCTATAGAGATTCTGTTTTTAAACTTTGTCTGGGGCCATCTGAGTCTGTTTCGATGAAGTACTTTTCCCCCCTGGCAACCAGTTTGTTTTTCTCCTCAATGGCAGCAGGCACCTCTGTGAAGCATTCTCCATCATTTCCCTTCTCTCTGCTGTAACCTCCTCTGCTCCCTCGGTGCCCCATCAGATAGTAGACGTGGGGGCTGTGGCTTTCCCCCTTGACTATAGTGTCTGACACCCAGTAGGTGCTTAGGAAGTGTTGAGTTTGTGAATCACATAGTATTTTGGATTGTTTCCTCTTGTATGACATGTAATTCACGTCTTGTTTTTCAGTCTTTATCATTGCTCATAAACTCAGCGTTAGTACTAGTGTCAGTCTGTTTGGAGGAAAGTTCTGCTCTTT